>NC_054059.1:8380416-8690833 GCF_017639655.2 Falco naumanni
AAATGTGACGGGAGAGAGAAGGGTGCTGAGGAAAAACTGGAAAAGACTCTGGACTTCCGAGTTCAGCCCCAGAAACTTCAGTCGTACAGGTTACAAAAAGACAAACTACTGAGCAATCCCCAGAGTGATTGTCCTTGTGAGTAGTGCTTACAACATAGTATGTAAAATGATCTACATTTTTTGGTTTCTTTCTGTAGACTTGAAGTTTGTAGCCATTGAACAGATAACGCTTGAAAGGACAGACACCACATTTTCAGCTTTGGAAGGATGTTACCTTTTTACACATATTTGATAAATTTCATCTCTGTATGCTATCTTTGGAATTAAGAAAGGCCGTGAAGAATTCTGTGTAGATGAAGAGGAAAGAATATTGGACTCAAGATCTGCCGTCTGGAATGCAATGAGAAATATACCTTCAGACCTTCAAGAAGAGAAAAAACAGCTAGCCTTGAAAACAGAAAGTAAATCTAAGTGCTTTGCAATGCTTGCTCATATTTTTCCTTCCCTTCTCTCAGTTAGAAATGATAGTCCTAATGATAGCCCTACTTTAACTTCATCAGTAATGAGAGAAGGTTGAGGGTTGGTTGGTCTTTTCCATTTTTTTTTTTCCTATTTAAAGCAAACACACTTTTTACTTGCTACAGTAAACATTAATAACTGATTTACATATAAATGTAGACCTATTCTATTTTTTCTCCATCTAAAGTATCTTTCAACTCTTTTCAGAGTGCTCTGGGACAGCAGTAAAAATGCAAGAGAAAATGCTGACTGGGAATGGCCAGAGGGTAAGTTTCTACAGGGAAAAAATATCTTTCATTCCATGCAGTCATGTTTAGATTATTTTTTTCCTGGGAAAACACTGCTATCACTGTCATGAGTTAATAGAACTACATGAGTAAGAGTATATTCTCTGGCTGTAATAGCAGTCATGAGAAACTCAAGTGAGGAGATACATTATGTCTACAGACTACTGGTGTACCCTTGAAATAAGCTGTTAGTATCAACATAGTGTAATAGTCTTGAAAAGCAGTAGGTTGATAGCCCAAGAAAGTCTTCTAGATTTTCACAGTCCAGCTTTGCACAAGGCTTGACCTTTGCTCAAGGCTTGACCTGCTAATATGATTTGAAGGTACACGCCAGCGTACACAAGTGAGGTAGCTGTATGTGTCATATCTGTAACACTGACACAAGTTTAGGCACTGAGTTTTAGCTGACTCCTTCTACTCCCAGCAGGAAAAGCTTAGACACCATGGCAGCTCCAAGGTGGTGATACTAAAGAAGATTCTGGGATCTTCCAGTGTTCAGCTTCCGCTGAATGAGTGCTCTGAAAGTCTGGGCATTTAAGCACCTTAGGAATCTGTTCTGTTTTCCTTTCTCTAATCATGCTTTTATTTTGGTTTGTATTTTCTACTTGTCCTGCTACGATGTGACATGGCAAGTTGCCCTCATAACCAGTTGCAAGTCAGGTCCAGATTCTAGCCAGTAGAATTCAGTGTCTCCTACTGAGTTCCCACACACCCATACCCCTTCTGAAATCAATACATTTATGTTGATAGATTTGGTAGGTTATTTATTTATTTATTTTCCCCAAACTCAAGTTCTTTGTGGTGAAATGACAGGAGCTTTCATCCTGCAAGGGCCTTTTAAAATTCATATTTTAGTTTGACTACCTGAATATACAGAGAGAACAATGACCTTTCCCTTCCTCTCAGCACTGTGAGCAGCAAGCTCCTTTCAAATGCTCTAGCATCCAAATACAGTGCTGCCTCATTTCAAGTTAAGCATGTGCTTAAATATATTACTGTACTGAGATTCAAATGGTGAGTTATTTTAGCATAGCTATTCCTGAGCCAAGTTATTTATGAGCCAATAATATCCCTGGTACAGTACAAGGCCTAGAGTGAAGTCCATGTAATTAAGTGTTTATAAAGTAGACACAAGCAAAGATACACACTAAGAAAAGATAAACACAGCAAAAAAAAATATTACCACAGTCAGCCATAGATGACAAGTTCTATTGAATTGCTGGGTAGGATTTGAATGTAGACTAAATCTTAGTAGAGTCAGCTGAAATCCTTTATGACTTTTGTAAATTCTCCCCCCTTAGAACTCAGTTCCATGTTTTAATCCATGGTGCCACAATGCGTTACTTCTTGTCACTTTTTGGAAACAAGCAGCTTTCTGGAGGTTTTTGCCTCTATTCAAACTACTTATTTCTTATTTAATTCTTACTTTCTAGTAACTGCATAGGGCCTGGATGCTATTGTGCGTGATATTGTGCTGAAGGCAAAGATGACTTGTGTCCTTATGTGCTGACGCTGCCAGGCAGGTTGCATCTGAGCTGCTGACAGACAGAGGGGAGGCAAGACAGCATGATCTGGGATTCACAGGCAGCTACAGCCTCATCAGTAAGCAAACCACATGAACGACCAAACACAGTATCAGGAGATCCATGAATGCTATTTAATCTGTATCATCCAATTTCCCTCTCACCTAAAGGTAACCCCTGTCTCCATGTTAGAGTTGATATGGAAAGATCAGGGTAATGATAGAGGAAGGTTCAGGGAGAGATTATAGCACATGGACAGTATAAATGCTAGATCAAGTCCAGCCGGGAGCTTTTCCAAGAAATATTCACTGCATGGTCTTTTGCAGGTAACAAAGGTTTTTAAAAATGGGAGTTGGGTCCTTATAGTCAGATATGTCCTCCAACTTCTCATTCATTTCCAGCTGTTTGGATCCATATGAGACTTCTCAAAACAAAGCCTGCCCTTATCTAGGTCAGACCTTCACAAGTGATCTCAGAACCACCATCAGGTTCTTTATGCGCAGACATGGTACAGTATCTAACTCATGAAGTGATGCCCTTGCCAGTCTCTGCCAGGGACACAGCAAAAACAGTCCAGCACAGATGAAACATCACACTCAACTATGCAAGTGAATGGTGGATGGGTTGCTATGTCACAGGAAGAGTGATCTGGTGTCATCCCAATAAAGGCTGATTTTACAACTTTTTGAAGGCACGTTTAGCTACTGCAATAAAACACGCTAGCCTGAATGTTGCAGTGTTTCAGTCAACTCATTGCTGGGGTGAACCCAGAATTCTGGGTGTTACAGCTTGCTGAAAGCTGCACTCTCTTCCAAGGATAAACACACTGAGGGTAAAAAAACCTGTATGTAAATTCCCAGTTAAGCACAGGGGTAAGTGACGAAGTAAATACTGTAAGCAGCCTAAGGGAAAACTTAGAAGAGTGTTGTAGGGCAATTCTGAGGAAGCCCAGATATTAGGCAGCCAGGAAATTTAAGGTTAGGGTTACCCTTTGAAACTCCTTCAAACTTCTGCAAGCATGAAAATGCAGAAATAAGGCAGCTTCAGCAGTTCTAACTTTGCCTTAATTATGAAGCCCAAAGCAAACAATACATGTGATAAAAACATAGTATTATTAAAGTTGTAACTGACTGGTAAGTGTCCAAAACTCTTAACAATAACAGGTGGTAAATTGTAGGCATAGATCAGATATCCCACCATACTGTGAGTGAAAACTCATAAAGTCTGTGCTATTATTTTAGCTTCAAACCGCTGAAACAGGCTCCATGTACTCTCCTTTGAGGACCAGATGCTCTAGAGAAAGTACATGGTCCTTGGAGCCTGAAAGGGGACGTGGTGGCACTATCGGTTTGTATTCATGGGTGGGGGCTGCCTGGCCATTCCCCTGCTGGCCAGTAACAAATAGATACTACCCCAGGGATGAGGGTAAGGCTGAGTAGGGGAGACTTTTCTGTTTGGTACTGCATGCACATTTCTGCCGCATATCCGAAACATTTAACAACATTGTCTATACTAAGGAAATGTGAATTTTTTAGGAAGTTTTTTGAACAGATATCTGGGTGAAAAGCTCATCTCCTGTTTAAGATCCAGTAAGTGATAACAACCTCATCTAGTGTTAGATATCTACAGTATAGCTGCTGAGACATCTGCATTGGGATAGTCATCCACGTTTGATGTATAGGCATTGGGAAGACATGGGTGCTTCTGGGGGATTGAATCATCCTATCTGGAAGTAAACAACTAAAGTAGGTCAGATGAGTCACAGACTGGAATGCCTGCTTTCTCCCTGCTGAGTGTAGTCTTCCACGAATAGCTCAGATGTAGACATCTGCACTGCACACATCTAGTCTTAGGTGAGGTGAAAGCAACTCCTGTTATTATGAGTCTGCAAATAGTGTCAGGGCTGAATTTTCCAGTCTGTGAGATGTTTTGTGAAATTCTGGTTTGATCCAAAACACAATTCAGTTTTTAAATTTCCTGGTTATTTCTCTGAGCTTTAGAAGAGAGGTTCTGCTACCTCCAGTATTCAGCATGGTACAAAACTCAGGGCATCCTCACCTCGAGGAGCTTCTACCTGCCTAAAATGGAAGACCAATGGCTAGGTAAATAAAACATGTTTTGTAAACTTTTCTGTTATCGTTATCATCTATTATTTATACTGTAATAATCTTTAAATACCTTGGTACTGTTTAGCTAAGCAGTACCCAAACATGACAGAGAAACAGTTCCTACCCTGAAAAATATAAAGCACAGCAGCAGAGATATTGGGAGTAATGAGGGAAACCACAGAAATAAGGGGATCAAAACCCCAGACAAGCAGGGTTTACAGAATACCAGCTGCAAGAGATTGTACATCTTATGTATGTTTCCCACACATGAAAATGTGAATTGTGCATTGCAGTTTTGTTTCAGGAGGACCCTGTAGCTGCATCCAGACCTGTCTATACATCACTGCTTCTACAGCATCAGCAAAAGCCCTGTGATTCTGGGATACCAACTATACCTTCAATAGTTACAGTTCAGTGAATTTTTCCATTTAATAAGTAATTTTTTATGTATTTGAAAATTCACTGGAAGCATCTCACTTTATCATGCTGAATTACTAAATTAAGCATTAATGTCATCATAAACTGCTAATACAGCCAGCCTGCCTGCTGGGTTCCAGCTGGTTGGTTACTGAGACAAAGAAAGGCTGAACATTACCAGATACTTCACTGAGTTGAAGCTTTAGAGGGAGCTTTGACTTTGACAAATATCTTTTTTACATCAGTAGCTTGGAATATTTTCAACGAACCAAGAAAATGTAAAAAATTAAGAGGAAATTACAAAGTAGTGGATTATGTTTGCTTAGATGCAGCCATTTCACAATCACTGATATTTTCTGAGAATGACTTGTGAAAAAAACTTCTCAGCATATTTGTATGCTTTAATTTTCTGCAAGGCCATCTTTTTGTCTCCCACCTACATCCCTAGCTCAATGTCTTGATACTTTTTAGCACATCTGAGTTTAGAGGACGATTCTTTTTTACTTATTCACAGTTCATTACAGTGTCATGTTTTGGGAGCATATTCATCTTTCTGCCAAGTCCATGATGCAGGTACTTTGTGTTTCTGCTAGGTATATCAGCTTTGTACAAAAAACAAGTGAGCACAGGCTATTCTAGTTGATCATTATTTCATATTTTCTCTGTTAGAAGCAGCATCATTAAAGAGAAAAAGAAATAGGACAGTCAGTAAGAGTAGCCTCTTTATTTTGGCCTGTGTATAGATAGCACAGGGTTCTGCCAATTTTCTATAGAAAAATATATGGCATTGTGAGTTTTATAGACTTACAGAGAATGATGAACATAGGCTGGAACTTTCAAAAAAATCTGTAAACCACTAATAAAATCAAAAGCTGTATGAAAATAGGAAGGTTGCAAAATTTACCATGTTGCAGAAAGATATTTTTGATACATTGCTCCTATTAAATTTCTATAATATTTAATTAGAAACCTCTGCTTCATGCTTTCTATAACAAACCTGAAGTTACATCACTGCATGTGAAATGCAATATTAACAGGGAAAGATCTAGTAAAGGCAGTAAGCATCTAACACAAAACTAAATCCACTAATATCTCCCCTTACAGGTATCTCCACCCTGTACATACTACCATGGCATTTGAGTTAGATTTTCAGATTTCCAGAACTGCTAAACCATTCAGAATCCCGCTCTCCAAATTAGTATCTGTATGCTTACATATTACAGAGATGAGCACAAACCTGACACCTGGTTTCCAACAACGTTTAATGTTAGCATATTAAAAAATGGTCCTGGAAGTAGGAATCAGAATCTTTTCATTCCTTTCTGAGTAGCTCCACTGTTAGGCCAAACCACTATGCCCTCCCATTAGATAAATCTTACCTTCTGTTTTTTTATGTTGAACAACTTGGACATAAGTGACAGCAGGCATGCTCATCTCATAGACCAGAGTGATGATTTGGACACATTTATGAGAAACATGAGTTTACATCTGAGTTTGTCACTGCTTATTCTCATCAGCAGCCTATTATACCTAAGGACCAGGTATCATCCAGTACAAAACCAACCACAGATCTGTATTTTTGTGCAGGACTGCTGGGCTATGTGTCCAGAGTAGATGGAGGAGCTTGTACACCAGATGCACTCCTGTCCGTACAGTTTCCAACAAGACAGTTTTAGAAAGCTGGAAAGCACACTGAGGATGGTCATGTCACTACCCGAATACCTATGCTGGAACATGAGCACGATGTGGTGGCCAGATATTTTGTATAGGATTTTGGGTTCCTCTCCAAACACCTGACATCTAAAATGTGTTATTGGCACCATGTATCTTCTTGTTTGGGTCTTGTCTTCTACAGATATTATATATGCATAGAAACAAGGTTACTATATGTGAATAAAGATCAAGGATTTCTTCTTGCCAGTCATAGGTAGGAATCCTATTTGTTTCATGGAGAGGCAGCAGAAATCAAGGAACACTGCCTGAATTAATATACATTTACTTACCCAATTTGCTGGAATTCTTGTGTGTTGTTAAAATACTTGATATTAAAATAATAGAATGTTATAATTTGCTTATTAAGTGTTTAAGACCTTTGTAAGAAGCTGTCATGGAAATTGAGAAATACAGAGTCAAAGAAAATTAAAGCTAAATACTACAAAATAGATTGGAAAAATATGTTTTCAAGACTCAGTTTCTAATTACTACATCCTAAAAATCTAATCCTAGAACATGGAACAGTACTGTGCCTTTTCTGACAGTGTGTGAAGACCGTGAAAGCACTGAAAAAGGACGACAGGGCTAATAACAATCTAGTGTGGCCTCCCTTGAATTTTATGCCTTATGCTCTGAGAGCAGGAACTCTGAGACACTGATTTCTTGAAGACAGGATATCCAAATCTATGCCTTTATGCTACTCCTCTCTTCACTTCTTTGATAAGTAAAGCAAAGAGAACGGAATACAGAAGTGGTGAATGCAACACTTGAAGATATGATGAAAATATATGTTGATATAGCTTGTCTCTGCTTCATCCCCAGGAGAAGAAATAACATGACACATCTACATCTAAGTTAGAGACTTAAACATGCTTATATTAAAAAAAAAAAAAAAAGAGAGAGAGAGAGAGAGAGATATTTGTTAGTTCTGGCTTTATGAAATTCTAGATAGCCAGTCTATGTAGCTTTGCACATTCTGGATATAGAGGAAATTGCTAGATGAACATTTGAAGGACAGTATATTTCTGGGGTGACAGGATGCTCTGGGTCTTGTACATTGGCTTAAAAGCTGTGTTTCTATAAAAAACAACCAAAATAAATATTTTCCTCTATTTTCTTTCATTTTACAGGAAGAAGTTGTCATTGTAAAGTAAAATAGCACATCTTGAAATTCTCTGAAAGCCACTAGAACAAAAAAAACCCCAAACCTCTAATTTTTGAAAAGGTATTTGTCAATCAGCTGAAAATGTCATATCTTATGCAAGACTGACAGTCATCTTTTGAAAACTCTAAGTATAATAGAATATGATACAAAACAAACATCAATTTTCTTTATTCTTTCCTCTGCCCAAGATAAGACAGGAGATAGCAAAAACACGGCAGAGGAATCTGACAGCAGACACAGTGAATCATTATGGAATAATAGAACGCAGAGTTGAAAAGATGTTAATTTATCTGATCTGCTCCTTTACCAGGATCAGATTGTTTTCTAGCATGTATTCCCTGCAGTTATTTCCATGCTAGTTTTAGGTTTTCATCACAGGGCCACAGGGTTCAAAGTTGTCATTTAGAAAGACTGCACACATATTAAAAAGAATACTCAGTAAGAAATAAAACATGAAAAATCCAGAAGCCCTTTGAAATGCAGCAAACTTTTATGTTTTGCTACAGGAAACAGGCAAAAAGAGGTAAATTAATCCCTTTTTTCGAAATTCAAAATGGCTTAGGGCTGAGATCAGCTTAGCTTTATCTGTACTTAGGCACTTTAAAAAGCTTATCCAAAGCCTTCAAATGCCTGAAGAATTTGAACACTGAGCACTCTGAGCTATCTCTGTATCTCACATGCATCAATACCTAGGTAGCATCTCATCAGGGATTTTCAGAGCTTATATCTTGGAAATACGCTGACTACAGATCTTCCCCCTCAACCATAACTGAAGCAAGACAGAAAAAATATTAGAAGCTGATTATTCCATTATATCCTCTTGTTCAATGTTCCTTTGAAAATATGGATACTGGCCACCAAAAGATAGTAGAAAAATAGTTTGAGGTAGTGTGTGGGCTTCTACCCCCGTAACACCTGGAACTGCATTTCTTTTCCTAGGCAGCCTCCTCTATAGCAGTGTGGAGTGTAAGGATGCAAATACGTGAGAAACTGAAGACCAATGGGGACCGTGTTGACAGATGGCCATCCCACTGGCATCACCAGGTATTGAGAAGATGAGTTAGGTGCAACTGTGCTATTCTCCTTCATTAAAGGAGTAAAAGCATCTTACATTATACAATCTTTACATGAAGAATAGAAAAAGCTTTCATGAGATTCCTACTTTCTCTGTCCTTATCTATCACATGTCCCTCCACTTGCAACAAAGACAATGACTTTGAGCATTCATGATGTATTGCAACAACAACAAAAGTTTTAGAGACTGCAAATACACTGCAGACTAGACCAATCAGGGAGATAGATCTGTCAAATACAACCATTTTGGAAACTCCAAAAGATTAAAAATACAATAGACTAAAAAATAATGGGATCTATTTTAACACTGTAAAAACCAAGAAAAAGCTGTAGCACCTTTTGAGATATGCAGGCATTTAAACCTTCCAGTGGTGAGAAGGGTTAGACCTTTCCTACTGGTCAGCTCTGTTCAACTGAAGTATTTCCAACAATAAAATATATGACCTGTGACTTTATAGAATACATATTAGTTCATCCCGAAAAGTGCAAGTTGGGAATGAAAACTAAAACCTGCTGTGTTACCAAGGCAGAACGGTTTGATTCAGATTATTCTCCCCAGGAAAAACAATGGCCAACAGGAAAAGTGAATGCTGTAACTGTTTGCCAGCTAGATTAATCTTGCTGGGTGTGATATATTGTCAGGATGTGCTGCAAGAAAAATGAATCATAAATGTTATAAAAAATGCATTAAGTAGGCAATGACAACTTTTATAATAGAAAGTCTGTTTCTTGGTTAATGGTGACAGGAAAAAGCTTTATTTTACAAAACCTTGAATTTCAAATTATCAGGTTCTTTCTAAATCTGTATGGTTTATTTATTTTTTTTTCTAAATAAAATTAACCTGAGACCTGAAAGCTGGTTTTCAGACCTGAAAATGGTCTAGCTGTCTCCTAACTAACCCCATGTTCTTGCCTCCTCTTTCAGATGCTTCTGCCAGGTGGATGAAGAGATGCAGGGTTTGTCAGAGGTGATTAGGTCCTGAACTGCTGAGAGGAGCTGCAGAGTGAGCAGCCCAGGCCACAAAACACCCCCTGACCCCTTATATCAGTCAAGGGATGGCTACAGTCAGGCTCTGGTTACTCAGGTCATTGTTAGTCTGTGTGTCCTGGTTAATCACAAAGCAATATTTACTCATCGCAGAAGTATCTCTTTTATGTTTTGAAGACAGAAAATCTAAATTAAATATTATAACAATATTACTCAGGATTAAATAGTAGTGCATACATTGTCAAGACTTTCAGGTGGTATAAATTAGCACAGCTCACCAGCCTTCAGTATTGCAACAGGGATTCTATCAGATCAGCATTTAAAGCTTCTGCAAGTGCCTTACATTACACCACAAGATCAGCATTTCCACCAACGTTATTAAAGTCTACCTAAAATAATATTTCTTTATCAGTAAGTACTCAGGAAAATAAACTGAGTTCTGAAATAGGAGATAATTTAATGATGATTAACTTGTTGCCAAGAACAAAAGATAAAAGAAATACCTTTGTAACCACATTTGCTTACATCATCTCTGAGGCTAATTGACATATTCAAGGGAGCTGTTGAAGCAAGTAAAGCTTGTTAGTGTGAAATTACTTCCTCAATGAAAAAGTGCCAGTGTTAACATTCTCCATCAAACTAACAGGTGATAAAAGATAACTGTGTATAACAACTTCAATACCTTTCATTTTGAGGCTGTAACAGTAAGTATTTCCTGGGGAAGAAAATATACGTGTACAGAGTAAAACTGGCTACAGCCAGCCTATGCAGAATACAACTGACGAGTGGTGGCGAAGATTCATCATGTATAGGCAATTACATTGAAATGACTCAGGAAGAAGTTATGAATTCTCCATGTGATAACTGAAAATCACTGAGATGTTTTCTAAATTGTCTAAGTTTAATCTCTTTTCTATATTGAGCACAAGGCTTACTAGATAGAAACAAACAGAAGAGGTCCTTATTGCTGTGTGGAGTAATCAAAGGGCTACCAGAGGAGCTTCCATCCTTGCCTAGCTCTCTATTGTCATGATTTTTTGATAAAGATTGAAGTATCTTTCTTTATGTGAAGAGTTTACAGAAATATTACTCTACCCCAGTTTTGACATTTCCTAGGCTAATTTTCCCTTCAAGCTTTGAAAAACTTTATATAAAAAAAAAAAGAGAGGAGGGGAAAAAAAACAACAGCTGTGATTTTGGGCTCTCTGTCTTCCCTAGAATGCTGTCACCAAGTGCCTGAAGCACATCATAGAAATGCCAGCTTTGCTCCAAGTCAGATGAAGCCGTGATTTATACCACCAGGATATGCACAGCTAATTGTACCATGATGGGGTGCGCTGTGCTATATGTCAGGTTGGAGGAAGGCAGAACCGGGTGCTCCAAATAACGCAACCCAGGGAATCACATCCTGCTCCCATTTTCTGTCTCATTCTTGCTGGTGATCATATCCAAAGGGGACATCTGTAATCTCTTCTTGGATCAGAACATTTGACTTTTACAGTTTAAAATGTAATTAACCACCTAAAATAAGGATACATGAACAATTTTCAAAAGCACCTAGATGTTTGACTCTCACCAAAACTCAAAAGACATAGGTCTGTGAAGCCAGAGACTTTAAGCAACATTGGCATTCATCTAAATCAAAGGGCATCAAGTGCATAAATACCCTGAAGCCCTCCTAAGGATCCACAAGCTTGTTTGACCTCATAGAAGTTTTTTTTTCAATTTGTACCCGTTGTTATTTGACCCATTTATATGCAGGCAACCTCCATGTTACAGGGAGAAATTTTTAATGTGGCATAGTACCTACAGCTTCAGATTAGAACAGCAACTGAAATCAGTGAGAGCTTTGGTTTTAATGGGGCAAGAATATTTCTGCTGCACATTTTAACTCCAGTAATACACATTTTTTAAAAGGTAATAGAGTGGCCTTCTGTAGCACACTTTCTCACGTACTACAGGGATGTTCTCAAAATCATTAAACTCTGCTTAAGTAGAACCCTACAACAATTACCAGAAAAATGCCAGGTAACACACTTTTAAATGTTTTTTCTGTCATAAAAGTAATCTCTTCTGCTCAGTTCACCTTCCTGACTTTTACTGCCCAAAGATTACACAGCTAAATCATCCCTTGTTCTCAAGGGAAAAACATGGTCAGTTCCAGAGTCTAAGTCATCATAATATCTAAAACCTTGAATTAAGGCTTAGCTGAATCACCACCAGGAAGTGCCCGTTCCTGTCCATTAATTCAGTAGTTACATACATGGCCTGCTTAGATTCAGACAGCCATGTGTTAGTCACTTAAGTTAGGGTACATAAATTCTGCTCTAAACAAATGTGCCTCCCTCAGTCTGTGCCGCATGCTCTGTGTTATCACCCTGCATTGCACTGCTAAAGCTTCGGCAGTGGCCTCGGCATTATTTTGACAACACTGACCCCACACGTGTCTTACATAGGCAATTGTCATTTGTTTAACTTCTATTCACTTTGAAACTATGTTACAAACTATCTATATTTTACTAAAATTGGTAATTCTAGTAAACTAGTAAAAACTAGAATTCCAAAGAATTAAGTTTTTGCATACTAAATGCCCCACCAGCAGACAAGGAGAAAACACACAATAAGCAGAGACATTTAACTGTTGCCACCTCCCATTATCCCAGGCTCAGAATCCTGAGAAACCTTTCATCACTTTTATTATGTTCCTGCCATTTCTTTTACTCTAATGGTCTGTAATATAAAACAGCATTAAGACACCCAATAGACTTGAAAATAAATTAAAATGTATCTTTTGCATGCATAGTTGGAGGTAAAGTCCACAGGCCCATCAAAGTCTACAATTCCATACAGACTTATCCTGGACCTGAATGTTGGATCCAAATCTGAACCTAGTGCCTGGACCTTTTCATCTCGAATAGGTAAGACCAGGCTCTGAATCTAAATACATTCATACCTCAAATCATACCTGCTCATCTGTTTTGAATGGTCTGTCTAGGTAGAAAGAAAATGATTCAGCAAGAACAGAAATCATTCTCTAAGATTCATTCAGTTGATGAGTTATACATAAGGATATGTCTGGATTACATATGGGAAAGCAGTACAGAAGTAACTGAGCTTGCTTTTAAAAAGCTATCTCTGTGTCAAAGCAGAGTGGAGGCAGTAGCATGGAGGTGAGTGTAAACTAATTTACCCTGCAGTTACTCTAAAAGGTGAATTAGCCCATGTATTGTCACAACTGAGATACTTCCAGCATGGCAGCTTGCTCAGGTGTCTATGCATAACACTGGCTGAGTATTAGCAATGCTCAGAGTGCCTGATGGGTGATGCAGTAAAGAGAAACGAGGAGGCAAGACGGACACTGGACTCAGGCTTGAAGCAGACAGAGATGCGAAAGCTCAAATGAAGCAGCCATTTGGTTTACATGAGGGAATTTCTTCCAGTGGCTCAAGTAAGATCTGTACAGTGCTTTGTACAGGAATAGTCAGCTCATGAATATGATGAAAGTTATGGTAGTTATAAAAAAAAATAAATAAAATTCTATGGTGGAAGGGTACAATAAGATAAAAAAGGATAATTGTTAGGTTGAAATAGAATGTGTCAGGCAAAAATAGTCAAACAGATTCTAAATTGGATGAGTGTCTTCCAGCAGTGCCTCACTTAAATTACAATTACAAATATGAAAAGATATTTGAACCCGGTTTAATTACTTTAACATAGAAGATCTGGCAAGGCAGGGCCTTTTTCTTTTAGATAATTAAACATGAAATGTGAGAAAGCTTAAAAAAATATAAATCTTAACTAGCCTAATTTTTGTGGTTTGATCTCATTTCTCCCTTTCAGAAGGATGTTTTATGTGTTGCCCCCTAAGGCAGACAATTCAGAGTGCTCAGTGCGGGAATCTCATCTTTGTTGTTTTAAAGAGACTTTTTTTCCCCCGTGATTTGCTGTCCTTCTGTTTACATAGAAAAGATAATGCTTTCAGTCATGAAAAAAATGTTCTCACTGCCTTGGGATAGATTGCAGTAAGAAATATTTGCCCAGGGGAGGATTGTTTGCCCTTTTAGAGGGTTGGGTCAGCTCCCTGCAGGGCCATGCTAGGGTGCTGAGCAGGTGCAAGGAAGAAGCTGACATTTTGTACCTCTTTGTCTACCCTTGTTGAGCTCCAGCCTTCTCACTGCTCCTGGTCACCCTTCCTGCCACTGTCACCTAGGCACCCTGTTGTGTGCCAAGTAGCAGCATGGACTTGTGTTAATTTACTTCTCTTTGGTGCTTCGCTTGTCCATGTCAGAAAAGTGGAAATTTTGCTCCTGTACCAGCCTGTGGAGCATGGCAAATGCTTTATCTTTGTCCAAACAGATGCTGGATGATCACACTACCATCCAACACAACAGTATGTTCACAGACATGGCACACAGCACCATGGAAGGTTTACCTTTATTCTTGCTTTTCATTTCTCGGCAACATCATACAAACAGTTTCAGCAGCCCACACCCAGCTGTCTTTTCAGCTTCTTACAACTGTAACTGAAAATATAGTCTTTCTGCATTTGAAAGTGCTTCATTTCCTACAGCCCACCTGCAGAGCGAGGATTAGCGCTGTGCACAGTATGTATCTGGCATTGATCTGATGGATTATGAAATAGGGGATAGGATGCAACTGGTTAGACTTGGACACTTTCTTCTTATGTGAGTTTGGGAACAGGGACTTGGTAATGGGCAGTTTGTGCCCCACAGATAGACAGAAGGTTGCTTTTGAGGTTGGCATGTACCTTCACTATCTAATTAACACAAAAGAGGAGCCTGCAGTCTTCTGGAACAAGAAGTTTGAACAGTCTCTCAGGTGTAAGGCTATGGCTAATGAGGAAAAGCTCACTACAGTTTTCCTTGCACCTTTTCAATGAGCATATAGCCATAAACACAAACATTTATGAAGGTTGTAGAGCACATACACGAGAAAAACTTCTGATTGAGACCATTTTCACGACAGGTTTCACTGCACATTTAACAACACTGAGAGAAAGACCTTATCCAAAGTTCATGCATTAATCTTAATCAAGCACTTCAGCATGTACACCAGTGGGAGCGCAAGCATTATCCAAAATTAACTTCACTAGCCAATGCCAATTGATGCTCCACAACGAGCTTGTGTTCCAGCGAGCAGTACAATTTCTCACTTGTCCACTTCACCTTTCAGTTGTTCATTGACACTGAAAAACAGAAAACCATCAAAGGACCATTCTGATTTCATATTCAGCAGCCATACCCAGAGATGACTCCATGATGCTTGTTACAATGGCTGCCATATAACCGCATGACAGAGCATGCATATGCGTTTTCCACTCAATTATTAAATAGTCAGTGTTCATCAACACATCAAAGGCCATGGCAAACCACCCATAAAAGCACTGTAGTGACTGTGTTTGGTTCCTGACCATGAATAGCTCCCCCTTTTCATGTGAAGATAGTTCTTCAACAACATAGTGCGTGCTCAGCAGTCCACAATTAGAGATGTAATTTCTCCATCCACCTCCAGATGGATGTTGGTGAAAACCACCATGTAAAATTAACAGCTTGAGATTTTGCTCTTGGCCATGTAGAGTCCCATCACACCTCTTTAAAGCATCTTAGTATGCACCTTGTGAAGCTGATTTTGAGAAGAAAGGTGTAAGGCCAGTGAAAAATTCAAGTCAGGCTTATCATGCAGCCCTGTGGTTTATCTGTAACTTTAATTTCACATACTGCAGGTGTTAATGTGCAAATAGTAAAAGTAATTTCAAATGGACTAGTACTCATTATGGATCTTTTAAAAAATAGGTAATTTTGTAATAAATTGACACTGCAAAACCAGTATTCAGAAGTAAAATATCGGTTAAACAAGTCAGCTTTCTATCTGCAGAAAACTAGGCAAGTTACGTCAACAGTCTCCATGAACAGTGACTTTTCACTTCCTTAAACAACTGCCAGTGCCAGAACCAGCTTCCTTTGAAAAGCTGTACAACCTTGTGAAGCCAAGAAGTGTCAATGAAAATGATTTTTCAGTTTGTTGCCAGAGATTATGCTGGGATTGTTGTTGTTAATTGCTAACTTAAAAGTTCAGAAATGACACCTTGGAATTAATGGGTTTCATACAATAATATACACAAAGAGACTTTAATTTGTAAAATGAAGCATATCAGAGATCATTGAACCGGCAGCAAAGATGAAGAGGCATTGAAGTGAACAGTTTGATGCTTCCAGAAGACCACAAGACACGACTGCCAAATACTTGTTCTCCTGCACAGCAACAAGGTAAGAAAATGAACTCATGTTCATTTTATTAGGTTTATCTTTTGCTTATCATACACAGTTGAAAACCTATGCAAAGTAGATTACAAAGCTGTCCATACCTTTAAGGAAAACTTCAGCATTTATCCAAGAGCCAGTCTGATTGAAAGCTGAAACAGAGACTTTTCTGACTCTTCCACGTCGGCTACTGGCAGTCCCAGGGCCTGCAGAGGGTGAGAACAGCCTGAAGCAAGCGTGACCACCCCCTGCCCACTGCAGAGCCCCAGCAGGGCTGGGTGAGTCCTGCTGCTGCTCCCTCTCGGCTCCAGGAGCTTGCCTCAACACCTCTGCTGGCTGAGAGCCTGCCCAGTGTCCTCTCCTCTCATATCCCTTGCCTCCAAGCATCGGTTTCCTTGGTGGTTGCTTACTCCATGCAATGATGCTACCTACCATTTCTTCTTGGTTTGAATGCCCCACTGACTTCACAGGGCCCTGCAAGTGCTAATGGAAGCAGTAACCTACTGATGATACCATGAACATACTCAGCCTTGTTCCCCTAGATATGTGGAAGACAAAATGAAAAGATGGTGTATATCTCAGTTCAAATTCTCTTGCTGCCAACTCCCAGTGCTGAAAGATGTTTTTCTAACCTTTCTGCATTGGCCATCAGTTCTGTAGCTCTTTTCTATGCAGCCTTCTGCACAGTCAGGACAAACGACTCTGTCTGAAGCAGGTCACAGTTATTTGAAGAAAGACTCTATTATTTATTTGCAAATATGTTGTGTGACAAACAGTGTGTCCAACTCCTTAGTTTCAACTCTTAGCAGTATTTATTTTCTACAGGATCTGTCACAAGTGAATTAATGCAAGTATTGCATGAAGACCCTGAGAATTAAAGCTAAATTAAATCTCTGCATTTGCCAATCCTATTTATATGAGCTAATTTGAGACTGTAAATGAATGACAAAAAATCCTATCAAACATATCCTTTGGCAATTACTTAAGGGACCTACATGGAAGCAATCTAACTTTCTAGCAATAAAGAACTTCAGAAGCAAATAGATTTCGATCCTTTTACACCCTTACGGAACCATTTATTTTGGTTGTCAGCTTGGAATGAGGAAAGAGGTGTCATTTCTTCTTTCGGTGAACTAAAATAATGTTGAGTTTCTATATGCAACTCTGTAACTGTTGTGCTTTAGTTTTCTGTGTGTTGCACCTTTACTTCTGAAAGTCCTATGCCATCATCAAGCACAGGCAGCTGGGAAAAAGAACTAGAACAGAAGTAAAATATATCCAGATACTGTTCACTGCAGAGTGTTGGAAAGCAGCATAACATGCTCTCTTGGGGAGCGTGGGACTGCCTTTTTCTCTCAGGCTAAAATTAAAGTTAATTCTTTAGTGTGAAAGTATGTGTGGGGGTGGGGGGTGGGGGTAGGGGATGCACAGCTAAACATAACACCCAAACTTTCACAGGATTTCACCTCAGGCACCTGCAGGGCAGTGTCATGTCATATGGAGGAAACCCAGGCAAAATGCTCCTCCGGAATATCTGAGAAGGCAGTTACGTTTTTTAAAAATATGTTAATTTGGATGATGTCAAACATAAAAAAGACAGAAAGGATTAAATCCAAATGATGAAGAGCTAGCAGGAAAAAATTCCCAAGTGTGAGAACTCTCAGGATTTACAATGTTTCTTCAAGGACTGCTGCTACTAGCTAACTTGCAGGGGTCCTCAAACTACAGCCCATGGGCCGGGTACGGCCCCCCAGGGTCCTCAATCCGGCCCCCGGTATTTACAGACCCCCCCCCGCCGGGGACTGGGGGGAACCAAGCAGCCGCAGATGGCCTCCTGCCACTGCATCCGCGCCGGCCCCCTGGTTAAAAAGTTTGAGGACCCCTGAGCTAAGGGGTTGAGCTCCAAGCTGTCTGGCTGCAATCTCACTTCCAGACCAGTCCCGCTTTGAGGCTGTCCTACCCAGGCTACATTTCAAGCTAGCTGAAAAGCCCACCCACAACTGCTTGCTTTGGGAATTACTGATTTCCAGACTGGACAGAGAATTTAGGAACCCACAGCCAGAGCTCCTGAAGGTGCAAATCAAGAATAGTATAACAGCATTCTTGAACTGTGTCAAAACCAGCTCTCTTTCAGCACACGTCTGCCTTCATCCAGCCCTTGTCCAACCGCAGCTTAACTCCTCCAGGCTGGGTGAGAAAGAAGCAGCTGCAGGTGCTGGACGCAGGTGCAAACAGGTACCCCCAGCCCTGGAGGGACAGAGGTGCTGTGAGCTATTACAAGCACTTAAAGGCAGCCTGCTCTTCCCTTCCCAACGTGATCCCTTCAGCTGCTTCTTGATGCCTTCCCTGCTGGAGGGACTGAGCTGCTAACTACTAACAAACACATTGCATCCTTAGGCTCACACTTTTGAGTCTTTGGGGATCCTGACACACAGTTCAGTGACCCATTGTGAAAGGGCGATCGTATCAGATTTTTGGATAACTACTTCGTTTTAACACCTACCACATTCTAGGTAGGTGTTAAACACCTTTTTAACACCTATCACATTCTAGGGGAAACAATTCATACAAGCATTGCAATAACTGTCCTTCTGGGGAACATTGTCATTTACTCACAGCTCTCTCTTTCTCACTCCAGTGCACAAAGGTGCACACACCACTTAAACCTTCTACTGATTCTCCAGCACATCTCAAAAGACTTGCTGTAATATTTCTTAGATGTAAAAGTTGTGTGGAATTATTTTCCAAACATATGATAAATACTTTTTCCACATTCTAACTTTCACTTGTTTTAACACTGCTAAAAATTAATGGGATTCTGAGCAAATGAGCCATTCTACTTTGAGCCTGATTTTCAATCACTTTAAGTTTGCCACGACTTCATTTGAAGTTACAAGGTTAGAGGACTCTTGGAAGAAGAGCCCTGAACAACTGGCAGGAGCTCGGAGACACAAGTAACTAGAGATACACTTATAAAGGCCTTCTTCAATAGAAGTTTTTGATATTTCCAGATACTCTGATTCAGAACATGGTCTCAAGTTTCTGAAATTTTTGGTGAAACTAAGAATGCAGTTTTCTGAGATAGACTATGGGAACACACCAACTAAAAAGGCCCTGGGAAAACGGACTCCAGAGCAGCCTGCATGAAGCTACCCTCTGCAGTAACGCTGGGGTCCTTTCTTTGGCAGCCTGGGAGCTGGGGAAGCAAGGAGGGCAAGTAAGAGCTCCCTAAAAGCCTTTCTTATATTACTGAAAGATTCATGAACAGTGAGAGCACAACTTTCCAGCTTTAGCAAACTGTCAGATCATATTTCCCTGAAATCTTCCTGACCTGATCTACAAATAATTGTTGCAATGCAGATTTGTTGTAGGAGGCTGAAAGCAATCCTGTAGTTCAACTACCATATTTTTTTTAGGCACCTCTTACCCAATTTCTTATTCATTTCGTATAAATGTTCATGTCTGCAGCCAACATATTAGCTCGTAGTACTCCTTTTTACCACAGAGGTAATCACAGAGACAGGCAAGGGGCGGTGTGTGTGTGGATTAAAATTATTGAACTTATAACTGAAATGAAATCATGTCTAGTGACAGAAATGTATATATATAT
Organism: Falco naumanni; assembly: GCF_017639655.2. Classification (NCBI taxonomy): domain Eukaryota; kingdom Metazoa; phylum Chordata; class Aves; order Falconiformes; family Falconidae; genus Falco; species Falco naumanni. The sequence goes on from NC_054059.1 coordinate 8,400,102, forward strand.
AACAGAAACAGCGTTTTCTTCTTCTAACGAAACACAAAATGGTACAGGCTGCTTGCATAGCAATGTCAGCAGTGCTGGTTGCAACAAGGAACTGCCCAGTGCCAGGGCAGAGAGGAGCTGCTGGCCCAATGCACTTCCAGCTGCTGGGCTCAGAGCAGGGGTAACAATGTGCTCTCGGTCCTATGCAAACACCTCACCTGTGAAAGTTGCCAAGATGTTCCCACGGTCACGAGGATCAATCAGTAGCAGGAATGCATTGGGAAATGGTTAGTCATACAACACGCTTTTCACTCTCCTAAGTGAGAAATTTGTGATATTGATATTTGTAAAGGAGGAAGTGTTAGAGGACTTAGTTTGAACAGCTGCAAAAAACCTCACTTCTCTGGAGTTCTTTGTTTCTAGTCTACCTTGTCAAATGCTCTGATTCCTGCCCCCCCACCTGCCCCACTCCTGGCCCTTTCCCCCCTGAAATGAATACCCACTGACTTAAAACCCTTAAAACACCTTAAAATTCTGGGCTGAGGGTCTCTTACTATTTCCTGCTGGTACCGGCCTGCCGTGTGTACTGTGACTGAACTCAAGTATCCCATCTCTTAAGTACTCAACTTGCTAAATCTTTCTTTTGATTCTGTATTCAATGCATATTTCAGAATTTTATGTAAAATGCAACAATTTAAGTGAAGGAAAAGAGGGAACACTAAAGATGCTTTAATCTCAAATACATTGTTTTGAGGAGGAATGAACTCAAGATCCCTGTTTTCTTGGGTAAATGTTCTTAGCATGAGGCTCTCTACCTGGAAATGATCCACTTTCTAATGGGGTACTTTGTTCATAACGGGGCTGTTAGCCTGTGAGATGGGACATAGCCAGGGAGGTGTGACACCTGGCTTCCAATCCCCAGTCGAGAGAGACTTTCCTTATCTACACAAAGTGAAGACTACAGGTACACACCTCCACTCTAGCTTGACACTGAGCCATTCCCAAACGAAGTGGGACTTCAGATCTACTCAGGCTAAAGTATAGAATCCTAGAATCATAAAATCATAAAATCATTTAGGTTGGAAAAGACCTTTAAGATCAAGTCCAACTGTTAACCCAGGACTGTCAAGTCCACCACTAAACCATGGCCCTAGGTGCTATATCCAGATGGTGATTCAACCACTTCACTGGGCAGCCTGTCCCAATGCTTGACCACCCTTAAAGGGAAGAAATTTTTCCTAATATCCAATCTAAATCTCTCCTGGCACAACTGGAGGCCATTTCATCTTGTCCTGTCACTTGTCACTTGGGAGAAGAGGCCAACACCCACCTGCCCACAGCCTCCAGTCAGGTAGTTGTAGAGGGCAGTAGGGTCTCCCCTGAACTTTGTTTTCTCCAAGCTAAACACCCCCAGTTCCCTCAGCTGCTCCCCACAGAACTTGTGCTCCAGACCCTTCCCCAGCCCCGTTGCCCTTCTCTGGACACGCTCCAGCACCTCAGTGTCTGTCTGGCAGTGAGGGGCCCAAACCTGAACCCAGGGTTCGAGGTGGGGCCCCACCAGTGCCCGGTACAGGGGGACAGTCACTGCCCTGGTCCTGCTGGCCACACTGTTGCTGATGGCCACCTGGGCACACTGCTGGCTTGTGTTCAGCCAACTGTCCTATTACACCCCGAGGTCCTTATCTGCCAAACATCTTTCCAGCCACTCTTCTCCAAATCTGTAGCATCGTGCAGGGTTGTGGTGACCCAAGTGCAGGACCCAGCACTTCTCCTTGTTGAACTTCATACAGTTGGCCTTGGTCCATCGATCCATCTTGTCCAGATCCTTCTGCAGAGCCTTCCTACCCTCAAGCAGATCAACACTCCCTCCCAACTTTGTTTTGTTTCCCCAAGTCTGCCATCTGCAAACTCACTGAGGGTGCACTCAATCCCCTCATCCAGATCATTGATGAAGACATTAAACAGGAGTGGGCCTAATACTGGGCCCTGGCGAACACCACTAGTGACCATCCTCCACCTGGATGTAACTCCATTCACCACCACTCTTTGGTCTCAGCCATCCAGCCAGTCTTTTACCCAGCAAACACTACAACAGTTCAAGCCATGAGCAGCCAGTTTTTCCAGGAGAATGCTGTGGGAAGTGGTGTCAAAGGCTTTACTGAAGTTTAGATAGACAACATCCACAGCCTTTCCCTCATCCATTAAGTGCATCAGCTTGTCATAGAAGGAGATCAGGTGAGTCAAGCAGGACCTGCCTTTCATAAACCCCTGTTGTCTGGGCCTGATCACCTGGATGTCCTGCATGTGCTGTGCGATGGCACTCAGGATGACCTGGTCCATAACTTTCCCCAGCACTGAGGTCAGGCTGACAGGGCTGTAGGTCCCTGGATCCTCCTTCTGGCCCTTCTTGTAGATGGGTGTCACATTTGCCAACTTCCAGACTTTTAAAGCCTAGGTGTTGGTATCTTGCCTTTAAAGCTTAGACATCCCTAAGGACTTACAGTGAAAAGACTCAGAAGAATGTATACAAGAAGGTAGCTTATTATGAAAAAACGAAGAAAATCTGTAAAACCAGGAAAGCAGACAATACAACACCATGTAAACTGTAGTTGAAAGGACTTTCTTTAAGTTACCTTAGAAAATTATATTTTCCAAAGCAAAACGTGTTTCTCCCATTTCTTTCTCCATGGAGAAAAACTTGGTTTCTGAAAAAGATAAAATCAAAAAACCCCACAAGTTTAGTTCAAAAAAAAAAATCTTCATCCTATAGGCATTGCCCTACAGCCAGTATATGTATTGATTATAGTTGAAGTCCAGTATTGATATGACTGAATTTCCAAGGTTATATTTTAAAAATGTCAGTTCTAGAAAAAGGCAAAAATTCTTAGAAGAGTAAGTCATATCACTGGAAAGCTGAGCTGCCGCTATTACCAAACGCTTTTGCTGTTTGCCTTTAACTATAAGGACATTTAGCCATATTTAAGAAGTTTGCCAAGTAGTTATTTTCCTTTCAGATCAGATGGGAAAAAAAATCTCTTTTTAAGCAAAGCCATTTAGGCAAGCTTTTTCAATATGTTCAATTTGTTCAATAGAGATATTTTGTGAAAGGCTTCCATCTTCAACTGTTTGTATTTAGTTTTAACTGCTGAATTTTGGTTTCTTGTTATTTTGAGGGGGGGGGGGGGTGGTCATATTTTTTCCTTTTTCCATCCTGTAAAGTGCTGGCATAAGTGACTGGTAAACTGAGCTTGGCTGGCAGGTGTTTTTCACATAACTTCATTGCCCAGCATAAGAAACATATATTTTTACTATGAGATCATGGGCTTTCTGTGTACCTTTCATAACTATTTAACTCACTTGGGCAATGCTATAAAATATCTTTTTGCCTTTATTTTTTCCATGGAGCAGCTTCTTTTTTTTACCTGTCTGAAAAGATAGAAGGATGAGTTTTTTCAGAACTGGACTCATCTAAAGGATGTCTGGCATTCATTTGAGTACAAGTGTGCAATAGCTGAACTTTCCTTGTTGTCAAAAGGAACGAGTGTATCAAACTGATTGCAGTGCTTCATGGATGTTACCGGCCTTCTGAAAGGTCTGATATTCCTTTAGTTCTAATTATTTATTTTGTCATTTAAATCTCATGTGCTGAGTCAAAATCGAGTGGCTATGTGCCACTTGATAAGCACTTCTAAGTTATTCTGTCCGGTGTTTCCAATTAAACTTGTATTTGTCCTCTTAGATATGCTTGAATTTCTTGTTGCTGGTGTCCTGAAAGGTACAGATTAGCAGGCTGCTGGGGTTTATTTGAGCTTCAGGTTGTTCTTTAATCCTTTGCTAAATTCCTTTTAGATATTTAACATCTCATGGAATCATACAGTAATTTTGTAGATCCTCTTATCTAACTTCCAGTTTTAAGGAGTTAAATTATGCTTTCTCTAGAGCACTCAGAAAATTTACTTCCCCACTCCTCACCCCCTTTCCACTTCTAGCCTTCATAGCCCATTTTAAAAGCTCCATGGACATTTTTCTGGTGTATATCTACATCTACCATGTCCAGCATCAAGAATGTGACCTTATGGTGATTGTTCTATCACTAAAGTCTCACTACCTCCACACTTTCCCCTTTCTCTTACTCTAATTTTGCTTTTTGGATTGTTTCTGTAGGAAGGAGCTTCTCAGAAGCTATATGGCAAATTCTGGGGAAGACTGGGCAAAAATAAATGACAACATGTGAAAACTAAACTTCAAAGTAACTATACAATTAAGTGGTTTTGCATTTTTCTACATATAGTGTCTTAACCCACATATAAGCCACAGAAATTCTCAACTCATTCCACCCTACAAACATTCAAGAAAAGTGAGCTCTGTTTCAACAATGTGGCTCATGCCTGTGGAAAAGTATTTTCTGGAGTGTTTCTCTTAACACAACACAGTCCTCAGGATATACTAAGGAACTCCCAATGTTGCAGTTTGTATTGAGGGAGGTGTTATGAGGCAGTAGTGTCAACAACTGTCTGTGAATGATTGGTGTAATAAGACCTTAGTAATGTTTTAAGAATATGTGCCAGCTAAGTAAAGATTGTCTTTTGTTCTACAAAACATTGCATAAGCTGTGTGTGATAACAGTATTTGTAAATCACATGTTTGAAAGGATTGCAAAGGAGCAACTCAGATGATAAAAAAAGTAGAAGGTGAAATGGAATGTGGTCAGTCTGGAGTTAGACAGGAAGCTAGAAAAGTTTTTTTGCGAACTACTGGATATCAGCCTAAATCTCCATTGCAATTTTCTATTCCACTTGCAACATACAATGTATTCACAGTGGCATAAAACTGGGATTACATGAGACCAGTCGAATTCTGTCATTTTCCTTTCATTTTAGGGGTAGAGAAAAATCAATTTTCTCATAAAGAATCATCAATGTGTACCTGGTTAAGAGAAATGGAAAAAACACCTTCACAAAATACTGTTGTCTTAGCAAAATTTAGCTGTGAATAAGATCTGGGCAAAGCTTTCGCTGCAAAACTTCAAATCATATGAAACATCTGGTTTTTAATTCTATTAAAATCCAAAACTGAGCCCAGGTTCTTCGAAAGTTTTGCTGAACTTCACAAGCATTTTTGTATTATGAAACATAGTACAGAGGAAAGCTGTCCTGATTTGTGGTTTTGAAAGGATACCATGCAAAATCTCTGGATTTTTCACAAGATTAGTTGAAACTTGGTGATTTTGACAGGATCTTTTATTTGAATTTCTGGGTTTTGACATCAGCAAAGACAGAAAAGGCAATGTTTATATGGATTGTATGGATTACAATCAAAACCCAGGGTGAGTAGAAAGACAAAAATCCTTGAACACCAGTAAAAGAAGATTAGCAAAATATTTGTTATCCACAGATTTTATGAGACAATGACATAAGCTAAAGTATATTAACTGTGAATAGTTTTAGATTCAGGACTCGTTTAGGGTACAGTTTCTGAAAAGCAAACAAAAATATCAAAAGGTTCTGCGGTCACAGTATCAGATGTATACTTGTGAATGTAAATGTTGATTAACTCTGCCTAAATGAGTGGTAAGAACTCATTTCGAGTTCTGATTCCTCCTTTTTATGCAGTTTGTCCTGGGCAAAATCCACTAGTAAGAAAGAGTAGAAAAATCAGAAACAAAACCAAAACCACCAAGAAACCACCCCAACAGTAAAACACTAAGAGCTAGGTGAAAAGGTTTTGCCTAGTTCCTATCCACAGCTTAGGCATTTAAAAATCTCTGCAATAATGATTACCTGAAGATCTGTAAAAGTTAAGCTTTAAAAGGGTTAAAATACTCCCCAGCTCTTACTCCAGTCAAATAAGTATATCCACATTTATTTATATCTAAGTTGATCTAACTTGTGTATGTACATCATTGATTTACCTTAAACATTACGTACAGTGTCTGTTTCGGACAATATACGCCACATCTGTGTTTGCTTATGTTTCTCAGCATTCAAACACCAGGCCAGGAAACTGCAGTACATACAGATCCCATAGTTTCCAGATCCATTTCCAAATTCCATGGATACTGCTGACTACAATAGATCAGGTCACATCAATACACTGCTGTCACCAGGATGAGACAAAGTATCCCAGCTGAGATCCTATGTATCTTTGTTCTTGCATGGTGCCTGGTTTTTATTAGTATATTTGCCAGTCATAGCACAGCACTCATTTACCAATTCCAACTGCATTTATTCAAGTAAACTTCATAACTTCTTCTTTTTTTTTTTTTTTTTCATCAGCTCAAGAGAAAGTTGGCCTTATTAAATGGAATAGGAACAATGGCATTGTCTTGCAGACATTCTGCAGTATTCTGCCAGGAGAAAATAGAACCAAGTCTTGTTTGACAGCAAATATTCCTCTCCACTTTTACCACACCCTAACCCATACAAAAGTATCTTGATCTGGATATCAGAAAATGTCTAATGTGAATATTGCTCTAAGATTTGACACACAATTATTTTTCCTGCAGTATGATATGCTCTGCTGTGCCAAGTTGCTTTTATACTGAAAAATTATTCTTATTTTTTTAAAAACCCAATGTTTTCTGTTTTTTCTTTACACCTCCTTTTGAATCAGTCCTTTACTGAGGATGGTACTGTAGTATCAGACACAATTAGGCTGTATGTCTTTACACAGGAATAACAATACTTTGACCTGACCTTCCTCTGTCTCTCCTCTCTCACATTTTGTCAGCCCAGCAACCAGGAATTGACAGGTACACCTTCCCACAAGTGCAGGGGACATAAGTCAGAATTCCAAATTTTAAAAAAAATGCTGCAAGGGGTTCCAGACAAAGGGTGCTGAACATTTTTCTGATGTCCCTGATGAAAGGCAGTGTTCAGTATGCATTGTTTGGTCTCAAACATCATATAGTAACCCAGGAAGCAAGCTGAGAGAAAAAGCACAAAAATTGCCCCTGGAGAATTTTGATATTTTTATGTTTAATTTCACCCTGAATAAAAAAGTTAAATATTTAAACTCATTTTTTAGCAGTTCAAATAAACAGTGTCTCAAGCAAAATGAATCATTTTGACAGTCCAATTTTGTTTGGACCTGACATGAATTTAGCTTTGCCTGAGATGTGCGAGCGCCTCACAGGGAACTGTTTGATTTAATAAACAAAACAACTGTTCCACTTTGAGTCACAAAAACTTTATAATCAACCCCCCCCCCCCCCTTCTTCTTCTTCTTCTTCTTTTTTTTTTTTTTTTTTTAATTAAAAAAAAACAACATTCAGAGTGGAAAAATCTTTGCATTTAGCAACAGGCAGCTACTGCCAGATGCAGCTCCCAACCCCCAGAATCCCCAGTACTGAAATTATTGTACAGTCATTAGGTTTATTTAACCTTTCCCTCACTTTGCTGGTAATGTTACAATGATCTTTCGGGTACTTTAATCTGAAGCCCTTTGCAAAGAGTTACAGGAAGATTTCATAACACTTGATGTGTGATAATAGGAATGACAAATTAATTTCAGTGTAAATAAATGCAAAAGAATGTGGAAAAATTACTTTATATGTGCACAGTGAGGGATTTTTTATTATTATTATAATTCAAAAAGAAAGCCTTGGAGACATAGATAGTTGATAGACAGCTCAAAGTGATAAAAAAACAAGGGGGAAAAAATCTGAACTGTTAGAAAGAAATAAAGAACCAAAGAAAAAAGCAGCATTGTGCAGGAGTCCAATTCCAGGATTCATGAAATCCCAAGCTAGGGCTCCAGACTGACTGAGCCATTTTGAATATCTGGTGCAGACTCACTTTTTCTTGGTTGTGCAAGAACCAGTGATGTCCGTTTAAATGATCAGGCATCTTTTTCAGATAAGGATGTGCTTTTTGACATAGATTCCAGTGGAATGATTAAAGACATCACTGTTGGATAATGTGAAGTCGAGCTATACTAATGGTTTAAATATCAGATCTCCCAAACTGATAGAAGATAGGCTATTAAATACAATGGTTAGGATGCAATCTTTGTGGTAGGATATTACTAAATCTTTAATGGATAGAGGTTGAAGAGCTGAGCTATCTTATTTTATCTTAGAATAGAATCATACAATCATTTAGGTTTTAAAAGACCTTTAAGATCATTAAGTCCAACTGTTAACACAGGACTTCCAAGTCCATCACTAAACCATGCCTCCAAGAAACACATCTACACATTTTTCGAACACCCCAGGGATGGTGACTCAACCGCCTCCCTGGGCAGCCTGTTCCAATGCTTGGCCACACTTTCAGGGAAGAAATTTTCCCTTATATTCAATCTAAACCTCCCCTGGTGTAACTTGAGGCCATTTCCAATTGTCCTATTGCTTGTTACCTGGGAGAAGAGACCAACACCCACTTGTCCACAACTTCCTTTTGTACCCAGCAAACACTACACCCATCCGAACTATAAGCAGCCAGTTTCTCCAGAAGAATGCTGTGGGAAATGGTCTCAAAGACTTTAGTAAAGTCCAGGTAGGAATCATCTACAGCCATTCTTAATTTTGCTATTTTTGCCAAAAAACTTCCACTAGTGACCAGTGTTACTGACATGGTACCTCCTACAAACTACATGTCTGATCAGTATAAGTTCAGTTTATGTTTCTGTTAGCAGCTAGTGGTTAAAATTCTATTTACTGCAACAGGAGTACACCTAAGCCAATGTCAATGTCAAGCATTTCTGAAAACCCAGGTTTAAGTGCAAGACAAAGTGATTTTTAGTAACCCAAGACCAATCTGGTAGCAGTGTCTGTGGAGCCTTACTTTATTATTTAAGTGAGCACCAGGTTTTCGCTATATATATGCTAGGCTGTGCTAAAGTGCAGCCAGCTGTGGTGCAGCCTGAATTTCACCTTTGTTGACACTTCTAGTAGAAAGAGTCTGTAACGCTACAACCTGTAGATTTCGTGATGTATTTGTTTTGATTATACTGTGATGTTTTTTTCTTTTTCTATGTAATTGTAATGATAACTTTGACATGTATTAGAACTATTTAAATATTTCTTTATATTCTTGTATTTCAGCCTTCCACTTTCTCCGCTTGGCTAATTGTGCCAGGAGTGCTCTAGGAAATTACTATTGTTTGTTCAATTCTTATCTCACTCTGAGCTTTACCTGCCCTTTGACAACAACAAAACCTTTACGAGAGCTGGGAAGTTTTGTGAGCTTGTTATTTCCTACTTTCCAAAGGCCCTAATTTAGAAGGGTTTCTTGATCCAGAGGGGAAAAATCCTCACAATAATGTGCCAGGTTTATAGGATAATCTTGAAGTGGAAAGATAATCAAGCTTCACTTGCTGTTTTGGGTGGGTTGGTTTGGTTCGGTTTGGGAGGTTTGGTTTTTGTTTCTTTGTTTTGTGGGGTTTTTTACAGAGCATCTTCTTTTGCAATGAACTGTGGAAACAGCTTTGAAAATGAAGTGAAAAAAGTAATCAAAGAAACTACCTTGGACTTAGGCAATTTGTTCTCTGTCCAAGTCTTCCAATTCAGTGCCACTTACAATTTCAGAAACACTGCCAAATCACTAAGCCCTTTAGATATCTTAATTCCTGTAGATAAATGCATTGCAGGTTACATAGACATTGGGAACAGAAAAGGGTTTCTGAATTGGTAGGAGCCTCTATTTAGTCCATGTCCCAAGAGGTTACAAAGCAAAGCTACCGGTCTCTGAAAACACTGAAGTAAGCAAACAAGACCTGAAGCTCAGTGTGTGCTCCCAACAAATGTGAGGAGCACAGATTCAAAGCTGTCCTTCAAAAAAGGAATTAGACCTCACCGTTCACACTACAGGCCTGTGTGGCATTCAGTACCATCATCCCTTTCCTTTGGCACTGAATTCCAAAGGAGTGTTCAGAGCTGAGGATTCAGACAGAAGACCAGTGTCAGATCCCTGTCCAGCTCTGCTGCGTCACTCCACATTAGGCACCTAAACCTCACCCCTTTCCTCCACGTTTCACCTCAATGTATCCTTGAAGTTTACTGGTGAGGAGGTTTCTGAGGATCCCCCTGTCAGGTGAAATATAAGGGGAGCTTAAGGCCCAACTCCAGTTTTGCATTGCTCTGGCTGGACATCAAAAGCTGGGTGCTTTGGTGTGGAAATGCCTTTGGTAAACTTTCTCATTTATTCTCATTTTCATCCATTTTATAATGCCAGGAGATTTCTCAACAAATCGTTCTTGAACAGAAGAAGGTAATACAATAACAACAAGGGTATAAGACTCCATTCGGAAGTAACAGGTTATTCCTCCACAATGTGTGCGTGCAGAGAGTTCTCTCCCCATACAACATGACTGAGTGAATCAGCCTGAATTGAGAAAAAGTGAATCTTAAAGCATTTATATTAGGGAAGTTGCAACAGTTTAAACAAATTGCATCTGTAAAATCCATTTTAACTTATGTGCATTTAGCCTCTATTCAATGTATCACTTTCATTTGCACTGTTAAGGTTCAAAGGTAAATCAAGATGATTTAAGGAAAGACTGAAGAGCTTAAAGTATATGTATGTAGAAAATTTATGTTAATTAACTAGCTTTAGGTAATGAAATGAGTTTATTCTTCATTTTTTTCATTATTCATTATTATCAAAATCAATTTTGGTTTTGGAAGGATGGAGAAATACACAATTTTGCCATCAATCTACAGATTTCTGAAGACAAAGACCAAAGCACTTAATTGTTAGTGCCCTTAGTATAAGTATTCCAGTCCTTCCAGGTTCTGGAAACAAGAAATCTCCTGCAAAAACTTGAAGTTACAAGCAAAGAGACTCAAGTAAAGAATATTTTGCATATCACTAAATGAATTCTCCTTCCACCTCCCCACCCCCCCCAGTTCTCAGTAATATTAAAAAGTATGCCATAAAGGTCTCTTATTTTTTAATTTGTTTCCTTTAGGAAATCTATGTGCTAATTAAAACCAGAAAAAAAACACCAAAACCAATTTTTTTGTAATGAAGGCTTCATTCTATAATCATAGCACAGTAAAGTAATTAAGTATGAGGTCTTAGAGGCATGTTGCCAGTCTCCTGGGATCCACAAAGATCTTTCTCTTCATCTCAATGAATTCTGCCTGAGGAAGCCCGTGTGTAGATGTCAGGTACAGGAATTTCTGCAGAATGTCGAGCAAGAACAGTAACAGCACTGAAATCTGGAAGTTGGTTCTGAACACTGAGACTGTTTGGAAACACAAAACAAAACTGAGAAGGAATTAGAAAATTATATGGCCCAGCCCAGAAAGTCAATGGTACCAGGTATGAACATGTTCATTACCGCTGCTGACAGCAGCTGGCAGGGAACCCAGCGCAAGCGAGAAGATTACAGCAAAATGTACACACTTCAGTTTTAACACTGCATCATTTGTAACTGATAATAAAGCCAATACTAATTAAAGATTTTAATGTAATGACAGCTGTGGAGAGCTGACAACTCCGCATCCTCTCAGGACAGTAAATCAGAAAGAAAACTTTACTCACTAAGGAATCTGCCTAACAGTAAATGGGAAAGTGGGTAATTTGTATTTGGTATATAATTGAGGAGAAATGCCGTACTGCTTCAATTTGAAGTTACTAAATGATATCTTTCCAAGTTTACCCTACAGCACTGACTGTTAAACAATATTGGCAACAGTTTTGGAGAGTGGAGTGCATCTAAAAATTAATAACCTATAAAAAATATTTATTTGGAGCCAGCACTTCTGAAACCTAATTGGTAAGGAATCCTGTCATGTAGCAGTATTCATTTTAACTATTAGTAACCATTTTTATTTGTTAAATATCCACCAAAGTTGTTAAATAGTCACTAGTTTTCACCAGCAAAGCAATCTCTAGTTTAAAAAATAATTAAAAGAAATCTGAGTGAAGCAACTACAACCACTGCTGAGTTTTAAGGGAAGATCCAACCAAAATATTCATGCAAATTTCCTCGAAAAGAATCCAAGTTAGTCAGAAACCGGTGCCCTCCATGTTTCTTAGAAAAAAAAACACAACACTTATGATTTGTGCTTGAGAAAATTAATTGTATCTTTGGTCTAACCAATATTATATATAAAAATAGTTCTTTTTCTCATTTCTAAGAAATTGCTGTTACATCAAAAGGTCTTATTTAAATGAAGATAATACCTTCCAGTTTGAAATGATGGTTTGTTCTGAAATGGAACCTAATTACAATTTTAAGAAAAAAAAAATGAGACACAAAGGAGAAAGTTTTTTATAAAACTGAAAAGAAACAACCAGTTACCTGGAACCAAAAATTTGGCTAGAGAATGAGAAAAGGTCAAAATGCTTTAGATTATTTCTTGAGCTGAAAAAACACTGTCCTCCTTGCTCTATACCTTTAATATTTTAAGATAAGTTATGTTGCCTCTATTACATTTCCATCTTTCCAATATCTGTTTTCCTTTCCACTTTGCCTGAATTTACCAATTTACCAAATGTTATCCTGAAGTGGTGGCTGCAGATCAGAGTGAAAGGTGTGAACAAACTTAACAAATTAAGGGAGTCCTCCGCCTTGTGGCTGAGCATTTGAGACCGATACCCTGTACATTTCCACGGCCAGGTCATGGCTGCATTGGAATGCCATTACTTTTATCCATAAGTACTTCCTGCTGAGATGAAATGGGATTTTGGCCCGTGTTATGTCCTTAGGAGCTGCACTAAACCTCTCCTAGCTGGAAATCATTCATTCCAGAGGCCCCTTAAGCCTGGACATCAGAGGGTATGATGCTCATTCAGGACCTGGTTGATTAATTATTAGAGATTATGCACATCTTTTATCTATTTCTAAAAGCATTTAACATGTAACTGTTGAAAACTGCCTTGTACTCTGACACTAGATGCTGTTAAGGCACAACTAGTAAAGGACAAGAAAAACCGTGTTAGTGGGAAGAAAAAGGGTGAAAATTTCATACACAAAAGATCACAAATTTACATGGTTTTCTAATGAGTGTTTTGAACGCTGGATCTTTTTTTGTATTGCTTTACTTTTAGTGGTTTCAACATAATAAGTGGAATTTCTCTGGCCAAATATACCCACACCCACATCTGAATGAGTTGTCTGGACTCCTTTTTTCATCAGTGAAGGTGAGAGGGTCTTCTAGGAAGACATAGCAAAGTCATTTAATGTGGGTGAGATGGACTGTGGCCAGTTTTTGCCATTGGTTACACAAGGTGCCTGAGGACACTTAGGTGAAGTACCTCCCAGGCACTGTTTTCTGAGTGTCTGCAACAAACTGGAGTTAAATCTTCTGGTTCACATAGATGCTCCCCATGATACTCTGACTAGTGGGTGGTGCTAGAAGATGTCAGGATAAGCAGGATAAGGCCCAGAGTTAATCCATGGCTCCTCTATCAACCAGGACTGCCTGTGCAAGACATCTGGGGCCCTCTTCAGTATTTCAGTGATAGCTATCCGACAACCAAAATGACAGATATAATGGCAAAACTATGCCTGTGTGTACACATGCACACTAGTATGAAAGGTCACTAGTTACCCAGTTGCAACACATTGGAGGACAGTGCCAAGAGAGGAACAGCTGAAACATCCTGACAGAGCAGCAGCAAATCCTGGTCATGGCTACACTACAAGCATGGGGCACCTGAACTGCCGCTATGACCTGTAACTCCAGACCCAGAAGTCCGAAGAACATCTGAGTCATGTGGTCTTCCCACAGACCTCCTTACCTCCAGGGCTGGGCCAGGAGCTGGTTAAGTACAGCATCATATTAGTTTGCTTGGTTGCCTCACGCAGTCTCTTATGGTTCCAGCCATCATATTTAAATCAGTGGGAACATCTGCAGAGAACGGAACAAATTAAAGAATTGTTTTATTTAGAGTTCAGCATAGACAACATTACTATGCAACCCTAAGTATTTTGCATTTATTTTTCACTTCCTATTAACATGCATTATTGCACACAGAAATAGCTTTATGAGACTGGTAAATGAAAAAATACAAATAGATTCTTCTTCCATCTTGAACTCAAAACTAGCCATTCTATTTCAGCAGAATTTTTAAAAACAGGATTCTTGTATAACCAACAGTCTTATCTTACATTATCATCTGCTGGAATGAGGCAAATGTAGACAAAACAACCTGCTCCTGTAAGAGGGCACAACATAAGTAGGTTAAAAAAAGCTCAGTTATACAATTTTTCTAGTTTTGAGTATGTGAGAAAGGATGTTACTTTCTGTGGTCCATAAATAATTAAATATTAAATATTTAAAAAATCATTAACTGCTTTTTACTTTGCAATATTAAAAAAAGTATTTTTAAGAACCTGGAAACCAGTTTAAATTCATAAAGCTTGTCTTTAGTGGTTTGAATTGCAATGAGCTTAAGTTGCAAAGTTGTAGAATCTAAATACCCTGCTAGTCAATACAACATAATCTCCAAGCTTTAGTCATATGAGTTATCTAATTCCGACTTTAATAAAAGGGTCAGGTTTCAAGTATAAACATAAATAAAATACCCCACATGGGATTAGAAAGTCATCTGTTGTGCCACTAAATACCTGGAACAACAACCCCCCATAGCAGTCACATCAAGATCTTTCCATCCCCTCTGCTCAGGTGTTCCTTAAACAAATCCTGCTACAATAACAACAAATTCTTTTGAGTATTTTGTTGTTGTTACTGATTTTGAAGAGTACTTGTTGCCTTTGCTTATGTGAAAGAAATGCAAAGGAAGTTCACTTTGCCTCCCTTGCCTTTTTAGTCAGGCTTTGAAAAATTACTTGAATGTCATGGTCAGGCAGAATTGCCTTATAGCTGCAGTTTGGAGTGCCCATGTGTGCCCTACAAGCTGGAGCCAGCCAGTAAAGAGGGAGACATAGCCTGGTCCTGCGTGGCAGCACATCCAGGCCACACACAGGGTCTCAGGGACCCAGAAGTGAGGGGAATTGGTGAGAAATGATTCCGTCTTTCCAGGGAACACATTACTTAAACTTAACTCTGAAGAGGGAGCAAGGAGCCCAGAAGTCACAACTTCTTAATCTGTTAGTGGCTTTCTATGCAGTTTGTTAATCTCTGTAGATCATCTTTGGAGGAAATTCTGTCTCCCACTGCTACAAGAGGAGAGTGGGCAAGTAGTATGATTTCTTTGTTTCAGTTATGCAGAGATAGGAAATGAATTTTATGCTCTGCAAAACCTTGACTGGAGGTGCCTTTGTTGCCTTTCTGGGTCTCATCCTAAGCCCACAATTCAAAGCTCATTCAGGTTGATCAATAGTTAATACTGAGACCAGGAATCTGTAGGCTAGGTTACAAAATCTCCAGTCTTTGAGAATATTCAAAATCCTTTACCCTTATCTGCAGGAATTGCTTACGTAAGGAAAAGATGTGCTGTTTTACCCTTTTGTAAAAAGAAGTCCAAAGTAAACCTTAGGAGACATACAACAGGCCAAAGACCAATCTTCATCTTCCCCAACAGACTTGGCATTGTCATCCTGCCATCCCAAACTGGTTTAGGAAAGATCACTCCACCTTTGAAACAGAAGTTTTTGCTAACAAAATACTCTTGGACAAATTTTTTCAATGTTGACTGTACTTTCTGTGCTTCCTATGCTAAAATGAATGTCCTCATACATATTTCAGTAAGGGTTTTTATGGAATTAGCAGGTCTCTGTGAATTATTTTTTTTTGTAAACTATGATTAATTTCACTTTTTAACGTGTGTCTGAGTTTGCTGACATAATATAATCTTTGCAAACTCAAAGTCCAGAGGAGCTGGCATAGGAAACTGTGCTCGTAGGAGCATATTTTTCTTTTGGTACCAGCCAAAAGTCAAAGATACTTCATTAAATTGTCTCAAGTCAAAAAAGAATGACTTTACATTCTAAAGTATCTCTTATTTTGAATTTGGTTTGAATAATATGACATTGTTTTGATCTCACAAACCAATCTGCCCATCCTAACCTCCACCCTTTCCAATAGAAATATCCTTGCAACATTTCTGCCTTTAGTATAGTATAAGAGAGTTATAGAAAATGGCATTGGAAAGGAAAATACTGGAGAGGAAGATGTTTCTCTGACACAGGCAGGTCCACTCTTTCTTGTAAGTGCTCACAAATGTTTATTCAAACTGGATTTAAAAACTTTTGGTGATGAGACCTTCGCCAGCTCCCCAGACCATACAAGCCAGTGCTTAACCAAACCCTTATAGAGCTAGAAAGTTTCCATTATATTCAAGTTGAATTTTCCTACAGTGATTTACTCTCTTCCCACCCTATCCAACAGTGATCTGAACAAAAGATCCCATTCTTTCTCTGAATGATTTATAAACTTGAAGACTGCAGTTATTTCTCTCTTCTGTCATCTTTTTTAGACCATCCAGTTGTTTTCAAGCCATGTTCACAGGTCATTATTTCTATATATGTACTGCTAGATGTCTCAAGATTCTGATAGACTTTATGATTGGGATGGGATGAAGATCTTGGAAGAGGAAGGCAGGAAAAAGTCAGAGGCAGGCTTTTCTTTTGTGAGTGAACTCAGGATATAATCCAGGACGTCAAGCCAGCCTTGGCAGGAAGGTGCAGCATGGAAATCTCAGGTCATTCACAGGGAACAGGATTTAGTCAGGATGAGCTAGGGACCGTGAATAAGTTCTTTACACTGCTTTCTAGGAGTGTCCTTTGCCCTCCCTAAGTCTTTGTCTTTCTAGATTTGTGGTGAACAAAACTGGAGACAGGATTCTGGCAGACACCTCTGAAAAGTTAAAAAGAATGGTAGGATAATTTCATCTGTGTAATGGAGACTGCTTTTTATGCATCTGTTAGGATTTTTATGCATCTTCACATATCCCAGGATGATGCTGTCTCTTTTTGAAAAAACAAAATGTTGTTGACTTGTGTTCAGCTTGTCGACTTCTTATAAGCACTGGTTTCTCTTTCACAGGTCTGCTGAAGCTCTTTCTAGATTTTTGTTCTCCTAAACATGGAACCTTACGTTCATCTGTGTAGTATTTAATCCTGCTTTTTCAGATCATTTCTCCAGCTGGTTAAAATCATTGTGATTTCTAACTGTCCTGCAGCAGTCTTGCAGTTCTTTCCTACTTCATCACTAGGCCATGTTACTTGTAAACGTAATGGGTATTCACTTCAGCCAAGGATATCCTGGGTTCTGTTAGGAAGAGCTTATCTTTCTTCTCTATTAAGACCTGGTGAGACTATGTGTGGAGTGCTGGATCCAGTTCTGAATGTCCCAGTAAATGGAAGAAGATGTAGACTTACTGGAGCAAGTCCAGCAAGAAAGCCAAAAAGATGGACTGGAGCATCTTTCATATGAGAAGCAGCTAATAGCTGGGACTGTTCAGCCTGGAGAAGGATCCTTTGCTGAGGTCACTTCGTCCTGACCACCTGCATGGCATCACTGCCAATGCTGGCCACCAGTCTGTTTGCTTTCCCAGACCATGGTATCTGATCCCGCTGTGCTGCCAAAGACACCCATTGACTCTGCTCTGCCTTGAGGTATACCGCAGCCGCACGGGACGGGCTTTCCCTGGGTTGTGGGCCTCGGCTGTTGATCTCTTGTCTCTCCTTACAGCCTTCAGTGTGCAGCCAGAGCCGGCCAGCCCCGCCATGCCAGACAGGTAGACTTGTCCTACAGCTTCCTGGCTGCTGAGAGCAGCAGCTGATCGTGCCAGACTGGGCCAGGCTGAAGTCTTGTTGTAACTCACTCGGGGTCCCACAACAAACATGTCAGGGGTGGTTCAGTAGCCTTGTAAAGTGGCGGACACCAAACTTGCCTTTTATTTTAACTACTTTGTACTTATATTTAAACTTCAAATATTGATTTCATTAGGTCTTACGAAAGTATGTCTGATACAGTATACACCTACAGTTTTGTGGATATATATGTTTAATTTCTATATCTTTATATTTAAATATACATATGTTTGTATAAATATATATAAAGTATATAAATAAATAAAATATATTAATGCATATTTGTACACCCCTTTGTATAAATAGAGCAAAAAATATAAAACTGTATATGAAGGTGCATTTCTTATATAACAGCACTTACAGGCAGCCAGCCACAGGGTGCTTTGAGATCACACGGCTATGATGGGCTCAAAAAATGCAACTAGCGAATCCCAGAGCAGTATGAAGACCTGTGAGGTATGGCATTTTCAGAAATGGTGGCCTTGGTGTATGTGGTAGTCAGGGGCTTCTTGTTCTGCTGTACTTCTGCATGAACTGGAAGGAGCTGCTCGTCCCACTAGCCAGTCGCAGGGCTGCTGGCCAATGCGTGGGTCTGGCATTTTACCCAAAGGGGCAGAAGGAGGTGGAGCAAAGGGACTGCAGGGGGTGTGGGACTTCCAGGGCAAGTAGGACATGTGACAGCCAGGAGGGGTGGGACTTCCCTGGAAGGTGAGGGGCATCCACCACTGATTGTGCTGGATCAAAGGTGTCCTTAGCCTCCTGCCCAGGATGGTGGAAGAGGATGTCCAAGGGAAACTTCAGTCACTCTTCTGTGTGAGCAGGGAGGATAATGCAAAATTCAGCTGTTGTTTGAGAGGGCCAGTGCAACATGACTGCTCTTACTCTGTCTGGCCCACAGAGATTCACCACATGCTCACCCTGCAAGGAAAAGCTTAATAAAAAAAAACAACTCACAGAAGCTCAAGTCTAGAAAAGAAAAAGAAATTAAAATAAGTAAAATGGGGCTAGTAGATTGAAATGTGTGGGTTCAACTTCTGTAATTGGTACATCAATAAACTGTATATATTGAGAAATCTCTCAAACAAGGAATTTTATAACTTCCCATTCCTTAGTGAAGGTGATATGACACTATAAAGTTGTATTAGCTGAGTTTAAAGTGTCTGCATTCTTTAAGTGCCTTATTAGTTGTAATGTATATTCTGCATGCTGATGTCTGCTGGCTGTATAAAATGAGAGTTTTGTTGACGTATATCAATCCTGAATACAAGCAGTAAATAGAAGTTTGCAATAGATAAAAGTGATACACGGTAAAGGGTCTTTGCACATTTATTGGCTAGATTTATTTATTAGAGGGTTGCTTGTTTCTCTAAATCTTTTGTAATAGGAACACATATAAATACACAAATTTGTAGTTGTGTTCATGTTTGCTTTTTATCTCACATTGTTATATCATAGGATCATTTTTAGGCCTCCTTTTTTTGTATGTCCAAATTAAGACTTCTGAAAGATTATTAACCACAGAGCTAAGCACTTTAGATAGCATAGGCAATCAGCATACAAGTGCTAAAAACACCTACCTTTACAACTAACACTTAAGTGAATAAATGCTGGTTAATCAATTGGTTTTAATATCCCCATGTCATCTATAAATGTAAATATAAGAACGGTACCGACAAGATATTGATAGACATGAAATGATAGACAAGTCTAGAAGTTTTTAATAGTGTTTTTAAACCTTTGCTTAGCTTCACATCAAATTAGGATCTTGGTAGAACTAGGTTGGAGGTACAGTGCAAAATTGGATTTTATCTTGGATGCAAAAAATCAGTTGGAATTGAGACACAGGGATATAAATTACCATGTTAAATAGATAGAATAAAGCTAAAGAAAGGTCAGAGCTTCATGATGAGGCTTTTTCATAGACAAGATAGATCTAAAATGAATTGTAGACATTCGGTTGATGTCAAATCTGAACTTCACCTAAATTAGGTACTAAGAGGGTAAACCATCAGTGGCTAATCCAAAACTTCTTTGGAGTGCTATATGCTTTCAAAGCAGGAAAATTCAATACAGGCAGACACGTAACAGTGCATGACAGGACAGATATCTTCATGTGCATATAGTTTTACTGTCTTTCTGCTTCCAGATAGAGACTTACTTCTCTTTTCAGATTGCTAACATGATGAAAATTGACCACTGGAGAATGGTAAGGAAGCAAGTCCTACTAATTTTCCTGCTGCTTCCCACGTAGTTTCTGATATGCTCTCATGACTGCCATGACAGCTTTTTTATTAATAATTTCTGAGAGATTTCCTCAATAGTTTGTTGTAGTTAATCAGCATTTCATTTTTCACTTGACCGATGTTAAACATGACCAGTTCCCAACAGTGCTAATTTGAGGCTATAGTTTTAATGCTATTATTGTTTTCACAACTGTGCATTTGTTTCACTGAGCAGTTTCATGTGGGAAAAAAAAAATTGCTTATCTGAATTTAAGGCAAAGGCCAATTAGTTTTTGCATATGATGCCTAAGGGCTGAGAACAAAACATCAGGAACATTTACAGCAAAAGCAGAACAGAGCTGTTTCTGTATCATCAGACAAAAAAAGGAAAAAATACTGTATTTTTCCCAGTACCAATAATTTTGGAGGAAAGAAGGTAGTTTGGATATGCATTTTTTGTATATGTTCTCTTATTGATTATCTTGCCTTGTTGCTTAACAAGTCTTAAGGCTGCTGGAATTTACAGGCAAATATGCAATATGAATCCTTTGTTTTCCCTTATTTTCTTCAGATTCAGGTTGTTCCCCAAGCTTAGATGATGATGATGATGATGATGATGATAATGATGATGATGATGACAGTGATGATGATGTTTCTTGATTTTCAAATGTTGAATGCAGAATGTACTTTCTGCACTGCTCATTGCTAGAGCAAGTTTTCACACTTTACAATACAGAATTGTTTCTGCATAGAGGTGCAAAGTAAAAATGTCCAGTCAGGGCACATTAGATTAGGGCTGTAAATCAGAGAGGAAAAGTTACTCAGAAACAGCCATCACTTATTTTTTACAGTTGTTCATATTCCTATCTAATCAAGTAAGTGCCACCAAGACAGTCCTACCCAATAGAAAGGGTAAGGCCAAAATGATAAACTATTTGCAGAACATAAGTACCTAGTTTCAATTTTCTATCATCTGCAACAATTTATTTTCTACTTCTGGTCCTAGTTTCACGCTGGGAAAGAGTTAATTTTCTTCTTAAAAGCTGGTGCAGTGCTGTGGTTTGGATTTGGTGTGAGACCAATGCTGACAGCACACGGATGGGTTTGGTTGTTGCTGGGTCATGTTTACACTAAGTCAAGGACTTTTTGGTTTCTCAGGCCCTGCCAGAGGGAGGGTTGGAGGGACACGGGAATCTGGGAGGGGACACAGCCAGGACAGCTGAGCCAAACTGGACAAAGGGATATTCCATACCGTACGATATGCTGAGTATATAAGCTGGGGGAAGAAGAAGGAAGGTAGGGACATCTGGCATTATAGCATTTGTATTCCCAAACAACCATTTGTGTGATGGAGCCCTGCTGTCCTGGGGATGGCAGAACACCCGCCTGCCAAAGGGAAGTGGTGAATGAATTCCTTGTTGTGCTTTGTTTGCATGCGTGACTCTTGCTTTACCTATTAAACTGTCTTTCTCTCAACCCATGAGTTTCCTCACTTTCCCGACCCTCTCCCCCATCCCGCTGCAGGGCAGTGAGCGAGTGGCTGCCTGGGGCTCGGTTGCCAGCCGGGGTTAAACCGCGACACCTTCCTGTGCTCCAAGTGCAGAGGCCTCAACCCCTACACAGGCTTAGTTGTCTCCACATCTTTTCCTTCATTTTGTTTTCCGTAATGCTATCAGCTCAGGTACTTTTATGTTACCAACCCGCTTTCCCAATCTTGCCTTTATTTTCTCTGTCAGACCACTTGCTAATAAGTCCTTGAAACAATGTCTGTTGTCATGCCACATCTCATACTGACAGTCTCCTTCTCTTTAAATCCTGCCTCCTTCCTATATAGCTTCCACTCAGCACGAGTAACCTTGACAGCCAATCTCATCTAAAGTATGATGCCAGGTCTTGCTTTGCCCATTTCCTGACAGGAGCTGAATCCCAGAATTAAGGCCCAGCTCTTCCCAACACTTCTAAGCAATGGACCTGCAGATTCTATAGAGTTCTTAGTGCCAAAGAGCAGATTTCGATGCACAGTAAATGTGGGTGGCACCTTTGCATTCCTGGACACCAGCTTCACCTCTTTCAAAGTTTCCTTCATCCTGGGCTGAAGGAAGCATGACTGGTTGTGCCTGACAGCACAGCCCTGTGTGATCCTCTTTTTTCCCCCAAAGAAGAATAGATTTCTTTGTAGGATAAATACAACATTAATCTTCTGACAATATAAAAGAACTATTACTGTCAGTGATAACCTTTCCTTAGCTTTTACAGTTATTAATATTCCAGTCTTAAAAAGTAAATGCCATAAATCTTCTCTGAAGTATTTTTAATGTGGCAGGACTTTGTTATCAGTTCCTAAACTCTGTCACTAGATTAATCAATCCAGCTTTCCTCTTTTTCCCTCTTCCTCCTCTATCTAGACTTACATTATTAAGTTTAACAAGTTTTCTCCACAGATGGATGGATAGGTAGGTGTTTATGTGCCATCATGTATATACAAAAATATTTACAAATATTACAAAGTTCAAACACATACACTAAATAAGACACAAAATAGCTTCTAATCCCAGTACTGTTGTTATTTTGACCCATATCACAGTAGTAACAACAGTCACTCACCTTTCTCTACAACATTTATGCAAAAGCGCTCAGTCACATCTTAGAAGTGCTCACAGCCAAAATCCCACCTTGCATTACTCCACCAGCATCAATGAATCTTTGTCCTTGAAGGTTTTCCTCTGTACTTACTACCCTTACTTCCAAATACAATTCTGACAACATAAACCTTTTAAATAGTAAACCTAAACAGAACGAATTTGCAGCATTCTTACAAAATTATTCAGTATTGTATTGATGCTGCTGGGGCACCACTCCTTGGATCAACTAGCATTTCCTGATTTTTTAGTTTCTAATTATACTAAAAAGTTCACAGTGTGTTGGAGACTTAACAAACCTTTGAATTCTTACCTTGGAACTAAATAGTGTGAAACATGGAAGATAGAAAAATCTAGAGAGTTTGGGAATCAACTGTAATCATAGCTTGGCATGTCATCTCTGTAAAGTGTATGAATGTGTTTTGACACTTTCAGGGAATAGCACGTGGTCCTAAAAAAATGATGACAACAACCCCTGACACTACCCCAAACCTGACCCCCCACAAAACAGTGAAGGTCTGGGACTTTACGTAGGGCTAATCTTGACTTTTATCTAGAAGCAAGTGGAAAGTTAGAGAAAAATAAAGATAATTCAGAGCTGTTTGTGTTTGTTAAAAAACAACATACCAACATGGTGACAAAGCTGGAGTTTATGAGCAAACCTTGAGTGATGGACATTTAAGGGGACATACAATATGCTAACTTTTAGATGATCCATAGCTGCAAATCATGTACAAGACATATGTTGTTTGTCATCAACAGTAAGATTGCTCTTATCTAGTTTGACAGAGCTGAAGACACAAAATGCTTTCTCTTTTAACAACCTATAGCAATACAGAAGGAATTCTAGAATGATTTTCATAGGGACTGTGGTGTTTCATCTCAGTTTCTCTGTGTTCCCAGTAGCATTCACATAACTTATGGTGTGACAGTATAAGAGCAGTTAAGTTAAAAGGCAAACATTTTCCTTCAATGAGAAATTAATTTCCCACTTTCAGTGAAGTCACTGGATGAATGGCTTTGAACAAGCACTTCTCTCTGCCTCTTGGCTCACATCCCTGACTTTATAGCACTGACTGCAGTCCATTCTATTCATTTCTGGGATCAAGCAGCAACCAGCCCATCAAGGAGAGAAGAGAACAAAGGAAGCTACAGCATATTTCCAAGGGAAAACTACTTTCCAGTATAGATTATAGTGTCCCATAGCTTTTGGCAAGCCTTTGGTAGGATGTCAAAACAAAACCAAAACAATGTTGGAGGGTTAGATTTAGTTCTTGGACAGGTTTTATTGTGCTATTGGAAGAGAGTATATTTTAACAACTTTTCTTCTAAAACCATCTATCCCCTGTGTTGCTGTAGGAGAGATTAAATTTTATAAACGGAAAAGAAAAAAGGGTGATTTAGTTCAGATTTAAGATTCTTGATCTTCACTAGTATGGCTGTTTGAAAACACCACTTGAATGAAAACTTTGTATGGAAAACTGATTGCAGTGTTTGGTTCCAGGAGAATCAGTTAATAATTTTACATTAGCTTATTTATAAATTACTGTGATGAACTGTGATTCAAAGCAAGCAGGATTCATCAGTCCTTAAATGAAAATACTTCCTCACCTATAAACACACAGCGTTGTTGACAGTGCTTTTAGAATCCTGTTCAAAAGTGGATCTGTCTAGAGAAATCTGAAAAAAATGGGATTTACAAGACTGTTAAATGCTTTCTCCTTTTCCTCATATTTTGGTTCTTTAGTATTAAAATACTGTGATTTGCTCTTCTAGAGTATGAATTTTTACTTTTTTGTATAAGATTAATTGATATTTTACCTTTTGAATTAACCAACTGCACAACTTCATAGCTCTTTTTACAACCCTGATGTAACCTTCCATTTTCCATAATTTCTGCTTGTCTACAAATGGGGCAAAGAAAGAAATTGCATATCTCACACAATGACAGGGATGCTGGGAATTTCTTCCTTGCAGCAGCTAGCTGAAAAAAAGCTTAGGTGAAATTAGGTGATTCAAACACTGAAATCCAGCTTTCTGCCTTGGAAAACTATTAGGCACTGACGGGTAAGGGTTCCCTCTGTTTCTACATCTGTGCTAAATTGCAGGAGAATAGTGAGGATGCAGCATACATCTTTAAACTGATTTAAAAGGAAGTATTTAAAATTACTTCAGTGGCAAATAAAGAGAAAGGACAGGAAGTTCAAGTAATTAAAATATAATTGTTTGTCACTCTTGTGACTTCTCTGTAACTCATATTAGGGCAAAGCTAGTTCTGCTTTGATATTAGCAAGGTCTTAATCTCATGCTCCATTACATTAGTCTTAGGGATTATAATTCTGTCAGCTTCACTGGAGTTGCAGTAGTTTACACTGGAATACAGTAAAGCCCCAGAGAAAATTCTGTAAGTGTATATGCTTGTATGTCTATAGGAAAAGTAGAGGAATCAAAGGATGAATTTAATGAGTAGGGGGATCTCCAAAATCCTGACCCTCCTTCCTTACTGTAAGGTACTATTTTACTAAAGTGAATGTGGTGAACAGCTGTTTAAAATCAGAAACACAAGTTCTGAATCAAACAACTTAACTGGCAATGATATTAAAGTAACAATTACAGTAATTTCAAAATTATTTCAAAATTCAGAATCTCTTTAAATAAGAATTACAACGTACATTCTATGCTGAATGAATGTTGCTTCTGAGAGGTGAACACTGAATTACTACACAAAGAAGCCTCGGTGTCAGTCCCCAGTATGTACAGACAGTGCTGTCATGCCATGGAAACTGTGTTTTTAAATATAGAAACAGTGCATCTGTATGACTGACTTTGAAGTAGAGCTCTGTTTTCAGACAGTGGCATCTGCCAGATTGTGGGGATGCTAGATCATGGCAGTATGGTGAAGTTTGTGAGTTTGTATATAATTATATTACAGGGGAAAAGAATGTGCTTCACTGCCAGGAAAGGAGGAGAGAATGAAAGAGTGAAAAGAACTACCCACTGAAGACAAATTCTGCAACAGAAAGCTGAAGCAACTTCCATATTCAGAATTTGGGTGGTGGGAAGTAATGAGGACAATGTTTACTGAAACTTTTCATCTGGACTTCATTCTTCTGCTTTTATGTGATCAACCAGTCATCTTAAAATTTGCACATCTTCCACTTTAAGTATGTCTTTAAGCCTTGTTATTAACAGGCCAAATATTAAATTCTAGCTTCACAAATTTTCAATGTCTTTAAATTCTCTTATGTTGTAACTAATGGTCTTTGACATAGATAATACAGGTATTATCAGTTTCGTGTTGCTTCATTGCAAAAAGGGAACTGAAAATTTAGGCTAAAAGGAACAATTAGTAGTTTATCATCTTTTTTCCTAGGTGAGTATTGTCTGCATGCTCCCTTTCCCCTTTCCCCTTTCCCTTCTCTCAGTGCTCCAAACACCCCAGTTCTCTTCACACAATGAAGCAGGAGCCCTCCTTACGCTACTGAATCTCCCATTCAAGGTTTCTGCTTTGAAAAAATGCTGGTTATTGTACTGCTTGGAGCTACCTCCCCCATCATACTATTCCTTGAATGGCTGCAGGAAGTTTGTTTCAGAAGCAGAGAAGACTTTTCACTTTCTCTGCTAAAATGGGAGTCAAAATAAGCTTTTCACTTCTGTAAAAGGCAGGTGGATAGAGAAAAGTTCACATGCCAGTCATAGCACCCAGGTATTACCTGATAGGCAAGAGCAGCAGCAGCAGAGCACATATTTCCTTGTCCTGTGTTGGCTTCCAATATAGAAACACTGCCAAGTTTTGCTAAGTCTGTATAATTTTCCAGAGACATAGGCATTGTAGAACGTTGGATTGTTTAACTCTGGTTAAAGGTTCCTGTGAAGCTTCAGTTTCATATAACTTCACTTTCTATTTTTAATGTTTTTAATTTACAGTATTCTCCTGAGACATTTCTCACTGATGGAATGAAAATGCTATTGGTAACTTTAGCTCTCTGACTCACCCACCAGTGATGAGGGGGAGAATTTAGCCTTCTAACTCGTTCACTTTCTGTGGTCTAGTGTTCAGCCACGACGTCTTGGCTTGTGCCTACTGTATCTGGGACTTCCAGATGGTCTCTAATCCAAGTACAGGACAAGCCCAGGAATGCTTAGCTTCCGAGATCATTTGCATGAGATGCAGTGCAATTGGTATTGCCTTTACTCTAGCTCCATCTTCAGTGGAGTTCAAACCATCTGAGTGTATCTGCCCCTTGATGTACAATAAACTAAGCTGAAATATTAGAACACTAGTAATTGTGCATTGCGTTTACTTGAGAAGACTGGAGCAGGTAAGACAAATTGCAATGTTTGTAATGCAGCACTGACAATTTACATTAATCAGTGATCCTCATGATTTTTAAAAAACACATACAAACCATGAGAAAGCTAATTGCACAGCTAATGAATAATACAGAGAAGGGATAACTCCATGTTCAATAATGTCCCACTACTAGAAGCCAAAACACTCACCAGCTACGATAATGCAATGTCAGTCTTTAAAACAACCATTCTCACCATGCCAATAATTCCATAAAATATAATGTTCAGGAAAATAACAGCTAATGACCTGAAAAAAGGTTAAAAAATACACCAGGTTATATGTAGACCATGAAAAAATATCTCCTGGAGATCCAGATTGCTTTCACTTTGCTGGTATCAACTATATAAATGCCAGTTAAAGGTCAGACATGGAACAAGTCCTGTTCTGCCTCAGGATTTGCCTTCACAAAGGAAAGTCTTCCTATGTTTTATGGCTAAAGAGAACCATTCTGTACCCACTTATGACAGAGAAAGGAAAAACAATATTTTTTTGCTTTCCAAAGGGGAATTTGCAAAAATGACCTTTAGAAGGATTTCATCTTCACTTTCTTCTTCCTTATCTAGTGATAATTTGATCTTATTCATCTGCAATACATATCTTGAAGCAGCATGAAATCTTCTTAAGAGGTTTAGATGAGAACTGCAAAACCAATACTTTTCTCAAAGATTTTCAGAGATATAATTTTGTGGTTTTTCTCTCTTTGTCAAGAGTCATTTGATGTTGCTCTTTAACGCCAGAAAGCTCCTAGCTTAATTCATCAATATATACTCTAGTTATGCAGATTATAAGAGGGGATTTGTCAGACACATTTATGACTTCACATTTAGTAGCATATCAGACACTGCATCAACCTCCCACACAGATATGAAAACATGAAAACTGGAGGTATAAAGTCACCAAAAAAAAAAAGGCAATATAATGTCTTATGTGTCCTATGGCTGGTTGTAGCATAGTTAGGGTAAGATAACAGACTTCTGCGTGTCCAGAAATGTGAAAATAAAATTACATCTCCTGAAGAACAAGAATTAAGTATTAATCAACCTAGAAATATTCAAGAAAATTTCTTCCTGCTCTTGTCCTTCGTCTCAAAGCATAAGATCACAACATTAGGAAAAGAGCTGGACAGAGTTCTTGTCTGGAAATTAAAATACTGGAAAAAACCTCAAATAGTCCAGTACAAAAATTCTTTGACATGGGCAATATTCACTCCTACCTAGTGAAGGGCAATACTGTTGACATCATTAACAAGTTTTACGGTCTGTCCAGTGCTTAGGCTGGACAATGCCGCGTTAAAGAAAGAAGCAGCTGTTCACATGTAAAAAGTGATGGGCTAAGAAGCACTGATTTTATGAGTTTTGTGAAAAAGAAAAAGTGAAATAAAATCAACCCTTTATTACTGCTTTTCCCCTGCCTTCCCCCATCTCATTCCCATCCCCAGGAAAGTTTAGAAAAAGTTCCAAAAGTAAAAGATGTGTGTGAAATAAGTTACTGTGGTGGTCTGGAACTGGCAAGAGACTGAAGTAAGGCAGAAAATTGCTTCTCTTAGCTTAAAAGGAATCAATTGATGAGTGCTTTAGGCTGCTGGCAACAGAAGACCATAGGAATGGATTTGTTTAGTCCTGTCATTTGACTATACCCACTGTAGCTCATTTGGAAACAGAATCATTTATAATCATTTTCCATTTGTTGAAAACAAACAGACAATGTGCCATGAAAAGCTCCCAGAATATCTGTTTCTTATTTAAAACAAAGAAAAGAAAGAGTAACAGTCTCAAAAGTGAAGACTTGTGTGTCAACAGATTCTGTCAGCAAGGAAAAACTGATTTGCCCCATAATAGTCATTAGGTACTTCTGAAAGATGCAGAAACTGGTCCTGTGCTGAGAGGAAAAGAAGTGCAACATGTGAGCGCAATGTCGCCATTATAGATTCAAAACCATATATAGCATCACATGTAATGTGTATAATTTCTGAGAGATTCCAGAAGGATTTTGTATATAAAGAAAAAGGTATTTTTCTAGTGTGGTAAGATTTGTATAAAAGAAAAACATTATTTTTTTCATATTGTTAAGTGGAAAAATAGCTTCCAGGAATGAACAGCCCTAGAATGTGGAAAAATTTCTTAATGAGCCCAAGTGGTCAGACGATCACAATGTAAATACGTGTTCTAGATGGGAAAGATATTTTGAAGTTATTCCCTTATACCAGATTTGGTTTAATTAAAAACTTTACATTCTGACTGATGAAGACAAATTCTTACCAAGCGTTGTGCTTGATCTCTGAACCTAGTGTAGCTTGGAATGGCCAGGAATGATCTACTGAATAACTGCAAATTAAAAGATGATTCAGATCTTACTTAAGCAACCACAGACTAAATCTCTTCATTGATTGTAAAAACGTAGCTTAATAGATAAAGACATCTATGTCAAAACCCATGGTACTGCACATTGGGTCTGACACGACACAGATGAGCATTGGCACTGTGAATTTAGCCACAAATGGCACTCCACAGGGGTCAATAACATTTTCATAAATAACACACATGATTAGGCAGAATGCTGCCTCAGTAATTTTGCTGACCACAGCAAGGTGGGGAAGCAATTTATACCCTGCGTTGTCAGCTGGCTGTAGAGATCAACTGACAGCAGCCTCACGAACTTCAAAGACAACAATCTGAAGTATGCATCAGTATGGTTTGGGGGCTGACTGTCTGGGAGGCGTACTGTAGAAAAGAGCTGGAGGTCATGGTGGACAACAAGATAAGCATATGCCAGCAGCAGCGAAAACCAGCTGCGTCGTGGCTGTGTTAATATAAGCATAGTCAACTGGTCTAGAAAACCAGTCCTTCCCCTTGGTTCAGTGCTTGTAAGAAAACCTAGAGTCTAGTGCAAGAAAGAGATTGGCATTATGACAAATCCAACAGAGAAGTACCAAACTTATCAGCAGGCTAGAGCTCAGGATGCATGCAGAGATGCTGAGACTCCTGCATTGGTTATGCCCAGAGAAGAGAAGGCTTGAGGGATCATCTCATTGTTTTTACATAATGGGAAACTGTAGATAAGATAGAGGTCCACAGCAAAATAGACAATTGCTGTGTCACACCTGTGCAGAAGCAATCCAGAGATTGTACCCGACGCTTGGATTAATGAGGTACCAAGTTGCATGGTGTGTAGAAATGGCTCAGTGGGCCACATCTCCTCTTCTCCTCACCCTTCACTTTTCATTTATCTGCCCTGTCTAGGGGAAGCAAGGAAAAGCAGTCCCCATGCTCCCAGCAAATCCTCACAATACGGCCTGCTAAGGTTTAAGTGAAGCACCTCTTCCCATCTTACAAGAGTCGGATGTATAAAAGATAGAGAGTGGCTGCTGCAATATCTTCCAGCTTTTGGATTCAGCAGCAAGCAGTTGCAAACTGTAGACTTCGTGAAGACAGAAATCTTATCAGAGCAGGATGTTTTTAAAGGTTTTAAAGTCTGAAGAACAAATGAATCCATTTGAGACACACACAAACACTGCAAGAGCTTTTCCACTGTGGAAGTTATTCTTCTTGTTCCTACTCTTTAACCCCAAGGGTTTTAGACAGTTCTGAGCCTCCTTAAAAGTTTCCAGGGATCAGAAAGAATGATTTCTTTCCTTTTCCTGGTCATTCACCTGGTTGTAGAAACAGCAACCAAACATTTGATACTCCTTAAGACAAAGGTTTTCTTCATGTAAACACTGAAAAGGTTTAA
This sequence comes from Falco naumanni, assembly GCF_017639655.2. Lineage (NCBI taxonomy): Eukaryota > Metazoa > Chordata > Aves > Falconiformes > Falconidae > Falco > Falco naumanni. The sequence continues at coordinate 8,430,695 of NC_054059.1, forward strand.
AGACAGTAGAGCAAGGAACAGGTTACCTCTGGAAAGCTTTTGGGTGAAAGATGCTTTTCCATCTCTCTGGAAAATGCCAAATAAGTGGTTCGTATAAGGCAATCTAAAGTGCCACCCTGCACCAAGATATGAGAAAGAGGCCTTAAATCTATAGGCAGGCACTGGGAAACAGTAGTGAAGTGGCCTACATATATGTAACTATTGGAGTTTCAAAGGGTGTAAACTCGCTGTAGTGTTGGAAGCAATGCTCCACAATGTCTATCATTTAACTCCTCATTGCCAGGGCAAGCATGACCATGGTAACTAGTTGCTGATTTACAAAGATGAAACAGCAAATTAAAAGGTTATTTATAAATGAAATACTGATAAAAGATCAGTGTGCTAAAAAAAATTACCTTACATCATGTTATTAGGATCCTGTACTGTTGACCTACGTACTCTAAATCCTAAAAGCAAGAATTTAGGAATGGTTTGTTATCTAGGCAGCAGATACAGCTGCAAACTAGCATTTTAACAGGTGATATAACACAGTCCCTTCTCACAAAGCTGGTTTCCAACCCCCTGTGGATAAGAAATCAGCTCAGAAATATCTGAATTGTGGTGACTCACTAATCACTGTGGAGGTTAGATTTGGAGAATTGGTTTTGCAAGGCTGTAAGAAAACTGAACAACAAAAAGGAGGTCCTGTTGAGTACATAGTGACAGAAAAAACAACTAAGACGTGAATGAATGAGTCTGCACTGAGCAAAAGCCATAGGAGGAAAGAAGATATCACTTGGAGGTTGAAGTCTGCATGGATTGAGCCAAAGAATAGCAATAGCTGAAGGGTAAGAGGGCTTTGGAGAGGAGTTTCAGAAAAGAAAGTGGTGTGGGCTTTGACAGTGGCAGAAGAAGGATTTTTCTTTAACTGTTTTATGAGGCAGAGGAGGGTGAAGGGAGACTCAGAAGTAAAGAAGGTTACACATTACAGAAGTATACCAAGGGGTTAGTTTTACTTCCGTAGATTTGTCATCTGAAAGTCTTCTAAATCACTTGAGCCATTTCATTGAATTTGATCTTCCCAAATATAGGACTACTGGAGATAAATATGGAAAGTTCCTCAGCCACTTTAAGCCCCATGCTGCTACAACTACAGCAGTAGGTGGGCCTTGGGGATGTCTTGAGAAGCAGCCATGTAGACATATAAATTGTCTTCATTCATTTAAAGACATAAAGTGTTCCAATGCATCTATTACTGACAGAAAAGGTCCCATATTATGACCAACAAGCAATGCTTGAAGCAAGAATTTTAGCCTCTCTATACAAAAAAAAAAATAAAATAATAATAATCTATTTCAGTCCAATCTAGAGAAATTGTGAACATTTCAAAGGATGAGTTCTGAACCAAAGGTCAGAGTAAGTACAAAGCCCACTGTTTTTGTGGTAAACAGCAAACCAGCTCTGATAATCTAACAGACTACGCTGAACAGAGCAAACAATATAGCCTTTTATTTGAGTACACGAACTCAACCAGCAAGTTTATAGCAGCCACCCGTAAAGCCCAGCTTTTTTACTTTAGGTAAATAGATAAAGCTCTTTCTGTATTCCTTTATCTCCTCTATGGTGCATATAGTGCAAACATTGGGCTAGCGGGCTGGGAGTGCACCTGCTGGAAATGGGAACCATTCCATTGACGTCAAAGGTGCTAACCCCTAGCAGCACCAAGTGAGAACCTAGCCCAGAGTATGTTTTGACATTTGCTAAATGTTACTTTTTGAAAACTTCTCTCCATTTTTTCAAACTGAAGTCTGTCTGCCCCAGTTGCTGCTCAGCCCATATACACATGTGAAATAGCCTGAAATCCAGGGCTGTATGTAAAACAAACAAACAAACAAACAAAAAAAGTCTCTTTTGCCACCTTCTTAGAAGAAGGAGCATTTAATAAACAAAAAAAGAAAGATTCTACTTAGCTTTTCTCTGCCTTTAATTTACTTATTCTCTTCTGATTCTCTTTAATTTTAGTCACTTTCATAATTAACTTTCTGTTAATGATTCAGACTCAGGCTGACAACGGCAACTGTTCAATGATTTGTGGCACACTGTTCACAGGGGCTTCTCAATTTTAAAAAAAAGCTTCTCAGAAAGAAGAAAGCACTGACATAACAAGAATCACATTCCTATTTTGCGGTGCCTTTTTCAAGGATAGGACTTGGACCCTAACTTTCCAATATCACCAAAACTCATAACCTCTGCTCAGACCCTGGCTGTGTGGGATGTACTGCACGTGCACGCTATATTGATCTGTCCAAACGCAAAGTGACTCTGCCCAGCCTCAGCAGCGAGACTGGAGTTGCTGCCATGCAATGTAAATATTGTGAACATATAGGTCATAGGTTTACCAAGCCGATGAAGAGGGCTTTAAACTGAAGTTGCTCACTACCCTCGACTTCAGGAGAGCAGGCTCTGGCCTCTTCAGGCATCTGCTTGGTAAGAATACCATACAATAAAGCCCTGGAGGGAAGAAGGGCCCTAGAAAGCTGGTTAATATTCAAGGAACCTCTCCTCCAAGCTCAGGAGCGATGCATCCCATCAAAGAGGAAGTCAGGCAAAAGCACCAGGAGGCCTGCATGGGTGAGCAAGGAGCTCCTGGACAAAATCAAACACAAAAAAGGAAGCTTGGAGAGGCTGGAAGCAAGGACAGGTAGCCTGGGAGGAATATAGAGAAATTGTCCAGGCAACCGAGGGCCAGGTTAGGAAAGCCAAAACCCTGATAGAATTAAATCTAGCCAGGGACATCAAGGGCAACAAGAAAAGTTTCTATATGTACGTTGGGGATATAAGGAAGACTAGGGAAAATATAGGCCCTCTCCAGAAGGAAACAGAATACCTGGTTACCCCTAATATGCAGAATCCTGAGGTACTCAATGACTTTTTTGCCTCAGCCTTCACCAGCAAGTGCTCCAGCCACACCGCCCAAGTCACAGAAAGCAAAGGCAGGGAGGATGAAAAAAAAATCCTTTTTACCATGTATATTCTGATCAGGCAATATCTTCTTAATTCATTTTAACTATTACATCCAATTAGTCACTGTAGTGCTTTGATAGGCTTAAACCTTGTGACCCTGCAATGCCTGAACTTCCTATTCATTTTTTGTTTTCTATTTTATTTCAGCATTTTCAGCGTAGCCACTGAAAGAGGTGAAATAGATAGTTCACACTGCTCTTTTTTCTGGACACTTTCACACTCAAACCACCATACCTAAAGATTATCTATGCTCCCCAAAACCAAACTAACCCCCTTCTATCTGGTAACTAAGCTTTCAGTAACTTCATCATCAGATAAACTCCTGCAAGAGTTTATTTTTGCTTTTGTCTGTATCACTTTAAAAGTAAAAGGTTTAGGAGGAACATGAAGGAAGCACAGACTGGCTGAAGGTGTACAGTTTAGTCATAAAGCATTTGGGGTTTATTAGCACTGTTTATTATTTCACTGCAAATCCCACTCTAAAATGGAATAAAATAAAACATTCTGGATTTGCCACAGATTAAAAAAAAAATAATAATAAAAGCTTGAATCGAGTGATTATTTTTTCTTGTTTTGATAACGTTGAGTCATTTTTAACTGATTATGATCTCTCTTGGTATGGATATAAACATAAAAAAGCAAAATCCTAAACTAAAGGTGATTTTGAAAAGTGAAGTTAAAGCATCTCATTCTAACACCATTGCTCACAGGATGTCACAAAGGTGTGAGGATGGCTCTACCAGCTTAGAGAACCATGAGGCACGAAGCAGTGCTGATAGCTGATGCAAAGAAAGAGAAATGAGGAAGGCTGTGTGCAGGTGGGAATCTGTCCTCTGACATCTTCCTTATCCCCTCTCTCACTCTCTCCCCAGCCTTGGAGATCCATAGGATAGGGGCTTTCACGAGCAGATGTTGACCAAACTCTTAACATCAATCACCAATTAGTTTCTTAACTTCTTTTTCTTAATTTTTTTTCACTTATTTTATATAATTTTGTCCTCCACCACAATTTAACCATGGCTTCCAAAATCTCATTATGCTTTTCATACTTTGAACGTTCAAATTTGTTTGTTTGTTTGTTTCTCTAGGGCAGTAAACTGGAGTTCTTTGGAGGTGTGCCTCTGTTTTAACAGTTTGATTTCAACTCACTTCCCCACTGCCTCAGAGAGCACCTGTGCTCCCTGCAGTTACACATGAGATACCTAAATATGCGCAGGATTGAGGATAGGTTGAGCTCCAGGAAATTATTAAGGTAGTGATTTAAAGTTTAAGAATGAGCTTATCTGCAGCTGTAAACCAGTATTGCTCTATTTATGTTGGGAGCGGTTTTGACACACATGTTTATACAATTTTCTTGTCACAGATGTTTTTAAAGTATTCCTCAATTATGGCTTACTGTAGTTTGAAAACACTCCAAACACTTTTTCTCTTTGGACTTGTTTAGGATGACAAATGCCTTTTTAGAGTGTTTGGGGAGGTTCCTTTGGGAGTTACAATGATATATGATAAAATGTAAACAGCTTTATTATATTGGTTATAAAAATTCATCTTTACTTCAACGCACACTGGATTGTGTGCCTCTTGGGGGGGCTGTAGGACACGGCACTGTGGAGCAATGCCGGTATATTGTAGGTGACTTGAAAGCAATAGTGTTATCAAATTTGCACACATGAGCCACCATGGTACTATTTCACCCCTAGCAGCCTGATCTCAGACACTCGCTGGCACCGTGGCAAAGAACCTTTTGTCTCCGAGGCCCCATTCTGAATGCAACGTAAATTGATAACAAATAAAGTAGGTACCTTGCTGCTGGCACTCACTGGCTTGTATAAAATTAATTGCATGCTGTCACATATTTTTAATGATGTGGTGTGAAAACATCATGCTGCCTGATTCTGTTAGCACTTGTGCCTGCTTGGCCATGAAACCATTTCATAACACTTTTTTATGGATTTTAAGGCCAAAAGAGACCAATAGAAGACCAACACTGACCTCCTTTGTGTCACAGGTGATTGCGTTGCAGTTAGTTGTCCTTGTGCTGAGTTCAGCAATACCAAAGAGTTCGGGGCTGCCCTGTGTCAGGCACAGCCGGTTCCAATTGGCTCCAACAGACCCGCCGCAGAGCACGGTTGAGCCCAGCAGCCATGATGGTGTTGCCTTGGGGAAAATGTATTTAGGAAAGGACAAAATGATGCTTGGCAAAGGAGGGTGAGGAAAAATGTGAGAGAAACAGCCCTGCAGACACCAAGGTCAATGGAGAAAGAGAGGGAGAAAGCAAGCCAGGTGCTGGACAGCAGATTCCCCAGCAGCCCCTGGGGAAGACCACAGTGATGCAGAGTGTCCCCCTGAAGCCCATGGAGGTCCACAGTGGAGCAGATATCTAGACACTGACCCACAGAGCACACCACACCGGAGCAGGTGAGTGCGCCCTGCAGGAAGCTGCAGCCTGTATGGGAGAGCCCACACAGGACCAGGCTCCTGGCAGGACCTGCAGCCCCTGGAGAGGAGCCCACACAGGGACAGGCTTTCTGGCAGGAATTGTGACCCTGTGAGGGGGACACACTGGAGTGAGAAAAAAGTGTGAGGAGTGAGGAGGAGCAAAGAGAAGCTGTTAAGGACTGACCACAAACCTCATTCCCCATCCCCCTACACCACTCTGGGAAAGAGGGATTAAAGCAATCAGGAATGGTGGGTGAAGCTGAGGCTGGGAAAAGGAAAGGAAAATGTCTACAGGTTGTCTCTCAAAAAAAACCCCACAAGCACAGCCATTCAGATACTATCTGTATTAAACCAAATGTTTACAGAGATCAAATTTAATGTTAAAGCATCCAAACAGTGTCCTTCCACCATCAACCCAGAAAGCCATTTCAACTTTTCCTACCCTTATCAGTAGGAAATTGTACCTTATTCTTAAGGTAAACTTGTAAAAAGTCAGCTTTCAGATGCCAGGTTCTGGAAGGTTCTGCAAACTAGACTGAGAAGATATGAGTTGTTTTCTACCTGCCAAGGACCAGGTACCATGACAGGTTTTGCCTCTCAGAATTCTCTTTGATTAAATCAAAAAGAGTCACCTTAAGCCACTTAAGCTTCACAGCAGAAGGGATTTTCACCCAAACCCATGGTTACTTTGTAGCCCTTTCCTGAACCCTGAAGTATTCCACATCCTTCCACAAGGCTGATCATCAGGACAAGTCCAGCAGCATCTTGCTAACGTCGTGTTTACAGGCAAAAATATGGGGTTTCAACAAGTATTTCTGTTCTCTTTTTCATACATCCAGAAAATTCTACCAGTTGTATCCAACCCAGCATTGCAAGGAGTCATTTAGATAAAATAGAAATCTTTGGTTCCCAGGAGAAAGTCTCCAAACTCTTAACTCTAACTGCATACTTGATGCTCATATGATCATGTATTTACTTGTATTTATTCATATTGTATGGAGTGATTTACTTAAAGTGTTAGAGAAAAGTGCCTTACATGTCAGTTTGTAATGAGGTGGGGAGAAAATTAGCAGTGTAAGGGGACATTTTTTCTTAATATTTTTTTGCTGAGCTGCATGAACATCTGCCAGTATCCTGGAATGAGTCATAACTTAAAAAAAAATAATTCTACAGCACATAGTGTAACTGTGTTCACAAAACTTAAGTGGGTGCATGATTCCTGTGTAAAATATTTGAGTTATTTTTATTATACAGAAATGCCTGTTTGCCTCAATTTGCAAAACTTCTTTTCACTACTAAGCTGATTATAGCAGTGCAGAGGAGCAAGGGAAGGCACTTTTTAAAGAGAGATGAGGAAAGCAGGGCTCCTACCTTGCTTTTGGGGTGCACCAAGTGCAGGGAGCTGAAGCTGGGGTGGATTGGCACTTAGCCCCACGTGCTACCACTGTATCTGCAGGTGATGCATGACTCACTCTCACAGGACCAGCAAGTGACTGCCAGAATTAGCATCCCGCCTGCAGTTTTGAAAAGAGCTGGGCCCTCATGACTGTGATAGTTTATATCACATCCTGGGATCCCTTACAAAGTAATATTTTAATTTGCCTCAGTAAATCACCCATCAACAATGACTTTTTTTCAGGTGCAAAAAAAAATAAATGCTTTTTAGCAGAGTTTGTGCTTCCTCTCAAACTTCTGATAAGAGTCTGTAGGTTTCCTGCACACAAACTTAACTGAAACACGTACAAATGAGGGATGTTTCAGGCTAAAGTTCAAGAAGTACAGCTACTGAAAGCTGGATTTGCCTTATTTTTGTTTTTACTCCTGCTGGCTTACAGAACTTAAAACTCATGTTACGGGGAATAGCCAAATCCTAATTCCATCAAAAAAATAAGCCAGGCTTGTACTAACAGGAAACACTGACCTTCACCTCAGCTGATTTTGATTTTTAGAATATTATTTACTATACTACAGCAGAGAGCACTCTGGCTTTACAAACAGGTACTTTATTGATTTATTCAGGCGGCAAATACTGTGGCATGATTTTATCAGGATGATAAAAGAAATATGTTTACTTTACTCTGATGTAATTTCACGTTTACTTTAAAGCACTGTAAAAGCTAATTGAACAAAAGTATTTGTACTTCTGTTTCACTCAGATGCTGATTTTAAAATAAATTGTAGGAAAGTACTTTCTAGACAATGTCACAATATGAGCTGTGGAGACCTATCTTAGGTGAATATGATCTCCAGATCCTAGTACTTCTGCATGAAATCACTGGTGTAACTGTTGTCTTAAACTACTGAGCAACAACACTTTCTAAAAACAGCCAAAAACTACACTGACACAGAAACGGATGTTTCTATAGACATTTAGGAACATGGTAGTTCACCTGCACAATGCACTCCATGCTAATTCAAAATCCTACTAGATTTCAATGTATAAACTAAATATTCTGGCTAGTTATTGCTGTGGTTGAGTATTTTTGCAGGTTTTAGAGCCTTGCAATAGAAACAAGCAAAGTCTAAAGAAACACAGAATATTCCTTACATTTAAACTCTTTCTGGACTTTCCAGTCACAAGAGCTCATGGTCCAGCTATATCCTGACTTGTTAGTTGCCAAAAATATATCATAAATTCTCAGGGGAAATAAAAAAAAAAAAAAAAAAAAAAGAAAAAAGAAAAAAGAAAAAAGAAAGAGAAAGAAGGAAAAGAGGAGCCATGTAATAATTTCTTTGTATCACAGGTAATTAATAAACAAAATGGATCATCTCTACCTTCTGAAGCCAAGTGTCTGCTATCTAGTTCTTGACTAGCTTACATGTTTTTAATTAATTATGTGTTTGGATTGGAAGAATCTTACCCCAAATGTCAGTTTTTCCTTTTAGCATTAGCAGATTTTTAATGCTGTAGTGATACTGCCAAGAAAGTTTGACAAAAATGATTATAAGGTAACCTGAAATGGCCCAGTTCATTAGCCCTTCTCGATGTGAAGTATTCTTTTCCACGGGCAGCCTCTAACAACATAGACACAGTGTGTATGGAAAGATCTGGAAATATCAATTAGAAATACGCTAAACAGATCTCAGCATTTCTAATAAAATACCATATTCGTTCCACTGGCAGAGACTATAGTTTCTGGCCCAAATTACCTTAATGGTATTCGATCAAAAGAGTTTCCCAAAGTCTGGTATAAAATAGAATGAGTGACCTAGTGCTATGTAGAAATAATATTATTAATTCTTCTTCCTTAAATTTTTTGCAAATACTTGGTAATCTATGAAAAGGAAAGAAAGTTGGCAACACCTTAAGGTGTTTCAGGTCACCTTTGTAATATGTTCATGTCTCAATAAGCAAGTTTAAAAATTAAACAATTTACTTGAGCATCTGCAAACTTAACAAAGCTTTTACCTATTCTCAGCAGTGCAGCAAAGAAAAGCTTTCTTTTTATAAAGCTGTACGCCCTAGCCATGACAAGGTGATTCAAGGCCATGTCTGATAAGCAAAAAACTGCATTTACCAAGGCCATTCTCTACTATGTCCATCTAATAAAACTGAAGAAATGAGAAATATGCTCAGTCTTTCCTGAGAAACACTCAGAGAAGGGGGTTTTGTGCAATCCTTTTCCTCAAGAGAGATTTTTCCTTCTACTCATTGAAAAGAAAAAAGGGCTGGGGTGGGGGAGGAAGGGGGGCATGGGGAGAAGACATAAAAGATGTGAAAAGTATCTAACTTCAAACCCTTCTATGACAAATCAGCAATCGGGAAGTTTTAGGTGAGAGCACTATCTCATGGAATTCAGCTTGACTCACATCTCGTAGTGGCTCTGTGCTGATTTTTACCAAGCATAAATTTGGCCCATAAATGTATCCAACACATTTAGGCTTGTTTCAAGCGTAGTCTTGTCAGTGGTATACTTTACTGCAAATAAATCTACTAATAATTACCCTGCATGGGGACTCAGAAACACAGTTTTATTTAGCCCAGTTGGTTTAAGGATGTTGATTATAACACACGCAGCCTTAAATTGCCAGCATTGGCTTTCTCCAGGGGGGAATCCTTCCCGTGTCAGATTTCCCAGCAAGTGGTCAGCAGGGTGCTTGAGATGGATCCTCTGCACAAAGAAGGAGGTTGTGTCTGGCAGAGCCTTCTCTGTGAGCGCTCCAAGACTTGGAGTTTACTCCTTCCCTCAGTCCAAAATAGCCTGAATCTGGGGACCTTCCAGGGCTGCTACAAAAAAACATCTGTTCGGTAAGGGGGGTTTGGAAAGGCTGAAGATATATTTGCTACAACAGAGAAGGGGCAGAAATGAGCTTTTGTGAATAGCTGACTAACTGTTCTTTTGTTGGACTGGCCCTCTTGTTGCCAAGTCTGCATCCCATTGCTTATGCTGTTTTCAGGTTTTTAAATCTTGGAAAGAGGACTTTTCAGCTATTCTTAAGATTAGAAGTGTGGTAATTAACTGTGGAAGTTTGTGGTAATGAAATAAGAAACTCCTACCATGCATATTACCCACAAATTCTGTGATTTCTAATGCATGAAAAAAGGTGCTTCAAGACTTTTCAAATTATTATTATGGAAATATTGTCAAGCAGAAATAACTACAAAACTTACTGGAAGCTGCATTGAATAGTATTGATTCATTTTCCCTCTTGACTTTGTCGTCACTGGATCTGTCTGGACACTTATGTCACCCTCCAGCATTCAGATGCATGAAGGCTAATTTTCTTTGCATTACTATTAAACATAATAGCAGTCATAATAAATGTAGAGTGGTTTTCAATACAGCAGTTCTAAATGTAAATATGGAAGATACTCTGAATGTATTTCTGCCACAAGACCTAAAATGCAGTGAAAAAAACAGATGATCCAAATTCTTTAGGTTGGAATTGTCGACAGTATGTAAGAATGTTTTATAGTATCTCAATAGAGAGTCTCTGCAGACCTCTGTGTAACAAACATTATACTCAACAACACAATCCTCAACCAGACTCAGGACTCTTAGTTCTTAATGAAGCAGATTAATTGGAAATATTTTATAAATCTAATGGGAAAAATCTCCTTGCTGTGTTTGTCTGCTCTGTTGCGTAAATGTAGGTGTTGAGCACTATATGAAAATAATGTTATACGGAATCCCACTGACCTTTCAGATGCTTCTCCAGAAAAGGATTTCCTTTTTGTCACATTTCTAAGCCTTTTGCAGATGCCTCAAATACCATCAGACAGCTAAAACAGCACTAGATGTGTAAGCTGAGGTACCTGAATTCCTGCCTCTGACCGCTGGTCAGACCTCTTGAGAGACCACTGATAGAACAGTTACTGACTTCTATGGGAGCTGAGGCACTTCAGTCACCAACAGCTATGCTTAGGTGTCTTAACCTGTAGCTGAATCTTACACTGGAGATAATAATAAAGAAATTATTTAGGGAATTTGTCAAAGAAATCCCAAACTGAATAGACACCGCTGGGATTTTTCTTCTGTTTTTTTCTCTGCACTTTTCTTGAGTTTGCCTGGTTGGAAAAATTACATCAGCTCTACAATGAGCATGCCGCAAACCAGACAGACTTCTGTGAAGGATCTTTTCAGCAGCTTCTTTAGAAATCCTGGTGAACATTATTCCAGAAAAAAATCATCACCTGTTGAGAGAAGCAAGATATCATGGCTATTGTCAGAACATGTTCTATCACTTTTCTCTTTGCAATGGTGAATGATATTTCCATTCTTGAATCTCTGAAGAACCGTGTCCTCCTCTTTGAAAGGCAGCAGATGCACATGCCTTCTAAGTAAAGACTCCCATGTTTTTACATTCCAGGAGGCATGACATGTGCTGCCACGTCCTGTGACATTGGTTTGATAGCTTTAAGAGTTTCTACTGTATTTATTAGGAAATCATTGAAAAAAATATGCTACGAGAGAAGAAAAATGGAGCTTGCATTTAGCTCAATCGTCTCACTGTGTGCTTCTTAATAGAGAATACACCAAAAGATGTAGTCATTTTGAAAAAGTGAATGTTAAAATTGTTAAATATGCTGTAGCACATATTCAGCACAAATGAGAATTAAGCTGGAATGAGTCAATCAACCAACATACTAATACTAGGAAGAAACTGTGGTCCACTCAGCCTCCTTGGAGCTGGGAGAAATCCTGATATATATTATTAATTCTGACACAAGTACTGTAGATGACTTAGTTGTACTCAGGATTACATTTTCATACTTCACTACTAATTTGGGGTGCTTTACACTTGTGCATACTTCTCTGTGTTTGGTTCAGCTTTCCATAGTACCTTTTCTCTACAATCCCTACTGAAGCTAGTGGGTCAGTTGGTGCTGAGCATCTACAAAAATCATATCCAAAATGTTTATATTTGGCAGGTGAAAAAGCACGGAAGTTGTTCTATTATAAAATGTGTATCTTAGATGTTCTTCTTTGATTCGATTTGCAAATCAGAGCCATAGGTAGGAAATACAATATGGGATATGTAAGCATATAGGCAGCACATAGCAGCAAAGAAACGGTCATTAACATGGTAGACTCCTACTACTGCAGTGCTACAAAATAGTGAATAGATAACGGTTTATGTAAAGTACTTAGGAAGCAAAAAAGCAACCATAGTACCATTAAATATCAGACTTTACCCAGGCATATTTCTGCAGTGAAAGATGCATCTGTGGGAGATTAGTGGAATGAACAGCTTTCATCAGGGCAGAGCAGATGTGTATTACACCATAGATTTTAAAAGGGACCAGTAATAAAGCCATTCAAACAAACTGCTAAAGAAAAACACGGATTTGCTGTCCCTCAGGCTAAGTTTCCTCTGCCCTCTGTTAAGCACCTAAGTTGTAATTACATGTTCTCCCAAACTGCCTTATTCATTTGCCCTGGATCAGCCAGCTAATTCTTTCCTAAGGTCAATGGACGGCACTCTGGAGATGTAGGACCTACCACAAGCAGTATACATCCTCTGTATGCACCTGGACACAAGGCAGGTTGATTTTGTTGTGGCTGTGCCTGGAGTATGCATACTTACTGTGTGGTACACGATGTCGCTGCTCCATGGCTCTATTTCTGCACAGATGCCCTCTACTATTGCTGTCTCTCCCCCTGCCACAAACAGGCTTTGGGGGCTCAGAGGTTTTCTGCCCCTGCAGACACTGGGACTTACATCAGGCCAAGGAAACCTGAGGCAGATTCAGACTGATCTCATGGACACAGAAAGGAAATTAATTCCCAGCTTTCAAGCATGGTTCCTTTCTACGCCTTTACCCCTTCCCAAATGAACTGCAACCTCTGTCTCCTAGCCAGTCATCTCTGGCCCCTTGCCATCTCTTTAACAGACTTCTGCAGCCAGGGCTGCCTGTATTTTGGAATACATGAGTCTCATCCTTCTTCCACATCACTGGCTCTGGTGCACGGCCTCTGCTAAACCTAAGATTTGGAATATTGTGGGTTCCTGAGTGAATTAAGCAGGGCAAAAGAAAAAGCAGACTAGTCTCTATTCAAGTACAAAACAGAGGAAAGATATCTTCCAAAGTCAAGTTGTGGTCTCCAGCCCACAGTCACAAAACAAGAGGACACCAGGAAAACACTCTTTCTATCATCCAAGGACTCACCCCAAAGTATGGGACTATTTGCATTTTCCCCAGATACAGAGTGAGAATAAATAAAGCCCATCAGTTCCTCACAGTTACCAAGCTCAGAAATAAAAGGTGAAATTCTGACTTGAGAAGGAAAAGGTGCTGGGAGAGGGGTGCTGACCCTGCGTGATCTTTAACTTCAATACAATGTGTCTAGGTACAAAAACCACTTCTTAGTGTTAAAAAATTCAGAAGTCTTTATGATCCTGAATCAAGTTTTGCTCACTTCTGTACAAATGAGATTTTTAAACGAAAGTATGGCACAGGCACAGTTCTACATACAACATCATTTTCAACAGTTGTTAATCTTCAGGGATGGATGCTTAAGCAGGTACCCACAAAGTGAAAGACTTATTTTTTCCCATATAGAAATTGCAACAGAAGTACTGAACACCTCAGCAGCTGGATCAGGACACAATGAGCACTGTGTCTATGTTGCAAAAAGAGAGGATATCACCTTTCAATAATATTTACATAAAATCCCTTTACTTCTTCAACTAGAAGCTGGAAAAATAATACCAGAGATTTTCTACTGACATTTTTGTAAGATTGATTTAATTAACTTTAGTTATGTTCATGTTCCTTTTGAATTTACTTTCTGTGGATATGCAAGTGATTGCATTTCAAGTTCATGGAAAGTGGATTTCAAAGTTACATTCATAAGTAATTTCAAACCCCAAATTTAAATACAAGGTAAGAAGGCATTGAGATTGGAAGTCTGTGCATGCTCATCTAATCAGGGAACAGGCCAAGTACCATATGTCTTATCAGCACTGTCATGTAATCTAAGCAGCATCACTTCAATTTGTAAAGTTGTGGTCCATCAATAGAGTAACACACTCAGGGATCATTATAGAATAGTCTTGAATTACAGATAATTTAGAGAGAAACTGATCTGTTCACAGATGTTCTTTGAACATAAAACAAAGCTAAATTCTTTAGAAACAGTTAATCTTAAGAATTATTCATTCACTTCTCCTTCTGAGTATAGAATATGGTCTATTAAAACCCAGCTATACTTCCCTGTGCACTATAAGTACCTAGGAACATTGAGATAAATGTCAGCTAGAAGGAATCCCTCTTGCATTTAACTGGAATAGAAATTTGATATGAACATTTTTAATAAGACAAAACATTAAACGTAGACTGACATCTGAAATTTAGGCAGGGGATTTCTGCAAATCCGAATGTTAATTCACTGCCACAGTAATTTCTATTTGGCATCAGACCAGCTCTTGTTTCTACTATTTTTGAAATCACAGACAAAACCACAGGCAACTGGATCTCTCCTAGGAAAAAAGTGGATAAGAAGCAAAAAGTGTTTAATATTCTTCCATCCTTTAGTCCCCAAAAGAACATTATTTTTATTTCTGTTCTCCTCATTTTCACTGTGCAATGGTTGTAGTACTTAGAAAGAAGAAAGGACAGATATGTTTTTACTACTCAGATAGAGTATTACCCTAAATACTCAACATATTTCAATATATTGGAACTGTTAATAAAAAAAGGCAAAAAAGCAGCATCCCTCTTCTCTCTTTTCAAGATGAAAACAAATGACTGTTTCAGAGAGGGTGAGATTGGGAGGAATCTCTTATTAAACCCAGTGAGAGAAGCAAATTCTGAGACAGTCAGAGCTTAAATGTAGCCAACAGGGACACACTTGTCATTATCTCCCAAAATGTTTTTCATTGCATCATCTTCCCACATCCCAAACATTGTTTTTAATACAAAATGTCCTAACACTCTTTTCATGACTAATTATGATCATTGTCATTTTCAGTTCTGCTAAATGAATAAAATACCTCATATGAGTCTGAATGACCGAGTAAACCAGATTCAGTTTGGAAAAGAGAGAGATGGAGGGGTGGGAAGGGGGGGATATGGGACACAACAGGGGGGGGGAATAGATATCTGCAAAATTACAGTGGCTTGAGCAGGGCAGATAGGGCTTGACTGCTCATTATTTCTCCCAGAACAAAAAAGTATAGGATTAGCAAAGAAAAGAAGTGAGATTCAAAGAAAACAAAATGTCTGACACCAGACACCTGGCCATCAGAACTCCTTGCCAAAGGATGCTGTCAGTGCAAAGTTTATGGACAGTTATGGACAGACTGGTCAAACAGATGGAAAAGACATTCTCTGATGGTCATTGAAACCCCAAAACTACATATAACTCAGGAAATTCCCTGAACTGAAAATTGCTGAAGCCTAGGAGAGAACTATTCCATACTTTTCTTACTCTTCTTGTGCAGCTGGAGTCTGCTTCTAGATATAGATATAGATATAGATATAGATATATAGATTTCTGTATATATTTCTAGAGAGAGAGAGAAAGATAACTGGGCTACCTGTACAGTTACTGACTCAGTATGGGTCTGCTTATTTTCTCATACAGGTTTATGAATAACAGTATGTCTATTAATAATCAGTGCCTTTAGTGATTTCTTCACAGCATATTTTTAATTACTTAATGCAGTTTTTCAGAAATCTAGATTTCAAGGTATTCATTCGGCTGTGAAATTACATTTAAAATATGTCATGATCTGGAGAAATAGGCTCCAGAAATGTAAGATTTGCTGTTGCTGCATTTTGTTTTTTTGAAAGAATGAATGTATGAATGAATAAATTAGTTGACATTAATTACTTCTTTAAATCTAAACAGTACGCAGAGAAAATTTTACAAGATTTAGCAGAATAATTCTGTGCTTTAGACAGAATCTGAAGCTCAGATTTTTAGAGGACTGATTTCCATTGATCCTTGGAAACGAATTCTACAGAAATTTTAATCTGTACCACAGCACAAATCATAAAGAAACTGCTTGATATTTGAAACTGGAAAACTGACCACTAAATAATCTCCAGTATTCATAACACCTGAACGATTACCTTCAGTGAAGATCACCAAATGCAGATGACTAAAGAAAATACTTTACACTTTCTAAAGTTCAAATATGAGAGACATCAGGCCCAAATAGCGGTACCTAACTTCCCTTTAATTTTCTGTGTTGGGCCACACGGCCCAATCATATACGAAGGCCTGTAGGGCATCTGAATGAGGAATGGTCCTTTCAACCTTCCTCAAGCTGCTGCTGTCCACACTGACTCATTAACTTCAAAAGCTGCTGACATCTGTCTGGGTGGCATTTCCATTGCTGGTCCTAAAGCACATCAAAATAAAGTTGTGTTGTTTTGCTTTCTGACTATTAAGGTCTCACTGAGATTATGGACCTGATTAACCTGTCAAGAAATGTCAATCTAATGATTATAAATAGCCTCAGACAAATAATGTAAACACTGAAGGCTATTTAGCTTCATCCTCAATATAGCAAATTTCCCCTAGGTAAATCAGAGTTAAATTTGTCAGACACCTTCTCACCAAATCACACCCTCCTTTTCTTGCTTTGCAAATGCACAGACTTCTCATATATACACATCTGCCACAGCACAATTTGCTGCAGCTTTATGCCTTGGCACTCCAGGTTTTTATTGTAGTTTCTGTAGCCTAGAATGGGTATCATAGACTCTTGGAAAGAACTGATCATTTCTCTGCTATTCAGGTGATTGCCATACCTTTGCATGAATGCATACATTATGCAGTAATCATCTCACCTTTCCAATTACACATGATGTGCATATTATCAGATCTACGTGTAGACCCACATGACCCAGATTTGTTCTACATGTATTAGAAACTATGCTATAGTCACTGAGCTTGTATCACTACTACAGACTTCCTGCAGCTCCAAATAATAAATCAAGGTGTATACTATCCACTGGATATACTCATATATATATATATATATATATATATATATACATATTTATATGTATAACCTATTGGATCTGACAATTACAACAAAGTGTTATGTTTCAAAAAAGTGCAGGCAGGACTTGGACAGTTTTTAGTGACCTGAATCTCAAACCACTGTCCCTAAAACCTTTACTCAGGCAGCAGTTCTACTATCCCAGCCCTTTAGATACATACACTCGATAGATGTCCTTCCCTTTGGCAGGGAGTACTTAGCTCACTGCTCTGATCTGCCTAAGTGTGAGCAGCTTAGCACTTACCTCCTTGGCCAGTCAGTATTCAAAGACAAGGCATCCTTTCGCATAAGCGGGGCCCCATCTGATAGGGAAAAATCCCTAAAATTCAGTGAGGAACTTTTCTTTGTTTTGCAGTACTTGTAGAACTTCTGGAGGAGGAAGTTGGAGGATGTGAAACACCTTTTACATTTTAGCATACTCATACAGGAAAATTCCTTTCCTTGCCTGATGGGATTCACATCCCCATTTTCTCATGCCTTAAAGCCATGATTTGGTAGGCAGAACACTATCAGGACTCTTCCTGTGAAAGCTGATGTACTGTGAAGACCAGATGTCTGATGAACAAAGAGAATGACTATTTGAATCAGTGGTTACAGCAGTTTCTATTGAGGAGGTGTGCAAGTTTATGGTCTCTGTTCCCATTACCCTTTTAGCCTTATATTTCAAATCTGCCTAATATAAAAGACCTTAAAAGCATTGAATTTTAAAACCAGGATCTAGCTTACCTTTCCAGCCTCAATGCCCCATGCTGTAATGTGTCTTTTTAGCCTGATCAGTCTTGAAAAACCTTCTAAATTCATCTTGAGGAAAAGGCACCACTTCAGGAGAAAAAGAGTGAGTTCTTCCACATGTTGCTAGCAGCGATGCTGTTGTCTAAGGTTTGATGTGTCTGAAATCTCTCTGCTTTCCGAGGGTACTAAGTATGGAATGCCTGTGGGAGAACATCCCAGATCCACAGAACTTAGTAAAGAGGGCCAGTGTCACTCTCCTTGTTGAGCCTCCCAAAGCTTTCCCTGTGTCTTCTGTTTCCATCCCCTCTTACCTCAGGAACCAGGTTCTTGCAGGGAGGAGGGAGCCGTGCTCCACCTGGGATGGGGTTGGTAGCTGTCCTCTCCTTCAGCAGACTCCAGCCCCGCATCCTCAGCAGGTGCCAGCACCTCCCTGCAGCCCTCAGCCAGAAGCTTGGTCCAGATTTCACCACCAATACCTGAGTTTCCCATCAGCTTGTTTCAGAAATCTCTCTGCCCAAGGTGGTGATGTTAGATGTTTCCAGCACTCTGTCTAGAGCTGAGCTTCCTAACTGGGTTGTAAGTTGTGCAGGAGAAGCCAGGGACTTTGGAGCTAGCACATCAACTGGCAGGACACGGGCCATATTGAAGAGATCATTCTTTGCCTGTAGGTGTCTGGTGCAGATCCAGGAGCTGGATGGGAACTCAGAATTAGAATGGAGCTGTCAGGGAAATATGCCTGGGACCTGTCGAGTTCAACAGAGTCATTTCAATTCACTGCGCAAAATATTTCAGCAAAGAACTGAGGTCTCATGAATCTAAGAGCAAAGAAAGGCCTTATTTTGCTCTTCAACCTTTATTGTATGTTCAGTGGACTTGTGCACAGAACGAAAATAGTGCTGACTTCATGGGAATGATTTTAGAGTTACATTATATTTTGTTTCTGGCCCTGAGAGCCTCGAAACAGGCTTTTGACCTCATTGAGTGGTTTGCTTCATTGACTGAAGACAGAGACCCAGCCAAAATACTAAGACTGAAGAATCATTTTAGTCTCAGTTTAATCCCAAATGAGTAAGAACTCAGAGGACAGAAACCACCCCCATGCAACCAGAGTCATCAAAAAAAGTCTCAGCTGAGAAGCTAGGTATGGTCGTAAGCCCTATTGCCCAGAAATGGCCTTTTTCAGACCTGCTGCACTGTAGCTGTTTAGCAGTTTATCCACATGGCATATGGTGAGCTGGTGCAAGCTGGCTTTGACTGATGTTGCAAACATTGGGCTGTCATCAGCACTGCAGTGGAACCATACCAGTAAGCCCTGATAAAGAGGCAAGGTACACTGTTTCTGTGCCATGGGCTTATACCTTTATGGTCAGGGATGGCTTGTATCACATCAACAGACCATCCAGTTTAAGCTGATTGTTCTGTAAAACATGGCTGTAAGCATGTATTTCACTAAGGAATACCGTTCAGAAAAGTATCTTCTCTTAAGCACAGCCCAAAGGCAGAAATCAATCCTTCCTTTGGCAATCTCCTCCAATGGTCAACTGCTTTCCATCCTGAAGCTGAAGTGACAAAGCAGAATTGTTCATATGAGCACACCTTCTTATTAACGATGGCAGAATCTAGCAGAAAGTACTGGGGTCTCCTTTCAATAAATTATGAAGAGGTATAAAATTAGAAGCCCACATTCCACTGCTGATCTTCACCAGTGAAATACCATTAAATTACCTTGACTGAATTATAAATGACCCACAAAAATAGAAAGAAGATTTATCTTTCATCTGAATGTCACACATTATGTTTGTTACCTTATTGATAGATGTTATTTCCTGATTTTCTACAGGAAGATTAACTGGGGGTTACTTAGACTAGAGTCTCCAGAGCCTCCAGAGCCTGCTGTAAAAGAAGTCAAATGAATTTAAGAATATATACCTTCTAAGGAGAGTATAATCTATTATTTTGGCATTTCAGTTTCTTATGCTGTATCATCTTTGATAGTCCTGCACAAACAATTAATTGCAAGGTGTGTATAAATATTGAAACAGTCATTTATGGAAAGAAATCAATTTTATATCTGGTTTTCCCTCTTTTGAGGAGCCCAGCTGCAAGGGCTATGTTGAAATACCTTCAAGACCACATCTTTGGAAGGGCAACGTATTACATGAACTGGCTTTTAGGTCAAAGCCAAAAGAATTATTTTACACAGAAGACAAACCAGTCATTTCAATCACTGAACAAAGAAGCAGCAAGCCTAACTATCTGGGCTGCATGGGGAATTGAAGGAAAGTTGTACTGTATTACATCACAAATTGCAGTGTTAGGAAGGCGAAAGATGCCTACAAAGATTTTTTTTTCCCTCTGTGGGCCACCTTGCTTGTATCTGCACTGGTGAGGCTGGGATGTGTGGCTCATACCACACATGCTGCACAAATGATTCTTATAGAAAGGGAGCTGTATGTAGAACCATGTAAGGCAACACAGAAGCTTTTTTTTCCTCCCAGAAATACATTCTCTGTGTACCAGGAAAACAGCAGTTTAGTCACTGTGAGAAGTTAAATCTCATAGGGGAAAAGGACAGTACTATTTCTGCTTACCCTAACTGATCACCATGTTCAACACACTGAGTCAGGTCCCTAGTTTGTATATATCAAAGTCAATGAAGCAATGTTGATTCGCATAAGCTTATTTTCTAACCCAGTGGTATTTCAGACTGTATAACTATGATTTAAAATAGAGCACCATCTATGACAGATTCCTAATAGAAAAAGGAGGCAAGGCAATACAATGAATCAGAGTGAACTGAAACATGTGAAACCACATAAGAACAGTAGCCAAAAGTAACCCTTCATTATTGCAATTAGAGTTACAGTTATTAAGTTTGCCCTTTTTCCTGTTTCTTTAATAACTTTGCAGTGATATGACAATAAAATCCTCTGGGAGTCTCAGGCTTACAGAGGACATAGGTCTTTCCACATGCCCCGGACTAGAACACTACATATTTTGCTACTAAAAAAAAAAAAAACCACAAAAAAACAGCTGCAAAATTCAATCTGAGGGAGGTAAAGCTAAGACTTCTGATTTTTTTTCCCTTTGTATGTCTTTCTGTCAACATACATTCAGGACTCTCAAAACTCTTAATGCTTTGGAACATCTACAGCTGTGTATAATTAGTCCATTCTGTTTTAATATATTCTCTCCTGAGTTCCAACTTCTTGATATTCAAGTTAAAGTGACATTCAGTTGAGATATATGGGTTTCACTGAGAAAGCTGGTTAAAATGCACATATGAAATTATTTGAGCACCAAAATATGGATCAGGCCAGGAGAAGCTGACTAAATAATAGTAGGGATATTATTTATCAGCTGGAAAGCAAAAGTTATCATTTTCCTCAAACCATATTGTCTGCTTATGACTTTTTAATATATTTGACTCAAAAATGTAATCATTAAGCTGTCAAAAATCTAGTTCAACTAAAATGTGCCTGGTTCACAGAAGAAACCTGTGGATATTCAGTAGAATATTCAGTTAGCCTTGGGTAACTTTTATCTGTTTTATTGAGCCTGCATAAAAACTCACACTGCAATCAATTGAATAATTTCATATGGTGAGGATCTGAATTCATGAAGGATAAATGGAATAGGCTACACGATACTAAGCAAGAAATTGTATCAGGCCAAGACCCTGCAGGTAGCACTATGAAAGGTGAAGATAAAGAAGGAATGATCTAATAAAAGAAACTTTGGAGCAGAGTAATAAAGTGAATGGTATCAAACTGAGATACCTGATGGTATTTATCCAAGAACTCAGGAAAAGATCTCATATGTGGAACTGTTGAACTACTAACCACAGCATGTAACCTATAGCTTAAATCACCAGAAGTTTCAAAGCAGCAACAGTGACAACAATTCTGCAAAAAAACTTCAGGTATGAACCTTGAAACAACAAGCCAGCCTGACAACTAAGCTAGGTAAACTGGTAAAAAAACCCCAAAGAAACAAAAAACAAACAAACAAAAAAAAACAAACAAAAAAAACAAACCACAAAAAAAAAAAAAAAACCAAAAAAAACCACCAACCGACCAGTAAATAATAGAAATAGTAGATAAATAGGACTTATTCAAGCTTAACCTTTTGAAGATAAATAATACCTCACAGGACGTCTCTGAAGGAGCCAAGAACATAACTCTGTTGGCAAAACCAATTGGATATTCATAAAACTGTCTGTGAGGACCCTCGTGAAATTATTGAAGAGATGCAGTTGCCATTGGATAAGGGCTAATGTGGATCCAAGGTGGGAAAAGAAGGTGAGAATAAGTCATTTCACATTGCAGGCAGATCTGCAAAGGTATTGCTGAGGACACTACCTGTCACTATAGAAAGATGCAAATACTGCTGGTGAGACACACTTACTTGGGGCAGTTAAACCTGAAGCATTTTCCAAAGCACTGAAAATTGTATAATAATACTGAGCATCTGAATGACAGGAGGCATGAAAAGGGGAAAAGTCCCCTCAGGCTACATACACGTTGATGGACCCTTATTTAACTAGCAGCTGCTAATCAGCAAAAGGATCCATGAAACACCATCAATAGCTCTCTGAACATATTGGTTCATCAGTGATCAGAAAGGCAAAAAGAAGAGCAGAACTATTGGGGAAGGAATGGAGAATAAAGCAGACACGACCAGTATCTCACACTACCTATCCATGGTCTGGCCACCCTCTGAGTAAAACATGCAGTTACAGTCATCCAGTTTCAAAAGGAGCCTGATACAAAAGATAAGAAGAGTGATGACAAAAATGATCCGAGGGATAAAGCAGCTTCTGTCCAAAGAGATATAACACAGATGAGAACTTAGACTGAAAAAGCAACAGCTGGGGCGGAGAAGGGGTGTGGTGCTGTGTAAAGTCACAAAGGGAATGAAGTGTGACTGGGGAATGATGAGTCATTACTCTTCGTGGGCACATCTGGCCCAGTAATTGTTCATTGAAATTATTGTGCGGCAAGAGAAAAGGGGAACAAGGAGGATGGAAAGAATACTGGGGGGACTATTAGTCAGTCTTGTGCCAGATTTTATCCTCTTTCCCTGATGGAGCTAGGCTCTCAGGCTGGATTGATGTTTGCTCTGATCCAAGCAGGCAGTCCTTATGGTCATATGTTTAATGTGCTTCAGCAATTCAGAAAAGTAACTGGATAGAAGAGCAAAGAACATGTAAATTTGCATTCAGAAAAGACTGGAAACAAACAGGTTAAATTCTATTGCATCTTTCATTTTTAAACAAAACTCTTTCCTCATCACAGAATTATTTATTCAACAGTACGGTGTGTTACATTGGGGGTTTTTCCTATATTGTGCATCTAATTTTCACCCTCAATGCATTTCTAATGTAATTTTTCTAATGAATATTATTGTGTGTTTGATTAATAATGTTTTATCATCTGTCTTAAGAACTGTGTCAGGATCATTAACATACCGAAATGGAAAACTACAATTGGATTGTCTTGTTCCCTCTGTGCTGAAATGAAATATCCATTGCACCACATAATCATTTTGATGAAATAAATTTACTGTACTTTATATTCCCACAATATTACTAGTGCAATCTTGAATTCTATTAGTTCAGTTAATGTCATGCATTCTTCAAACTGTAAATTATGGTCACATTTTGTTTTTATATCACATTGCTCACTGCCAAAGCAGTTTTCTAACACGTGCCAGAAGTATTCCTACCACTAGAAAGAATCACTATTGGACTATATATCTTAAGAAAAGTTAATGTTTAAAGTCATCATTTTCAATGACATGCCAAAAAAAGCCATTTTTATATCACTGTGTGGTTCACAGTGCCTCCGACTGAAAACGCTGGCCTCAGTCAGTAAGACCAAGTGTTTCCAAAGGAGTTAATCTGAACTTTGAATATACAAGAGCAACAGGAATTCAGTTTCTTCAGTAGATGTAACCATGCACCTACTGCTAGGCTGCAGGGTACCACTATCTTCTTCAAAACTTGGAAAATTACTCCTTTTTCTTTAGAGTATGCTTTCAGATAAAACCCTAAGGAAACAGAGTAACTCAGAAATATCCCTGGGACTAGCTGTCATTTTGCAACATATTTAATTAAGCATGAGCTCCTTTTTAATCACACAAATAATCCCATTTATGCAAAAGATAATGCATATATTTAATACTAGGTGCATGCTTACGCGCTTCAATGATTACGTTAACATCAGCAAGATAACAGCTCAGTGGGACGAAAAAGCTTTGGACTTAAGGGAGTAATTAAATTAATTGCTGGATGAAAACTTAAACTGTACCGTTTTACCTCCAAACTATACCATGTTCCAACTAAAAATTGAAGAAGAGAGGAAAACCATGGTGGGCTGGCAGACCTGCATCACTTTCATAAACGTGTGAGTGGTGCTGCTATTCTGTTAATCCCTGCAAGGAGCCATACAAGATGATTCATTAATTTGCCTTGAGTATGGTAACAGAAATATTAATGCAACTGAAACTGCAAGTGGAAAACATTTTTGAAATGAGGTAGAATAATACAGTCAACATTTCTCTAAATACCACAGCAGGACTCCTGCTGTAGGACACTATAATCTGGTGACATAGTTCATTTTTACCCTCGTCTCTTAATTAAATGCTAATAATAATGGCCAAAACAAGTGGTCAGTAGAATTTATTCATTACCAGACAAAAGCATAACTAGAGGTGTTGTGCCTGATGGCATGTAATATATTGGCTTAGCTTTTCTTGGTTTTGTTTCCCTCTGTCATTTTCAGTATTAAAGAACAACAAAATCCAATAATGTGTTCTTTCTTCTCAGCGCTTTCACTGCAGGAAAAGAACAATTTCTGGAAAAAATTTCCAAGTCAACTTGCCTCAGAAAAGAAAGAAATAAAAAGTCTTGAATCAATGAGGTTATAAATGTAAATTTAATCCATTCTTAATGGCCCATAGACGTGGTTCACTAAGG
The DNA here is from genome assembly GCF_017639655.2 of Falco naumanni. NCBI lineage: Eukaryota > Metazoa > Chordata > Aves > Falconiformes > Falconidae > Falco > Falco naumanni. The sequence goes on from NC_054059.1 coordinate 8,455,308, forward strand.
TTCCCTGCCAGCAATTTTCTGCTGTTCCTTTGGAAAAAAAGTAATTAATGAAACAAGTTGAAGCTTGTTGTGTAATCCTCTCTTGAAAGCTGTATTCGTACATTTTTCAATAAGAATCAGCAGCTGATTAAAAATGTACCTCTCTGAATGCTTAGAGCTGTTGGAACAGAATCTGCTGCTTAACATGAAGTTCATTAATATTGCATTAGGCTTTTTTTTTTTCTTTTTCCCCAGCTCATGGTAGAATGCAATTTGCTTTCAGCAAAGACATCCTCGGATGAACTAAAGTTCGTTAGACAGCAAATGTACATCAGTGAAATCTATTAAATGCGATTACAGTCAGAGTTTACATCTAGTTTGGATCCAAGTTTTCAGATAATAGAACTGTCTTTCCTAGGAGATATGGACATGAATCCCTTTGACCCAAGGAAACAGCAGGAACCAAACCCATCACTTCACTAGCAGGTGCATTGGTAGAGAAGTCATGGCAGCTCAATGCACGCACGCCACCTGTGCTGCCCATGCAGCTCGCTCTCCCCTCCCAGGCTGCTCTCAGCCCTGTGGGAAGTATGGCCCCGCCACCCCCTCCACTGCTGAGGAGGAGGAGACTCACCTGGAATCGCAGGTGAGAGCGGAGCCCAAAGCCGAGACCTGTGCTGCTATCGCCTCCGCTACTCTTCCTGCTGCCTGGCTGACCCAGGCCCTGGCATTCCCCGCTGTCCTCCCACAGCTAAAAGATCGAGACCTGCTTGGATCCTGTGAGAGAAAAGTGACTTTATGTACCCCCAGGAGACAAGCATAGCCCCTCGATTCAAAACAAGCAGACCTGTCATCAACACCTCTAAGTCATGTCTTTAAGCCTTGCACTAGAAGAAGAATTTAATATATTTGGGATCTGAGTTCCTGCAAGTCTGTAATCTAATATTGTAATTAAGCCCCTCTGGAGTCAGAAAGCTATGCTAGTGGTTTTACTGGGAGACTGGACTATATACATCTTGTTTGCTTGTTAAAAGAAAGAAATTTGACACCAGCAGAAAGAGGGATTATCTTCCTTAAGTTTTCCCTTCAACTCCACTGCCTTGAGAATCCTTAAAAGGAGAAGACTACTGCTGACAGAGCATGACAGTAACATTTTAAAAGGACAGAAATGCCAGTCCAGGTTGAGAGTCGATATATATGACTCAAGCTGGCTTTTTTCCACATTTGCTGGTGCTAGGAGGTACTTCCTTCCAGCACCAGCTGCTTTGCCAAAGGCTTCTGCAAGATTCTTCTCTCTGATGCATTTGGCTTCCTTCTTAGAAGGACTCAGTTCTTAATTTCCATTGTGCACTGTTTTATTTTACATGAAAGACCTGATGGGGGAAAATAAAAGTCAGAAATCCCTTCCAAAGAGCTTTTAGCCGCTGCTGATCTGCAAAGGTTCATATATTCCAGGTCATCGTTAAATCTTGTACCGAGAGTTTCTGGAAACTTGGAAAAAGCCAAAATCTCAGCAGGGATTTCTTCCCCCTGCCCCCACTCCCCAGCACCTACTCACTCTGCACTAATATTCATTTTTCTCCTCCTTCCCATAACCTAAACAAAAGTGCCATGGATACACAAACCTCTCTGTCACAGCTGTAATAAGCAGTAGCACAATATTGACAAGGAGAGATGTAGAATTGATTTAGGGCTCAGTTTTGCAGCTGCTCAAATTTGGAATTACCATTGCCTTCAACAGGAATTCTCAAAAGGGAGTGGCTGCAAATTCAGGCCCAAAGAAAGCAGTAGCACATTGACAGCTCACCCGTCCAGCCAGCCTCTCCCTCCTCTCTGCGACCTGACCTGACCCAGCTCAGGGGATCCAGGCAGGAAAAACAAATGGTGGCTGGAAGGTGATGTACTGGATGTGGAGCCGGTCAGCCATCTCCCTATGCCACCAGCATCGCCACAGCCTGTAAGGGCGCAGCTGAAGACTGGGAACAGCTGGATGAAATAATCACGTAATAAACTTCCATTCCAACTTCGCTAATTAAGAGGCATTAGAAATTTAGTTCGTGTCCTTTTCCTCTCCCTCACCTCCAGTCTTTTCTCCAGTTTGCCTCTTTCTGCAGCCGTATTTTATAGCCCAATTTGGAGAAAATATTAAGATCCTGGAATGTACAAATCTGAAAGGGCATCAAATATAAGACTAATTGGCAAAAATACAACAAATGCGCCAAGCATTCATAAAAAAAGGGACCCTCTGAAGTTTTTATCCATGTAATGCAAACCTGCTGTGCTAATTTTAGGGCTTGGACACACAGGGTCACGTGTCAGACAAAGCACTGGATTTTTGCTGTGTTTAGATTCTGTTATGACCCCAGAGCTGATACTGGTAACTGATAGGACTGTCATAATTCACACAAATCCTTGAAAGGGTCATTGTGCACCATTTTTGGTTGACAAATCTGACCTCATTTTTTCAACAGACTTCTGTCATGAAACTCAGAGCTGTGTTTCAAAGCTGCCAGCTAAAGGTGTGTTACAAACTGGTGCTAAGACTGGATTTGTTTCAGGAGTTCTAGTGCAAACTTCAGTCCAGAAATTGGCTCACCATCTTTCACAAAATTCAGAAGTTCCAGCTTCTGTAATTCTGCCTGTTCATCCCTGTGCTGAAAGCTGCAACTTAACTACCAGCAAGCACACCCTTTCTAAGGCACACCAAGACAACCTGCAAACGTTTTGAGCTTTATTTTCCTCTCTTTGCTGTACCCCTTAGGAGGAATAAAGGAATTTAGAGCACTGTTTGAAAGCAGAAAACCCTCTGTAAATCCAGCAATACCGTCTACCTTAGACCTAATAAAGGATATGATTCTTGTCAATATGACCACTGTTAAGACAACTCATTAGCACCACCCTGTGATAGGGGAGTTTACATTTAGCAAGACTGTACATGGAATCAGGCTGCTCAGCTGTGCGACATAAACCTTCACGTGCCAGCAGAAGAAATAATATCTTCCAGTGAAGAAAACCTGGACTGTTGCAGCAAGACAGATATAATAATGATAAATTAAATACATGGTTGGAAGATGTAGGAGATCTAATCTCATTTTCTAACTGTCTGCGCTTTTTACTACATGGCTTAAAGCACTTTTTTTCCATAAATATTTCTGTCGTCAAATTTCAGCCTATCAGTTGTGAATAAACTGCCTGTAATTTTTTCACATCCACCTGAACTGTGGTCACTCAAAATCCACAGAGCTTCACAGATTTATATCTGTTGAGAACTGAGCAGATTGTTTAGTTTGAATTTCATGACAGATGGCCCAAAATCTTTTTTAATAAATAAACTACTTCCGTTCCTGCCCAGAACTAATTTATTTGGCTCATGAACTAGATTTGATTTTCGGATTAGCCGATGCTTGCTCATAGGCTTAACTTCATTTCACAAGCATTCATACAAATATTTTTATGAAAGTTCTTCAAAAGCGAAAATATTTATATCAAAGAATGGTCAAAGTGGAGGTTTCCTTAGAAGCTTTTCAGGCCACCACAAGTAGTATTCTTATTGTACACAAATGTCAACCCCCTCTGCACTCAGTATGAGTTTTCCATGGACTTCAGGGGGGAATTACACTGGATTATATGAGTTTAGTTCCAATAAACACTGTAAAAGCTCTGGAGATCATGCATGTTTTCCCTGGGGGCTTTTCTGTAAGTCTTCACCTCCTCGATCTCCAGGATTTCACATACCATGTGCGTGCCTTAATTGCCAGTGGGTTGCAGTACACCTCTGAGACAGCTGTTGATCCTTTCCATTGGATACTTCCATATTCAAATACTAGAACTCGCACTTGCTCAGCTGTAGCCACTCCAGCAGAGCTGGCTCCTTCACCCCATTCATGGAGGAGGCAAAGTAAGGAGCTCCCAGAGAGGTCTCCACCGTTGCCTCCCTATTGCACAGCTCCAGCCTCCCAGCTGCTTGATTTCCATGCTGCCCCCAGTCTTCCCATACCTCCTCTCCCACCTACCAATTCACTCCAGCCCTGTGAAATGACTCTAAGCTGTTGTTTTTTCCTGCTCTAAGCAATGGCACTTCACCACCATCACAGACAGAAGCTGTGTGCCAAGCAGGTGGCTGAAGTCTGTGTGCGGTTCCTATTGGCAATACCGTGCCTGTCCCAAGGCTCGGAGCTGTATCCACACCACTCTGACACAGGCAGTGGCTGGTGTTTTGCTGTAAATCCATGTGTCCCTTCCCTTGTGTGAGTGACAGCAAAGGAGCTGGGCTGAACACAGATTATACATTTTTTGCCTTTTTTTCGAGGATTGGCTTCTCATCTAAAATTGTGATCAGTGCTAGCTGTCGTCCTGTACAATACAGCAAGAATTTCCTCCCATCCAGCCGAATGATGTATGTCAACGTTTTTAACAACCATCTGCTTTCTATTAAATATTCAGAAAGGTGTAAAATGGAAAGGAATTAATAAAGACAACAAAGCACTGTATTTCTTGACATTAATGTGTGTGTTTAATTGCACAAAGTATGCAAAATGACACTGGTTTACTGTCACAACTTAATTATTTACACTTATTTAGATAGGCTAGCTGTAATTAAATTATCTGTTTTGAAATACATCTTTTTTCTTTAGCAGGCCTTAATTTAATTTAATGCTATGTTTTAATTTAAAACTGCTTTAATGTAATAGAAAACAAGTTGGCATGACAAATAAAGGCCTAATGTGCAGATATGATTCATTTGCACATAAATCAGTTAATGTTTTTTAATGGAACTGCTTTAAATAATGCCCTTTTTTTATCAGCTGTACTTCTGCTCTTTATACTGCTGTTGTTAAGGAACCAGCATTCTCCCAGTGACGCACCAATACTGGCAGGAAGCACATCCTAAGTGTGTTTTGTGACTCATTTCAATTTGCTCTTTAGTGCATTTGCAGTTTGCTCATTAACATCAGCATTGGTGGCTAATGGATACTCAGTAGGAAGTCATTTTTTTCATGAATGTTTCATGGAGCAAAAGAAATGAAGGCGAGGAAGGATTTCAGTGGTGACGAAGCAGGCTTGTGGCGGGATAGTGGGCCATGACCGCCAGGGCTCACCAGGACCAGGCAGAGGCTGAGCACCACTGCCTCCCATGCCAGGAGCCCCACCACAGCTGGTGCTTGCCGTAGCACCTACGCTCCCTACCCCTCACATGCACACAGCTCATGTGCGTTGGCAGTGGAGACAGGGGAATGATCCCTAGGCTGAAAGAAAATGATATCTTTATACGCTGATCCTTGTCATTGCTCCACAATTGAGGTTTCAGAATACCGTGGTGGTTATAAACCTGAATATAGAACAGGCTTGGCTGAGTAATTTTGCTGTACTTTGCTTGGCTCGTTTTTTTTCTTAGCTTTTCCTCTTTTTATTTTCTTTCTCTTTTTTTAAAAGAAGGCATTGGAAGAGATACTGCTTTCTGTGTTACCCATTCAACACAGAAACCACTAATCATTTTTCATCTAGGTCTTCTGGCTCTGTTGGAGATAAAAAAAAAATAAAAAAATTAGGAAATAATTCCTTTCCCTCCATAGACCAAAAACATAAAATCTGAAACTGTAACTTACTCTTTGTCAATTATTCCCATTATGTGGGTTAAGTGAACTGGTCATAGTGTTCAGCTACGAATGAGTCAGGTTTCTGATGGACACTATCTCTTGGAAAGCCTACCAAAGGCAAGCATCTTCTCTCTGTGTTTGTCCTCAGCTGAAGTCACGAACAGCAGCCACAGCCTGTTTGCATGAACTGAACTGATGTTACATGTGTGCTAATTTCCCTCTCAGAACACTTTGTCAGGGCATTCCAGTGACACAAATGCATGTCAGGCTCCTGCAGAGTATATAATGCATGCAAAACACACATAGAACATGTAGCAAAGGGCATAAGAGGAAGCCTGAAGGCAGGAGGGACAGATGTTGAAGGCAAGCTCAGGAAACCCCTGAAGTGCTCCTCTGTGCACATCAGGAACCACGCACAAGCAGGTCAGCAAATTTTTAAGCACTCTCATGAAAAGCAGAGGGTTACATTATTGGGTTTTTGGTTGTTGGGGTTTTTTTTGTCATACCAGGAACAATAACAAAGTCAGTATACTCTTCAAGGTGCACAGTGCTCTGTATTATGCTCTCATAAGGTTTTCCTAGCCTCAGGTTGTTTCCACAGCTTTAAAAACAGTGATGTCACCAGATATAACAAGAAGGAATGCATTATATTAGGTAGCAGGAGAAAAAAACCACTAAAGACTAAAGGCAGAGGATGGGCCAAGTGCATGCAAGGTATATATACAAGAACTCGTGTTCTGAACACTCCATAGTTTAATAGACGTGTTTAATACTGGTTCCAAAACAGTTACATGGTCACTTAAAAACAAAAAGCAGATGCTGAAATAAATGGAAGGAAATGCTCAGGTGCCATTGATAAAGTCAAAATGCTCCATATCCTCTTTGATTCTTTCCTTACACACATAAACAAAAGGATACTTTTGACCATATGTGTGGTGTAATTGACTTGGTACAGAAATGGAAACAGAGATGAATACAGACACAAGAGCTCAAAGGATATTTAGATAAACTAGCATCATGACCTGATAAAATTTACCCTGAAGTACTTAAAACTTAAAAAACACAATGAAGTAATTATTAAAATGTTGGCAGCTACTGTGAAGTCATGAAGGACAGATGTCATCCTGAAGACCAGAGATGAATGAATGCAGTATCTCTTCTTATGGGGAAAAGGCAAATCCAGGGTAATAAGGGCAGTCAGTCTAGCTTGGGTAAGGGGATATGTACTAGAAGCTCTGAAAGCCTAAAGAAAATTAAAAGATAATGAAATGGTCAGCATGGGTATCTCAAGAACAAGTTGTACCAACCTGATCCTTTCTTGGCAGCATAATTAGCTATTATGCCAGCTAGGATAAGCTATAACTACTGCAATAAAGTCTGGACATCATCCCATGTGACATATGAATAACTAGGGGAGATGCTGGCCAGGTAAAATCACTATAAAGGAGTACAGTTTGTCATAAGTCAAGCTCAAAGAATATGTGTCAGTAAGGGGTTATGAAATTGGCAGGGCCGATCAAGCAGTGTCCTAGCTGTCTTTTCAGTTAGATGCTGGAACAGAGATTGTTTATGCAATTGAACTTGTAAAATGTGCACTTCAAAGCAACTTGAGAGGGCCTGCATGTATTTTTGTGAACAAGACTGGAATTCAAAGTGTCCCTGACCATCTGGACAATGAATATGCCCTCTGTGAGGTGCACAGTGAAAGTGAGTGAAAGAAACATAGGGATGAAAGTTGCATGCCTGTGTAAAAAAGGAGGGGGAAATGGTTACAAGGAAAATTTATGTTTCTATTGGGTTTGTATGGCAAGGTTTTGGTAGCGAGGGGGGCTACAGGGGTGACTTCTGTGAGAAGCTACTAGAAGCTTCCTCCATGTCAAATGGAGCCAATGCCAGTCAGCTCTAAGGTGTACCCACTGCTGGCCAAGGCTGAGCCCACTGGCAATAGTGGTAGCATCTCTGGGATAGCATATATAAGAAGGGGTGCAGAGGGGAAATCTGTGCACCAAATTGCAGTAGAAGAGAGGAGTGAGGCTATGTGAGAGCAGCAGCTCTGCAGACACCAAGGTCAGCACAGAAGGAGGGGGAGCTGCTCCAGGCACCAGAGCAGAGATTCCCCTGCAGCCCGTGGTGAAGCCCATGGTGAAGCCTATGGTTAAGCAGGCTGTGCCCTGCAGCCCGTGGAGATCCATAGTGGAGCAGATATCCACCGGCAGCCCATAGAGATTAACGGCGGAGCAGATATCTACCTGCAGCCCGTGCAGGACCCCACACCGGAGCAGGGGGATGTGCCTGAAGGAGGCTGTGACCCTGTGGGAAGCCCACACTGGAGCAGGGTCCTGGCAGGACCTGTGGCCCCTGGAGAGAGGAGCCCAGGCTGGAGCAGGGTTGTGGGCAGGACTTGTGACCCTGTGGGAGGGAGCCAGGCTGGAGCAGTTTGTAAAGAACTGCAGCCCATGGGAAGGACACACATTGGAGAAGTTTGTGGAAGACTCTCTCCCATGGTAGGGACCCCAGGCTGGAGCAGGGCAGAGTGTGAGGTCTCTCCCCCTGCGGGGGAAGGAGCACCAGGAGTGAACTGACCGCAGCCCCCATTCCCTAACCCCCTGTGCTGCTGGGGGGAGGAGGTAGAGGGCTGAGGAGTAAAATTAAGCCTGGTAAGAAGTGAGGCATGGGGGGAAGATGTTTTTTAAGATTTGGGTTTATTTCTCACTATCTTACTCTGATTTGATTGGTAATAAATTAAAATAATTTCCCCAAGTCAAGTCTGTTTAGCCTGTGACAGTATTTTCTGAGTGATCTCTCTGTCCTTATCTTGGCTCTCAAGCTTTTTCTTATATCTTCTCTCCCCTGTCCAGCTGAGAAGGGGAGTGATAGAGTATAAGAGTAAACAAAGGATGAACAAGCAGCCCTTACTGCATGCTAGAAAAAGGTGACATGTGAAAGTACATGGTACGACATATCTACTGTGAAGTGCCCATCTTTCAAGAATAGAAAGTTAGCATTTCAGAAAGTTTTCTGTTTAACAATAGGGTCATGAAAGATTAGCTCCTCATGGGGTCAGAGGAGTTAACATTACACAGCATGTCCTAAGAGCCTCCCATAGCTCAGCTCCTACCTTGTTCTGAAGAAAAGAAACAAATCCCCAGTATGATGCAGTGATGTATTGGTGCTCCAGCCAGACTGCCAGTCCAGTGGCAGTGCTGTTTTCCAGGTGACAGCAACATGTAAGCTCAACTCTCCCAGGCTGCATTTCCAGAACAGGGCTTCAAACGGGTTTCAGCTACAAGCAAATACTGATGGTCTGGAAAAGAAGATTGCTCTCGTACTAGAGAGCAGTCAACAGCCTACAGCAGCATTCTGTAGCTACTGAAAAATGGAAAAAGAGATTTGCTTGTATTCATTTGACAATTTAGTCTGCTCCTTCCCCAGCCTCTGTAGGAATTGCTACAGTCTCATCCTAATAGTTACAAGAGATCCATAGCTAATCATTGCAGGCAACATGAAGGTGCTCTTCATGCTACTCAACCAATCTTCAACGTAGTCAATGTGTCATGTTTCAAAGGCATCATCCTTATCTTGTCCAGACAGTTATGCTTATCACATAAGAGTGAGACTGGAGATGTTCTGAACTAATTTCATGCCATAAAATCTTCAGAGTGTAGTGTTGGACCCTATTCACACTACTATTTTGACAACTCCTTACACGCCTGAGGAATCATGTACCCAATCAGTGGAAAATTCTGAAGTCTGTCAGTAGGATGAAGTACTAATTGTTAAACCCCTGAACTTCCAGGTTTTCTGTTCAGAATGTTCGTGTCAAATCTCTTTTTAAGTGGTTATTTTAAATTATAAAGTTTAAAAAAGACTTGAAAGAATGTAACATTTACTCACCAATTTGTGGTTTTTTTTTCACTATTAATGACAACATGATGAAGTGTTCATTACCCATGTGTATTAATGTGTAAACACTTCCCTCTGAATCTGCTGCAGTGAAATGACATTTCTGGAAGTACTGTATATATGGCGTTCAGAGTAAAGTTGTCTACTGCAGGTGCAGAGGGGGAAAAAAAAAAGGTAATGCTGGGGTTTTTTTTTTTCTTCCTCTGGGCTGACACATCTTTTTCGTCATTCATTTCATTATTCATTTATCACACACTATCATGTTCTTGTGGCATTGATTTGCATCAGGCTTAGCATGGACAGGTGCTGTTTAAACATTCCCTGCCCACACACAACTCTGCCAGTAAGTGATGATCCTTATCTGGAGCTTCCCTCTCCTTTTGCAGCTCAGAGCAAACTCTGCAGTAGAAATCAATGACACTCAAGCGTATTACAGAGTCTGGTGAATTTTTTACAAAGTGGAGACAAATGAAGGTTAGAGTGACCTGTGAAGAACGGTCCATTTTTTAGGGTGGCAGTTAAGGAATGTCATTAAACTCCTTCTTCCACATGCTTTTCACAGGACCCTGTAAGTGTCACATTGGCAAAACTATCAGAAGCAGTTTTATACTTAGCACTGACACAGCTAATACTTTTCCATGCTTTTCGCAGCTAATAGATGAATAGACATTTCTAGAATGCAGATAATCTCATCCTAAAGAAAATGTCTAGAACAGACTGGCAAATCCTACCCTTAAAACGCCTACTTAGCTTTACTGTCTATCAAGGGATCCCCTAGAGAGTGTCTGGGGCATGTCTACACAGCGTATGTGTGTAGAGCTAGGTGAGCTCCGACCCATCCTTTGTGCCTGACTTCCTCCTCTATTCAAATGGGATTAAAACATTTACCTTCAGATAATATAGATGAGAGAAAATAGTGTTTCCCTTATATAATATGTAAAATTACAGTCTCATATGCATTATCTCTACATACTGTGAGACAAACACGCCCCAGACTGTGGAGCACTGTCCCAGGCACTGGCAGAGACCCATTTGGGACTGATTCACCCATGGTGGCTTCTCCAGTGCCCTCAGATGGCAGAACACAGGTCTGCCCTCACCAGGAGGGTCCCCACGCTGGCTGCCCTACATGAAGATACAGCTGCAGATGCAACAGGTCACAAGAGTTGTCTGGATCGACCCATTATCACAGGTATTTTCCTGATCCAATACGTCGGTGTGGCTGCTGGCCTTGACCTGGCTGCTGCCTGCCAGCCTGAGCACGGGCAGAGCTGGCCTGAGAGTCATCAGAGTGGAAACACTCTCCAACGGGCTGAGACCAAGCTATCTGCAACCCCCACAGACAGGGGGGCAAGGCATTATTTTACTGCCTGTCCTCTTCAGCAGTTGAACTCCTCATTCCGACAAAACTCCCATTCATCTGACCTGCATCGCTGCTTAAGGAATTTCAACATCAGCTTTTTTCTGTTATTGAAGAGCCTGAATCCCAAACCTTGTGTAAATGGAAAATAATTGTGCCGACTTAAGCTTTGGATCAGTCCCCATTTTGTGCATTTGTTACCTGAAAAGGAAATGAGAAAAATATTTCAGGGAAGAATACTTTAACATCCTGATTATGTGAAAGACAGCAGAAGTCCACAAGGGGTACATCTCTAAGATATCTTGATAAAACTGCAGAACAACCTAAAAAGCTATGAAAAAGAGGAGTAAAGAGAAGTCAGAAGATTTACAGTTCTGCAAAAGGCAGTCAGAACTTTTCACACAGATTTCGAGCTTTTTTGTATTTCACTCTTGCTGAAATCCAAGTGACATAAGAATACCCTCTCCCACTTTTAATTACCATTCTTGTAAAATTCTGAAGTGGTTCTAGCAGGTTACAAAACTGTTTTCAAGTTTTATGTGCACTGTGCCCTCATTTCACTTTGGTAATTGTCTGTTGTCTTATCCCAGGATGTGTTATGAAGTACATCAGTTAAAGATGAACGTGCTTTACTTTAAGCTCTCATTCCCTCCATTTTCTCTACTTAGCACTGATCAGGAGCTCTATGTTTTTCAAATGTTAATTCTCTTTCAAGACTGGATCTAGCCTTCTGGGATGCACAAAATTGGAGCTGTGATTCTGCTACCTTTTATCTTGCAAAGTCATCGAAAGATTGCCCCCAATTAAAACTTACTTTGACACCAAACATCCAAAAAGATCTCTTAAACCTAGTATTTAGAACATACGTTGTGGACTGTGTTTATCAGCTGTCTATGAGTCTGACAAGGTCAGCTGAGATGTCCCATTGTGCTAAGCAGAGGCAGCCTCTGAAAATTCAGTGGTGGAAGAAATCTTAGCTCACAAATTCAGACTGAGATCTCACTGCTACATCAGCAGCACAGCCTCCCTCTTCCAGCACCTGCAGTGCACTGCAGCCCTGACCAAGACAGGGACAGCCCTTCAAAAGCATGGGAATGCACTGCCAGTCCTCTATGCAAATGCGTCAAACTATAGACATTTGCTGTTCGTCCTCAATATTTATGATGTTGACTGAAGAGGTGGACTAGCTTACGGAAATGATAAATAAGAATTGAGGTAGACTTGTCTTCCGTGGAATTTTTTCCAGGTTAGTCAAACGAGGCTCCCTGCCTCTTCTTGGAATCTGTCAGAAAATTACAAGCCAGGGTAAATTGGGACTCTGTTTTAGCACTTCATTGTGATGCATCATTTAAAAGGTATGACAGCTCTGCAGTTTTCCAGTAATACCAGCAAAATGGGGAAAGGTTATACTTAGGCTTAGTAAACAGGATTTTGGTTCACCGTTTGTTCTCCACACCATAACAGGAAAAAGAGAAGGAATTTTGAATGGCATTCCAACATAGGAAGCTGTTTAGCAACTACAGATGACTTTTAGGTGGTACAGCCACAGTATTGTGGGGAGCAGGGGGAACTGAAGAAAAGGAAATAATTTACAATTGTGTGAGACCCAGATCATTGAAGAAAAACATAAAACATAGGGAAAATATCAGTGCTCATAGACAGAGACATAAGGGAGCTCACCAGAGCCTCTTACAGCAACGGTGCTCATTCACACTCAGCAGAGCGCACCGACATCCATGAGAGGCAGGTAAGAGTAACAGCTGAGTTACCAAAGCACGCTCTTAATGAAGAAACAGAAAGGCAAAGCAGAAATCCCTCCCTCTACCCATCAGAGGACTTAGAGTGCTATCTGGAAGGTAGCGCAGTGGATCAACCTGCTCAGCCAGCAACGCAGCAAATACGCATCCTGCAGCAGATGTGTCCTCAAAGTGTGATCCTGCATGAGGCACATCTCACGACGAGAAACACGAGCCCACAAACACTGGGTTAGGAAAACTTCCCGAGGCTTGCTTTGTCAAGGCTCAGTAGAGCAAGTGGGGCAGCCTGGGTACGTATGTCTGAGACATTCAGGAAATGTCCCAGTGGAATGTATTTGGCCCAGGGGCTGAGGTTTGCCACTGTTTCAGTAAACATCACTTCACAGTAGTCTCACAAATAGGTCTATAGCATATACAGGATCTTTGTTTTCAAAAATCTTATAATCCCACAGCTGAGCAAATGAAACGTTACATCCCTTATATAGGGACATATTTAATAACAATGTAGAAAACCAGATTTCACAGATATGTACAGTCCAATTAAATGTTTAATCCTTACCATTAGACTAAGAAATAATCCGAGATAGTTCATAGTTTTACTTACCTAGTAAAGTATACTTTCATTGTGACACGTTCCCCACTCAGTCATACCAGGCAAATGGGAAGAAGCATTGAAACTTTCCTCCAAAGAATGACTTTTTAAAGTAGAACATAAATAATAAATGAAGATACTTTTGACTCCCACTTCACTGCTGCACTGAATTTGAATTTCTCATCTTCTTACTCAAGTTCCTACACAAGCCCTTCCCTCTCTGTTTATCCAGCGTTGCTCCATGCCACAATGGCAGTGTCTCTACTAAACCAATGTTAGGCTTGATGCTCTACTGTCTACTTTCTACAGTCATGCTGTTCTCCATTAACAACCTTTAACTCGGTGGATAATGTACCCCTGCTTAGATGGTTTGCCAGGTTAAGGCTCCCTCCTGATTCATCTACCTTATTGGGATCTCCTTCCATCACAAAGACTGGGAGAAATCACTCTATTTTCACTTAGGAAAACATCGTTCAAGGACAGAACTAATTACTAGAACCTTTTTATCTTAAAAAAAAAAACATAAAGAAATAATGACCTAGAGAGATTAATAAATTGATTTAAAAAATGTAAAATTCACAGCTGCTCACTAGCAAGACAGTACACTTCCGAGGTAGGTGACGTCTTCATACAAGTTTGAAAACCTCTCTCAGCTCACCTAACTGTTTGAATACTGCACAAGGATGCCAAGAGATACTACATATCCTTCTGCAATACCGTTTTCATATATCTTCTCTTTGACTCAAGGAAAATGGTTACCATTAATTTGCTTGACAGCTGAAAAAGTGAGTCTGAATTGTTTTGGTCACTCATTACATGAGTAACCCATGATCTACATAGTCTAAATAGCTGTTTCTGTGATCCTGTTCTCATTCAGGTCCATAGGTTTCTTCCAGCTGATTTCAGTAAGCAGTGGGTTCAGACTGCAAAGTGGGACTATACCAATTAGAATTGTACACATTTTGATTTGTTTATGAATCAACAAAGCACATGGTGCATCCATAACATTTCTTACATGATAAAACTGTTACGTATAGAGCATAAGACCTGTAGTGACCTAACATCTTGTAATTATATTACTGTATAAATTGGGGTCCTATATTTCAATAAGCTTGAGTGTGGATTTTTAAAATGGAATGCTAAAAGTGATTATGTGAGTCTTTGTTTTCAAAAGCATTGACTCTCTACAGTGCCTATTGATTTTAGCAGTATTTTCAGGGCAGAATATTTCTCAGATTAAACTGAGTTAACATCCAATGACATCTAGCTTCCTCTCCTGTTGGCAATAGGGATATAAATAAGGCACATTGTGAGTATAACAAATGTTTGTCCAATTTCTCAGTGACCAACTTGCAAGTTGTTTTTTTTTTTTTTTTAAAGTATTGAGTAGGTCAGACATACACGGTAAACTGTTTTTGCTGGTCCTCTCACAAAATTGAAGTCTCAGTGAAACTCAGTGTTCTCTATTCAGGGAATTATCACACTTGCTTTTCTGCAATGAACGACTGTGCCCAATTAACCATGGTTGACTGAAAACAGATCTTTCCAGTTTGCAGGATCTGCTTTACAACTGATTCATTGTATTAGGGTTATTTATTTTTATCCCTGAGAACTGTGCCTTCACTTTGTGTTCTTAATTCATACTCTCCCTCTCTTTTTTTGATAATATTTTGCATCTTATTAAATTATAAGATTTTAAAACAAGAGAATGAAGCAAAATTAACATAATCTCTTTGACTGGTGAAGAGAGGAATGTCATTTTGTGTATGACTTCCTGGGTACACATAATTTCTATAGCATTCAGATGGGACAGATAAAGAAAAATGGTATTTATTTGCAGTAACATGGGAAAGATTCTAGGATATGTCAGCATATTTTATATGGTTAGCTTTAGCCCATAAGCAGTGGTAAATCATATCCACAAGGCTGTCATACCTGATGACCAGTGTGTTTGACTGTCTTTTTCAAGAAAAAAGAAAACATTACTGTTAATGACAATAGGATTTGTATGGTGATACAGTTCGAGTGACATACATCTGCTTTTAGTTATCAGGAGTTAGTGTAAGTTAGTTTATGCTTCTGCCCTAATTTCTAGAGACACTCCAAACAGCAATTCATGCCATCCAAATGTACAGGGGGGACAAGTGTCTATTAGCAGTGCTTATTTTTCTGTACTAAATACTGAGGGAACCTGCACAATGAGGTTGGTCTAGGATCCAGATTCATCTCCCCTAACAGCCTTTATCTTACATTTGCACATCTGTTCTATTCTAGTCATCTACCTCCCCTTATAGTCACTGCAGAGAGACAAAATGCATTCAGCATGGAAAGCTGGGACCAATCCACCTCTGGATTTTCTTGCTTCTCTCAACTGTAAACAGAGGAAATACAAAAGATGCCTCTCAGCCTAGATACCTAAATTCTAAATATCTGAGGTTACATAAATGTAACCCTACCCTCAGGAACAAACAGGTACATTTATATAACTAAGTAATGAGCCTAGAAAACGAAACAGAAGCACTTGAACACCAGGTACAGAATATGAAAGCAGATGGGATGGGGATGACAGAAACTGAGGAATAAGTCGCTGCTACAACACAGCACCAAAGGGCATACAGAGATGCATGAAAGACAGGAATGCAGGTCATAAGACAGCAATATATATTGCTGATGTGATAAGACTCTAAAATTATGGAAGAGAGCATGGACAAAACAGAAATGGTTTTGTTCAAATTATCTGTTAACAATCTTAAAGAAATCATGCAAAGCCTAACTAGACAGCCCCAGGGATGTAACTATCTGGTTACATGCATGGAGAACTTTAATGCTACTAGAGAATTGCTTAATGAGGCCTTTGAAAATCGTGACATTATGGGAAAAAAATCATCTTTCCAGATATGAGAGAGGGATCAAATATTCATTATCATGATAGGGATCCAGTTAGTATGGCAGCCAGTCAGTTTCTAGGCAAAATACATAGAGAGCAATATTCAGATTGCTTACTGTGGCACTTTAACAAACTGTGTCTATTGCGGCGTCTCATTTCTAAAGTGAAATGAGTAATTCAGCACACTGCTACGCGGAGCTTCCAAAAACCTGCTGCCCCTCCAAGTCAGTGAAAAGAAACAGGTTGTGCAGTCAGACGTTCACTGTCGATGCCAAACACATGGTGTGCTCTTACCTGGATTTTGTGTCTTTGCTGCTTCCAGTTCCAAATCTACCTGATCTGTTGTTAACCTGAAGATCTATGCACTTTATGGTTACATCCTTCTGCATGAGAGTACAGTTTAAGTCCCTTTATATATCGAGACTTCCAAGCCTTTTGCAGCACATCATTGTTGGAACATGCTTTGTATAATCGGGGCGGGGCGGCACTGCTCTCCATACAGCAGTGGGGGCCAGAGAGTTGCCAGCTGAGGAACTAAGGAAAAGGCTGACATTGCAAGGAATGTGTAACTTCCTTGTTAACACAACTCCAGATGACAACATAGGCTACTTTCAGGTGTTAGAAGACCACAGCAAGTAGGAGCACATGTGAAATGAGGGTCAGCTGTCTGTGGTGGACATGGCACCCCTATATCTATTGTAGTGAGGGGCCCAAACCTGAACACAGGATTCGAGGGGCGGCCTCACCAGTGCCCAGTACAGGGGGACAGTCTCTTCCCTGGTCCTGCCGGCCACACTGTGTCTGACACAAGCCAGGATGCTGTTGCATTGATCCCCTGGTCCAGTCCAGCAATAAAGATATTAGACAGAACTGGCTGCAATCCTGAGCCCTGGGGAACACCACTTGTGACCGGCACCAGCTGGATGCAACTTCATTTACTACCACTCTTTAGCTCAGCCGTCCAGCCAGTGTTTTACCCAGTGTAGAGTACACCTGTCCAAGCCATGAGCAGCCAGTTTTTCCAGGAGAATGCTGTGGGAGATGGTGTCAAGGGCTTTACTAAAGTCTAAAGAGCCTTTCCCTCATCCATTAGGTGGGTCACCTTGTCACAGAAGGAGATCAGGTCAGGCAGGCAGGACATGTCTTTCATAAACCCCAGCTGTCTGGGCCTGATCCCCTGGTTGTCCTGCACGTGCTGTGCGATGGTGCTCAGGATGACCTGGTCCATAACCTTCCCCAGCACTGAGGTCAGGCTGACAGGGCTGTAGTTATCTGGATCCTCCTTCCTGCCCTTCTTGTAGATGGGTGTCACATTGGATAACCTCCAGT
Organism: Falco naumanni; assembly: GCF_017639655.2. Classification (NCBI taxonomy): domain Eukaryota; kingdom Metazoa; phylum Chordata; class Aves; order Falconiformes; family Falconidae; genus Falco; species Falco naumanni. Next base: position 8,472,712 of record NC_054059.1, read on the forward strand.
CTGCTGGGACCTCCCCACTTTGCCAGGACTGTTGATAAATGATGGAGAGTGTCTTGGCAAGCTCCTCTGGCAACTCCCTCAGTACCCACAGATGGATTCAATCTAGTCTTATAGACTTGTTCCTAAGTGGAACAGAAAGTCGCTGACTGTTTCCTCCTGGACTGTGGGGACTTCATTCTGCTCCTCCTTATCCCTGTCTTCCAGCTCAGGGGACTGATTGCCCAGAGGGTAACTGGTCATACTATTAAATAACGAGGCAAAGAAGGCATTAAGCACCTCAGCCTTTTCCTCATCCTTTGTGGCAACCTTCCCCACCACATCCAATAAAGGATGCAGTTATCCTTAGCCCTTCTTTTGTTTCTGATGTATTTGTAAAAACATTTTTTATTATCTCTTATGGCAGTGGCCAGCCTGAGTTCTAGATGGGCTTTCATCTCTCTAATCTTCACCCCGCATAACCTTGTGAAGTCCTTGTAGTCCTCCAGAGTTGCCTGCCCTTTCTGCCAGAGGTGGTGAACTCTCCTTTTTTCCCTGAGTTCCAACCAAAGCTCTCTATTCAGCTACTTGGACAAGGTAGACCAAAACTACTACAAGGCAGACTACTGGTTCTTGTTAGGGACATCATCATTATCACTATCAAATCGCAGGGGTACACTGGTGGGTTAATAAAAATGTTCATTGTGGGTACCAATATTTTCTAAGTAAGCTGAAGTCTGTGTCCAACTAAATGGAACCTGTGACAGGTGATAAACAGAAAAAAACATTAGAAGTCTTTTTTTATGTATGTGTGTGTGTGTGTGTGTGTATTCAACACTGCTGTATGCAGTGGACAACTGCCTAAAGGTGTTGTTTTCTGTCATTATGAGTGCCTGAAAGACTTCTATTTTCAATCTGCTTATGTACCACATCTTCTATCACAGATACTACAAAAATTTCATTGCTGTTATTCTGGTTTTGTAGCTTTGAAAGGAAGGAAAGCTTCCATTCCTTTCATAGGAAATCTCCAGTAGAGGAAAAAAGCCAACAGGATCTGTTTCTCCATGTCCCCAGCTGAACTAGACATTCCAAAGTAATCTAAAAATGCTTCCTTCTCTGAAGATGTAGGATTGAACACACAAAAAATTATGGTGCAGCCAAAATATAATTTCTTTGCAGGAACACCATATGGGACATCTATAAAATGGAAAATATCTATCTGAAACTGACTGAATCTGGTCCTGTTGTTATGCTTATAAGAGACTTATTGACTAAGTGCTTCTAGCAAAGAGAAATGGATTAAGACACGTATTAGAAACTATAGTGGTCAAAAGTAAAAATGCATTTTGTGCCATTTCCCAGTCTTTTAGTAAAAGTAAACAAACTTGGTACAGCCATCCAAACTCTCTCTGATTTACATATTGGGCAGAGTTTGTGATAACTGTTTTGACAGTATCAAAGAGAAAACTGGAATTTACACTTAAATAAGAACAACTTCCAAAATGGGGCATGACACACTTGTATATCAATCTAGACATCCCCACCTGAACATGAAGCCCTAGGCTCCCTTTACAGCTGGTTCTTTGTCTCTGCTTTAGGATTACCTGTACCATGCTCTACACTAAGTGATCAAGTTGATTCACTTATAATAAAGGGATGCAGAGCTTTCAGCATACTGGGAGAAGAGTTTGGCAAACAGAACAAAAAGAACAAGCTCTCTTAATTTACAGGAAAAATATTTGGAGTCACTGAAAAAATGAATGAAAAATCGTGTATGACCATTGATCATTTAGGTCTCCATCCTTTTTTTTCCCTCACAGGCTATTCACAATTCCTTTAATTCACATTTAGCACTTCTTTGAACATTGATTCCTGCTTTCTTTAATACCAAATGTAACAAATTTAGGCAGGATTAAAGAGAATAATAATGTTCTTCTTTCAGTATATCACATGGCCCTAGCTCTTTCCAAACCAAACCATATAGAAATTAACTATCCCAGGGGAGGTGGCCAAACATTAACTCACATAATCAAGTCATGTTATTTTTTCTTTTGCTGTTATCATGTTTCCTCCAAATGTAATTAAAAATGAATATAAGCATGTAATCCAATATGACTTAGTAGACTACTTCCTCAGAGCTGCAGATAGTTTGAAAGAGAAACATTGAGATTAATTAATAAAGCAAACGCTTTTAGTTTTACATAGGATGTTTTCATTTAATTATAAATGGCTTGTCTCTTGAGTAGTCAAGAAATACTGTATTTTCCCTCCACCATAAAAGATTTGATACTAATTGTTCAAAAGTGCATTGATGGGAATTAAATCCATTATGTGAATGAGGAATATATATCATTTAATATGAAAAATTCATAAGACATTATTAGCCTCTAATATGAAAAAGAATTATTCCTACTGATATTATGAAAATAATTAATTTCCTTTTTGCAACAAAACATGAAATGTATAGGTGGATGGCTTGGAAAGCATAATGTTAGTGTGTGGCTGAATTAATTTAATCTAATGTGGATAGGTAGAAGTTGTATACAGAAAAAATCCAGGTCTTATATCCCAAAGATTCTGTGCTCAAAGCTTGTTTAAATAGACCAGTTTCATCCTAGTACTGGGAAGTTCAAGCACCATGGGAAGACCTGGGAGAAAATCTGCCACAGAACAGGCAGCCCCGTAAGTTGATCTTCATGGATAAGTTATTTGTATGATATCTTCTGGACAGAATCACATGGTTCCCACATAAATATTAGGTATTTCCTACTTTGCAAGTAGCTCAGAAACAGTCCTAGCCATGGGTTATGTACAGTCTGTGATGAGACCACCTGATGAAAGAAGAGAAAGACACATTTGTCAAATTCAGATGTTTGTTGTTCTTAGTAACAATGGTCATCAGTCTACCTTGCTGACAAAGAACAGTGATTTACAGGCATCATGATAAAAGGGGTGTTTAAGGAAATATTTAAATGAGAAAAAGACAAGAAATACACGCATTTCTGACTGAGACCTTTTCCCAAACATAGGGAAGAGAGTATCACAGCAGAACTGACAGTACGTGTTAATTGCACAGGTGTTTAAAAGTATGAATTACATGCTGTGAGAGAGAAAGCAAGGAATGCAGCAAAACAAAAGAAAGAACTCATTTGAAAATAGGTGGTAGGTACATTGGTTAAATGTTTTTCCTTCTTCCTGTACTACTGTCAACAAGATGGGCAAACTACAGTGAAACTATTGAAAACCTGCTGTTAAAGGTATATCCTGAACCTATGAAATGCTCTCTCTTTCACTGCCTGTTGGCTGACAAAATAGCTGAAAGGCTGAAGAACTGGAAAAAGGATATACTACAGGAATCCTGGTGTTTCCACAAAGTCACGAATTTATTAGATTTGTTGAGAATATTTTCTTGCTATTGTTCTAGACCTGTTAGTGAAAGAAGATGATCTAAAATCTGCAATGTAGTCAATTCCTCACAAGACCAAAAGGCCCTTCAGCTGTATAACATTAGAATATATTACCTGATAGTCTAGGGGACGTTCCCAGGAGTTTCTCTTCTCATGTGGTTTTGATCTTTTAGGGGAATGACTCCGAAAGTGTTTCATAGGGTCTTCTTATTTATTGATTATTCTGCCTACTACAATATTGCTTTGGTCCCTTTAATCCGTTATTCTTAAACATCTTATTTCTGGGACATGCTTTGGACAATGGGAAAAACCCACATTTTAATCGGTCTTTGAACATAAATGTTTTACTTCACTCAGAAGGCTTGAAATGAGGAAGGTTCTATCTTGCATCGTCCTCGCCCTTAAAACACCTAGTGAAATTAACTTCCAAATTTATTAACACCCATAAATTGTCTCCTTTCTGAGCTAACAATAAAGCAAAAGTGGAAGACCTGGTAGCATTCTATTTCGCAGGTCCATAGCTCCATAGCAGCCCAAGCTTTAAAGGTCTTCTGAGTCATACAGTCCAGGGTAGCTCCTGAGGTACATCTAAATTATGCAGTTGCAAAATGGTCACAGCTCTACAGCCCACATTAAATACTGACTTGGTGTCAGGACAAGATCTGAGTGGTCTTTCTTCCTTCAGTGCATTCTGCTTCCTACCAGAACTAAAGCTAGACACAGAAGCAGTGAAGAAGTAAGCTGTGCAGTCACATGTACCCCTGCATCTGGCTGCTTTAAAGACCAAGAGTGCTGAGGTCCTTTTTATTTTACAAAAGCTTTCAAAAATGTTGGAGATTTAGTTTTACCTCATCACATTTTGAAGTACTGAAAAGCAAGTGTTTTCCTTTACACATTTGCAGTCAGGATAACTATTTAGGATCATTCTGATATAAAAAACACTTAAATGGGAGCTTTCAAAGAAAATCCAGACAGCCTATCAGAATGGCTGAGGGACAATTAGCTATTTTATGAAATATCCTGTCTTACTTTCCTTTATGAAAAGCTGTAAGAACAGTGCATCCCTATCCATGATAACCTGGCAACTGCAGTTACAGTCTCCCAGATTACCTCATTAACGATCAGTAACTGTGTACAAAGCTGTTATTCAAAGCACAAGATACGACAGTCCTCTGTGCCTTCATGTTATTTACTAGAGCTGCCTGAGCAAACTGGAGGGTGTTGGAGTGTCCAGCAAGCTGTATAAATAGATCCTCACCGGCTGTGGAAATTCAAAAAATTAAAAACTATAGAACAAATTGGATTGGAGGAAAACATATTAAGTAAAATTGCTAGGAATTTTCCATTTAAAAATCTGAATCATCACTGGTTTCTCACATTGGAAAACGTGACCAGCTCTATTTCTTAGTCAGGCTTCGATTTCAGCATCGTTGGCTCAATGATTAAGCAAGTAGCTCCAGTGCTTGATAGCAGTTCATTCTGCTCCAGCTGAAGTGAGCTGTATTGCAACACCACAAGTAAAGCACGCATATAATTCAGGTGCTTCCATACCTTTTTAAAATATGCGTTCTGGCCTTTCATATCATACCCCCAGCACCACCACTGATGTAATTTTGCTCAAGAACTTTCTTAATTAAATATTTTTTTTTCTTTGAGTGAATAATTAGTTAATATATTTGTTTGGGGAAATGCATCATTTCAGTGTAGGACAGAGAAGTACAGCAGCTGCAGGCATTAGCACAGCATGGCAACAAAATCTGCAACGAAACATCTGCTAGAACATTTCACAAAGAAAAGAGCAGCCCATGCAAATGGAGGAGAGCAAGCACACCAGCTGACCCTGAGGCACTGTTCGTCAAAGTTTGGAGGGAGGGCAGTTGCTAGGTTTGCTTTGGGTTGTTTTCTTTAGAAACTAAGCGCAACAGGCAAACTTGGTCCTGTTATAAGCTGATACATTCTGGAGTTGGAGTTTCCTTATGCCTCATTTAGCTCTGGAACTTGTCTCAGCAGTCAGGCTACTATATGGTACAGAAGGAGCACCACTCACTCAGAGCATGTTTTTCAATAACACAAGCAGGAACGGGATAAATCTGAGTCTGTTATTATGTCTCTATTTAAAGAGAAAGCTAAGGTAATCACAATTATAGGCAAAGAGAAATGGAAGGAGTGAGAAAATTCCACAGTAAAGAACATAGCAAAGGAGTACCTTATGAAAGACAAGTGTATGTGGGATGGTATTCCCACTTCTATTTAAGAGTGATTTTCTGCAAAAGTATCTGTTGCTGATAGAAGAGGAAATATCTGTGGAAATTTGCATTGTCAAGTGAAATATCTTGGGTAGGGAAAATAAAGTCAATCAGACTTTGTGTAGTTTATCATAATTTAGTAACAGAAGTTAAAAATGTGAGTAAAGCGATAGATAATGAAAGCCCTCACAAAAATCTGGGCTGAAAACTAAGAACCTTTATAACAATTTCTGAACCAAAAGGTCTCAGTTTTAGGGTGCAGTAAAGCCCAGCTCAGTGAAAGACAAGATGAATCTTTTGTGTTCATTTTATTATTCATTGCCCCAGGGAGGTTTTCAGTCCCAGGAAAAGTGAAGGGTCATGCAGACCACCCCCAGCTGGTATTTGCCATTGTTCATGGTCTCTGATCAGACGGGTCTGGGGGAGGACAGGCAGAGCTCCAGCTGTACCCCTGCCCCACTGGAGCTACAGCTGCCCTGGCAATCCCTGCCGGACACAGGTATACCTGTAATCCCTTTTTCCCACTGCAAGCAGTGAAGCCCTGCAGAGGATCAGGGTGGCTGGAAACAGGGGGCTTTGGGGGACCCAAAGTGTGCTTATAGCTCCTGCCCTCACCCCCTTCTAGCAGGGGCATGGGCTGGCCAGTGGGAGGGGGCTTGAGCTGCTCCTCCCATTTCCCTCTCCATACCCCTGTGGAGCTCTTCTTAAAATCCAAATGTCACCACTTCCCACCAGAGTCAATAGCAAAGTCTAAATTAATGCCTCATTGAGTAAGGCAACATTGTTTTTTAATTAAGGAAACACTTTGGCTCCATCACTGGTAGTTTTATCAGCTGGGTTTATTCTTCTAAAACAAGTGTTCGATGCAGTGTCAGTCTGTCCCCTTCTTTTCAGTTTTCAACAAGAAGCAAAACTTGTCAGGAGAGAAGCAGTATCTTCTGACATTAAAAAAAAAATCAGCTGATCTGCTAGGAGATATTCTCCCTTGTGTCACTCCTGATGGTGAGTTCCCTCATTTATAAATCCCCACAGTACCACAACTTTTTGTTTTAGGCAGTTCTGTGATTCCTGAATTCTTAAAAACAGCCATCTCCAGTGGCGGGAGTCAGGGGAAAGGCATCAGGTGTTATAGTGAAAATCCTTACCTCTTTTACTGTACCTTTTTTTCTTTGGAGTGTGACTGAGGCCAAAAAGATAAAAGGAAGAGTGTTTCCTCATTTTGACAAAGAAGTTTTGCAGGAATCTTTTCCGTACAGGAGTCGCTCATCTGCTTGAGTGCACAAGGAGGAGAGGGATAGAAATAGTTGAAGCAAAGGAATTGGAAAGGAGTGGTCTGGCAGTACCACCATACTTCTTTCAAGTCTTTAATTACCTTTGTCATTTGGTGCCTATCAGTGTAAAATGGAAGCGTTACATTCCCACAGAACACATTTTCTTAACCCAGACTTCAGTTTGTACATCTGCAAGCAAACGTGCTCCTCTCCTTTGCCTTTGCAAGTCAGAGCTGAGTGTGCCCGTGCATTAGATAGCTATTGATGGAATTCTGCAAGTCTGCCGGACCTTTACTTATGTATTTATCAAGGACTGTGGTGCCTGGATTGGAATTAGAAGTAATTACTTAGTCACAGACTGAATGAATTTACAAGACAAATTGGTGCTGATAATCCCATGATTCAGACCAGACCCGCATTTTATAATTATTGATTTAAGATAGGTTCTAATCTGTTCTAAAAATGTAATGGCTGGAGTATGAAATAAATGGAATTATATATATTAAGTCCTGAACCCTCTTGGTTATTGTCTTTGGCCAATAAAACACCCTATTCTTTCTTTCCTGGGTGACAGTAAACATCAGTGTGTTCAGAGGAAATCAGTTGTGGCTTTCCTGCTTCATTTTCCAGACCCTGGGCTCAGGTAACGTTGTAATGTAGGCTACATTACCTCTACCGTGTGATGTGATCTCCTGCTCGTTCTTTAAGGATTTTCCCCACACAAGACCACTTTGGGTTTTTGAAGCAGCCTTCTCAACAGGCAGCATGATACATCTTCCTCTGCTCCCTGAACTTCACAAAAGAAAAATAAAGGGTGGTTTGAGGAAATGAAGGAAAGACTTCACAGACATAGTTGGCTTCAATTGAACGTTATGATACTGGACATCAGTAATTATGGAGGAGAGACTTTTTTTCAGGCCATTTCAACTCCCTAAAATATGTGACCCTATTTATTTCTATTCTGGTAGAGTTCTTTTCAAACCATTTGGTAAATACAATCAGAAAACCTGATACCCTTGAAGAGGGGTTTTGTGGTTTTGTATCAACTTAGATAAGTTTTGTTGACTGGGCTTTGGAAAACAAGCTGTTTCGTATCTGGAGAAGTTTAGCTGTCCAAGTCCAAGGCTTGGGGATACCCCTCTTGATTTACAACAAGTAAAAAATTGAAACGTAATGTCAGAAGTGAATGAAATAAAAGCACGGTAAGGTGGACAGTAGTAATGTCAGAATTCTTCCCCCACTGCCTCAGTTTCTTTACTTGTGAAATAAATGTAGTCCTGGCATGAGTGAATGTAACACCCACTGAATGTAACACCCACTGAAGTCAGTAGGATGTCTGCCGTTTATATCAGAACTCTGATGACAGTTTATGCTTCTTGTCATTTGCACTTTTCACCTGCAGTAGATTAAAATAGGAGAAAAGAAAAGGAAAGAAGTGTGGGGGAAAAAGGTAAAATGACAGGTATCATACAAAGTTATAAAATTTGAATAGACAAATGTGATAAAAATTTTTAGGATTTGAACCCAAGAAACTGGGAAAACACTGAAATGTCCTAGTTATATTAATAATTAAGGAATACATGTTCCCAAAGCAACTTCAGGCAGGACTCCATGAACTCTGCTTACCTGTGTGACTTTTTAATTACTACTACTAAATCATTTTTCCATTTGTTAAATCCCACTCAGTTTATACTGGAGTCCTACAGTGCACAAGAATTTCCTGAGTAGTGGGATCAGCTCTTATTCCCTCACTACACAAGCCTACACTCAGTTTGGCTGTAGTTCTTCATCACATAATGGTCAAATTAAAGGGGGATGGGGGGGTGGGGGTGGGGGTGTAGGGCGTGGAAATAAGCAAAAAAAAAAAAAAATGTAAAACTTTAATTGTAAATTTGTCCCTTACCAGAGGAACATAGGGGTTCTGTTATCTTCATTTTATTTCCACTACCAACAAATTTGCAAGCTGTTTATTACTTTGAGAAAAAATTATGCAAATCAAATTTTGGGTTGGATGTAACTTTCTATGTTTGCCAGCAAATTGCTGTAGGGAATTCCTTAACCTTGAGCACTTCTTGCCACAGGAATTCTCATCTGTTTATAGTTTTGAAGTCCAATTTAAAATCCCATTTTAAAAGCACTCTATCAATATTAAAACCCAAGGAAATATTAAAAAATTTGTAGCATTTTTGCGGTATAGTGCATATCTGTAATCAGGCCACAGTTTCTCGGGAAGGCAATCCAATGAGCAGGATGTGTTACCATCTCAGCAAGGAAGCAACACAGAATATCAGTTTGGATTGGAAGAGGAACATTTCTTTCCTTGCTTTCCCATGGAAAAAGCTATACCACAAGCTACTCTTCCACTGATTTCCTGAAAACACTGCGCAGATCTTGTGACTCCATCACCCAATACAGGTCTTCTGTTGTTGATTGTATCATTTTGAATTACAAAAAGAGAAAAAGTACAGAGAAGGCAAGGGTAGCTTTCTTGCCACTATGAATTCATACCAAAGCACAGGAGCCACACAAATATCTTTAATCCGCTCCCACCCTTCCAGCCTGGGTCTGTCATGAGGCCAGGGCTGTCTCCAACCACTTGCAGTTCTCTCACACAGTTCATCTGTAATACTCCTCCAGACGTTAGGATGTTCCTGTCATACAAGGGGGGAAAAAAAAAACCAAACTGAACAAAAACAACCCAAAAAGCAAGTCTACAAAAACTGACTTAGCTGGATTTTGTTAGTACGGCAAGATCTGCACGTAATTTCATGAGGGAAGAACAAATACAAAAGGCACATAATTTAGCCTTGGTTTTTATATCTGAAAATAAGTCCAAAAAAGCTTGTTTCCTTTGTTTAATAGGTACATACTATTTATGTCTGTCATAGCATATTGACACTGTGGCAAATTTAGACCAGTGCTGACTTTATTTGAACTGGAGATTTGGATGTTCCACCTCTGCTAGTTTAATTTGCTTCACTCCAAAACTGCCTTGCAAATATGGCATGAAATTTTCCAAAGAAGTGAAGCAAATCTGCTAATGGTTAATCCCAGAGGAAAAAAATCCTCCCTGCTCTTGCTCATTTATAGATTTATTTTCTAAGCTCTTTTATTTTAACAACGACATGACACTGCACTGCTTTGAGTTTCAGTAAAAGTAGATACAAGTGCATAACTTATAGTTCATCCCATGATGTATTATTTTTGGACTTCTCCCAAAGAGGAGGGAGAATAGTTAGTACAGAAACAAGGTTATTTTTGATTTCAGGATAAAAATAAAAATATCTCTCCACTGCCACCAGGCTTATAAAAAATATTTTGCAAAAGAAAGCTTAGCCAAAATAACATACAAGAGAAGGTTTTACAATGATGATATCTAATTAACTCCTAACCCTAAAGAGAGTACAAGAATCTCCCAGAGTCAATCGTGTTCCAGTAGAAATCCATTCTGGTCCAGAAATGCACTCAGGGCAACTTCATGCACTGAGAGATTAAAAGGTATTTAGTTTTGTGACTTCGGGTTACTGATAAACTGAAGGTCCCAAGCATGTGTTACTTCATCTTTGAAAACCACCATGCTCAGCTAAGCTCCATGCTCTCCACCCAGGGTGGATCTCCCTGGGTGCAGTTGAGAGCATGCTATATAATACAGGATAATGCTATATCATTACAGTACTTACTATATACAGCCAGACAAATCAAATTACAAATGTATTTATCCATACTACATTTTCTAGTAAGTCATGTAACCGATTCCTTGTGTGTCGGAGGTCTGAAGGAAAAGAGTGTGAGAACTTGTGCAGCGGACTGCCACTTTGTACTACATACTAAGCCAAATTTTTAAGGGGCTCAGATCTCTTTAAGCCTGATTTTTTCCACCTTTCCAGACCATTGCAGGTACGTCTGGATGCCAGATGGGTAGTGGAGATGAAACATAGGCATCTATCTGGGGGAGGTTTTCTCATGGTTTTGCCAACACAACAAATAATAAAATATCCATATTCAACAGCGTGTGCAACTGACTGCTCCTCCCAAACTTTCTATGCAGTCAGTAGAGACTACTAAAGCTGGAAAGAGCAAAATGCGTCTTGAGCTTCATTGCACAAGACGTTAGACATGTACGAGAAAGAAATTTGACTAGAGCATGCCTGGGAGGAAAAATGACAGAGATGACAGAGAAGGGTAACCCAGCATAGGACTCTGACGGCTTCATATTCCCAAAATGTGTGCAGTCTGAGGGGATGTACATTTCAAGAACATTTTCCATTCCTGCTGAAAAGGCTTTCCCAACACTAAACAGCAGCTAGACTTCTGGACAGGTAAGGATTGAAGCTCATATTCATAGCAACTTCCACAAGCAGAATCGCACAGTCACAGCTAATCATAGCGCTTTGCCAGCCTCAGCTGTTAGGGTATGGGTCTTGGTTCCAGTCTTAGTAGCTACTTATTTGCTGGGCTCAGACCTCGGACATGTGAATGTCCCGTGTTCTCAGTGAAATACTGCGAAGACTGGAACAGTTACCTCATTTGATCTCCCTTTTAAATAGACTAAGTGGTATTTGTGTCATTATTGGGTTTTAACTTTGCTGACTTGGGTCATTTTCAGAATGGATGGATTTTTGGGAGCATTTTTTTCTTTTTTAATACTTCTTGAAGTGAAGCTAGTCTGTGTGAAGGTAACTTCTAGTTTTGTCAAATTTCCAATTCGGTTTACTGTGTTTTCTGTTCCACAACTTTATGTATCATAAGCTAACCTCAGATGGGTTAGAGGGTAGTCTTTCCACCGAAAACATTAGACAGACATCATCTTCTTATTTACCCTTTTTTTCTGTCCTAGCAATAATGAGCTTCAAATGGTTCTGTCAAGTTAGTGAAGAATAGTCTTCTCTTTCTGGAAGTTAAGTAGGGAGTCCCCATTGAAACATTGTTTTCACAAATGTTTCTCCATTCCACCTCCTTAAAACACTTCCTTACACTTTCCTTATATATCAGCTAGTCTCTGTCATATTTCATATATTCCTATGCTTTTTGAAGGCTATTCCATTCTTGTGAACAGTCCTCAGGTCTGGTAAACTGTGTGTGTCTCCTGACCAGAGTGAACAACTGAAAGTATCTGTGAAAACATCTTCTCTTTCTGTTTCTGCTTCCTTGAGATCTCAGTAATATTTTCTCATGTCAAACTTACAAGCTTATAAAATTCATAAGCATTTTTGCTGTTGCCCACACAGTTCTGAATCCCTCACCCCAGGAAAAAAAACAGACTTATGCAAAGAGTCATCATTCTTCCCTGCAAAATCAGATGCCAAGTGATTCTTGCTACAATTTTGCTGCTCTTCTTATGCCAGTCTCTGTTTCTCTGTTGTAATCCTTGAAAGTGCCAGTGCTTGTTTACCAACTGCATATTTTATTTTAAAATGCATGAGGCATTTAAAACTATCCTGAAGATACCCAAGAGCAATTTGCACATGTCCCATTCTATTTTATTTTAGACTTTTTAATAATCTCTTCGTTAGCATATGCAAAGCTCTTTGTACCTTTAAATCACATCAGCATTTATGTTTGATCCATAATAATAATGGAATGCTGGTTTTCTGTTTTCGTTTTCTATTAAAAAGCATTCAGCAGAAAATAATACCTACTGGTACATGTAAAAGCAGAAGGGTCCAGATTATTCCATCAAGTTCACAAATACTTTCACTGTTGAGGACCGAGAGGAAAAATGCAATTGCCACCTAATCCCACCTCCCATCTAACAAAGAACAAAGAGGCTAGCTCAACTCTTTCTGCAAAGGCCCTACTGTTTCCATTTCAACTGTATCAAAGCTTATAAAACAGATTTCCTCATTTAGATCAAGACAGATATGTTGATTTGAACGCAGAGAATCCACCATGCTTCAAAGTACATTTTTTTTCAGAATCTGATCACCTTTACTTGCAAGTTTACCTTCAGTCTATGGATCATGTTAAACCTTCTGCTGTGGAAATCAATATTGTCTTATTATCAGAAAAGACTTCCCTGTGTAGATGTTTTAAAATTGTGATCATTAAATTAAGTCACTTTAGAAGAAACAGACAGCTTCTTAAGAGCTTTAATATACAAGCACCTTTATCAAACTCAGATAACTCTAGGTCTAGCCACTCCACCTTGACTAATGTCTTTGTATCTTTTGTACCTTTTATGAAGGGTGGACACCAGAATAGTGTAGGGCATTTAAGGCTGTACCTTCATTTTGGTTCAGTCCCTATTTCACCATGGAGCTCTGGTCCCTTAAAGCTTGGCACTGAACACAAGTTAGTTCATTCCCGTGCTATGATCTGCAGGGACCTGCAAGCTTCTGCCCTCAGGGAAGCTAGAATAATGAAAAGGGCATATTTTTGTCCAGAATGAGTACCCTACAAGCAGTACAGTTGCAGACTTTGCTAAATTTTGCTTTTTCTACTTGAGGCAGTCCTTCAACACAGCCCCAGCAGGATCACACACACATCACACCCGCTGCTGTTTGAGAACGCATGCTCTGCAGCACAGTATCAAAGCAAAAGGCATCTGGGCTTTGAAGAAATCTTGTCCTTGTTTTGCTACAAATTCAAACTCAGGGGGTGGGGTGGGGGGTGGGGGGGTGGGGAGAAAAAAATATTTTGCAGAGCTGAAAATGACAGTGTGAGGCACAACAGAAGTGGTTGTTCTGGTCAACGTCTGTAGCAAAACCAGCCCACACCCAGCATCCTGGCCCCCAAAAGACATCATGGAAACAACACCAGGAAGATAAAGGCCTGAGATGCACCGCGATACGGGTGCAACTGCTTATACAGCCCATCACATGCCACTTGAATGGGTTAAACAACATGTTACCACTGTCAAAAGGGCACCAGATACCTAAGGAACACGTGCTCTTGTTACACACCCACAGAAACAACAATGGCTTATCGAGCTTGATTTTATCTCCTGCCCTCAGCTACTCCCTTACTTACACTTTCCCTTCACCCCTGCATTGCTGTACCTCCTCCACTGCCCAATCCCAGCAGATGTCCACCCGTGGCCCAAGAGGTGCTCTCCCTGCCCACATCGGAGGGTACCGCACAGCAGGGACAGCCATGCGGAAAGTGGGAGGAATTGAGTCCCACCCTTGAATTTGCTCTTGTAGGGCAGTCTCTAGATAAAAGGATCATGGAAGGGGTCCCTTCTACTTACCACCCTCATGACTCCTTGGGACTTCTGCCCCTACTTGGGTCACTTCTTCTGTGGAATGCTGGGTATGGAGGCACTCAGGATACACGCTGCAGATAAACTTCTGCAGCAGGTGCTGCAGCCAGCTATGCACTTGCGGCAGCAAACCAGAGAGACCAGAGTTTTCCAGCAACATGACATCAGTCTGTTCCTGACTGGGAAACAGCATAAGGCATGCAGTAGCAACGTGTCCTGTGGGGATGACAGCATCCTGCAAGGCTACCTCTGCCTTGCAGAAAGACACACAGAGAAGCACGCAAGTCCCAATATGCTCACAGCAAGCTTCAAAGACATTGAACAGAAACAGTGTTGTCATGGTAGACACAAGTTTACTTTCTCCTCTCTCTCCAGCTGTTATGCACACTTGCAGGATTTCCCTCCTCCCATAAGCTCCCAGGGACATTCCCAGAGCTCTAAGGATGATGCTGTGATGTCATCTCCTGCAATGTTTGAGACATTTACAAGTAGCAGGTGTGCCCTGAGCTACCTTATGGGAATACAGTGTGCCTTGGAATGAGGTTAGCCCAGGTGTCTTCACATCAAACCCACGTAGCCTTGGGATACAGTCAAGCAACACTGAAGAATATTACATTTTTCAAATATCAGTGCGCTACTACACTTGCTAAATCAGTCTCCAGACTGATTTCCTGAGAAATAGGAAACTTTTTAACACCTTCCAAGGATAACACCGGTCAGTCAGCCACGTGGCTGCAGCAGAATATTTGGCAGAAGATGCCAGAGGCAGTTCTCAACTAACTGCCCTGCAGTCATTTACCTGAGAAAAGAATGCAGATGGTGTTAAAAGGGCAGCTCCACTGGGTGTTGCAGAGCAGGGAGCTCTTCACTGTTACTGCTACAGTAGCACCACTGCTACCATCCATCTGCCATCCACTAGTGCTGCTTTGACCTTCGCTCCCAGCCTTCTGCATGCTTTGGCACTAGTAAAATACACATTATTCATAGGAGTTCGTAAGATGCAAAGCTGTAAGGAAACAAAGGCCTCCTTTGCAATTACGTTTTGAACAGATTTTAATTCATTTTATATGTTGTTAAGCTTTTGGTAAGAATATCATCTGTGATTAAATTAAACTTCCTACAAGAGTCCCCAGTTTGGTACATGTGCTTGAGTGTGACTGAACATGGATGTTCAAGTTGCCACCCGTAACGTGAGTTGCTATAACTGCTTCACACATTCCAGTTGTGAGGTATCCTGATATACCCTAAACTTCAAGCTAAACTTCCCTAAAAACTCAAATGGGCTAAGACAACATGAGTTACTCCAGGAGTGAGATGATCACCTAAGCTAATCAAGTTAAAAATTTACCTCATATTTTAAGCATATTTTATGCACGACTGTTCCAATCTGACTTGTAATCACCCCATCAAAAAAACTTTATCTCTAAAGAAATCATAAAGATTAATTATCCATGCTGTGACCCTTTAAGATGTTTATTTTATGTTGGAACTGCCTTCCTGTAACTCTGTCAAGGGCAAATATCAAGTTAACTGTTTTCTATTTATATGAGTAATATCCTTTGCTCATCTTGCATAAGGACATATCATTGACTTTTTTTCTAATTTTCAGAACTCCTACAGTATCTTGTCGTATGCTAATGAAAGAGTTTCCAGCCCTATTCTTCCAGAAAATTTAAAGTACCTCTAGACGTTCAAAAATATACTAAAATATTTCATATGTTTAACTCTACATATTCACATGCAGCGCTTTCTTATTTCTTTGGACTCATAAATAATTATATGATATAAATGCATAAACCCAGTTGCCAGGGGTATTTTTTTACTTGGTGGTCCATAATTTAGTCCTTGAAGTGCAAATATGGTCAGAAAAATAACCATACAAAACATCCTTTAATAGAACCATAGAATCATTTATGTTTGAAAAGACCCTTAAGGTCATTGAGTCCAGCCATTAACCTAGCACTGCCAAGTCCGCTACTAAACCTTGTCACTAAGCACCACATCTACATGTTTTTCAAATACCTCCTGAGATGGTGACTCAACCACTTCCCCGAGCAGCCTGTTTCAATGCTTGACAAACCTTTCAGGGAAGAAATTTTTCCTAAGATCCAATCTAAACCTCCCCTGGTGCAACTTGAGGCCATTTCCTCTCAACCTATCACTTGTAACTTGGGAGAAGAGACCAACACCCACCTTGCTAGAGCCTCCTTTCAGGTAGTTGTAGAGAGCAATAAGGTCCCCTCTGAGCCTCCTTTCTTCCAGGCTAAACAACCCCAGTTCCCTCAACTGCTCCTCATAAGACTTGTGGTCCAGGCCCTTCACCAGCTCCGTTGCTCTTCTTTGGCTGTGACATTGGACTTTACCTCAACATTTTGATTTCCTCGCTCTAATTCTAATTTGACTTATACCAGAGTCAAACTAGTATAAGTGCATTTTGCCCTCCGATTTTGGCCTTATCTGAACCTGTATGCACTAGAGGAAAATACTGTTTTGAATCCATGTTTGCTTTCACCCTGCCCACCTTACTTTTTCAGATAAAAACAATTTTATCGCTATTAATAATGCAAATCCAATATGCTTAGGAATGAGCAGTTGGTATGTTATTCTGCCTCGTGTATTATTGAAAAAATTGTCAGTCAAAGTTCTCATTACAGGTTATTTATCATCTCCAGTGGAGATAATAAGAAGCTGCTATGTTGTGATCCCATTTCCCCAATGGAATTTGTAGTTCTGTTAGTCAGAAAATACTAAATTTTAACTTATGAACCCAACACAAATTATAGACTTGATCCTTGATTGCTTTTTTCACAGATCAAAATGGAGGTAAATTTGGCATTATGATGATCTACTGGTATTTTGCATTCTCTGTGCATGCAGATCACTGGCTATGTAAGGCCAGATTTCTTAATGATTAGACTATATTTGTATATATGTGTATGTGTATTTATTTGTATGTACCTTCACTCAATCGATTTGAGATACGTCAGCACAAAGCCAGCTGAAATTCTTAGACATTTTTCTCTAGATTTGCTTCTCATCTGAGAATCAATGTAGTTCCTCTACAGTAATGTATAAACTTTAGTGTGATAATGTATAAGAACATTAGCAATTTAGAAAGTTAATAAATTTTAGAGACTTTTCGGCTCTACAAAAATGTAGAAAACAGGCAAAATTTAAACTGTCTCTCTCCTTCCCACCTTTGTAATTCTTCCCTCTTACTAAAGCCTGGAAAATCTTCAGACTGCACTTACATTCTGCTGTAGCTACATTTTGAGCAAATATACAGCTGTCAAACACTTACTTTCTTGATCCTATCAAAATAAGCATTTTATGAGGTTTCAGGACAGATGCATTTCTTGCAGTTTTCTCTGTAAAAGAAACAACTGTTCGTAGGACAGGTTAAGGGGCTGATTTCCACAGTCTAGCAAATGGCTTCACATTTATACCTTTAAGCTAGTGTGGAGTGTAAATTATCACCAGTAAGAAAACAGCAGCTACTGTGGAAGGCTGTTGAGGAAAAAAAATCAGCTATAAAACAACACTGACAACTGATTCTGTAACTCCATCACCCAGAATTATCATGCAAAAATATCATCCTGCCTCTGAAAGGTACTAGATATTTTGCCTTGTTCAAATGCAACAGCAGTCACTCCATAACTTGGCTGTACAAAACCCAGACCATCTCCTAATATAGAATGACTTCTATTTGCCCAAGAATGTTTTGGTGTCATGTACTATCTGAAGCTGTCCATTTTTGTGAACTTGGAGAAAGATCTACAGATGAACAAAATGTTCCCCCTTGTTTATATCTTTTTCTTCTTAATTGCAATGCAGACAGCTGAACTAAATAAGAAATTTATTAATTTGAAGTTTTCAGTCTTTTCTTCTAGTTGTGCTGTCTGATCTATGGCCAAGTCCTGCTTGAGTTATTACAGAGATGCTTCCAGTTAAGTTCCCTGAATAGATTTCATGCTGTTTAAAGTGGCTGATATAATTGGTAAATGACTTTCAGCAAGTGCATATCTCTGCCTCAGCTAAGGCATATATTATGGACTGATGGATTTTATTTCACAAAATCTGTGGTCATTCCCCTAAAATGAAAGAATTTTTAAAGAAGTTCTCATGAGGTTACAAAATAGCATAATCAAGAGGACCAGTCTACTCTGTTTGCCTAGCACCTTTCTTCTTTAAATTAACTAATGCTATGGGATTAACAATAATGTGGTGGGGGGGGGGGGGAATAAAAAATAATAAAAAAACCCTCTAGTTTCTTTAAAAAAATATTGTCCAAATTGAGGAAGAGGGACTGATGTCACTATAACACTTCTGTATTTCATTGGTTCCCACCTGCTGGACACTGTCAGAACGAGGACACTGGGCCCTTCACTCCAATTCATTAGAGCTACTCTTTGTTCTTATATTTTGTTCTGAGTTTTAACCAAACTTTCAAATTCATTCTTACTTGCTGTGTCCTCTTACTACAGAATCTGGCAAACACCCATTTGCAGCACACACTGCCCCTTTATTTGACCCCACTTCATACAAAATGGGATAAATCTGAGGATATGCACCCAGTTCACAGGAATAGACATCAGAAGAGAAATAGGTTTTGCTGGTGCCTTTGACCTAGCTATGATCTAACTTCCTGACTGAACCTCATTTCAGTATAAAACATTACTTGTTCAGAATGTTCAAACAGTGCAGCAACTGAAGAGCCATGGAAAGAAGCCACATGTTGGTTAGAGGAAGGCTATTGGTACAGAGCAAGAGGGCAAATTAATGCTAAATTAACATATACTGCCATTGTGTTGGAAAAGGAGAAGCATGGCCCTGTCTCCAAACAAAATTGCAAGCAACAGCATATGTTACAATTGCCAGGGAACGTGCTTAGAAAGTAGAGGCTAAATGTTACCAGATCACATGAGCAGGAAAAATCAATATTTCAACTTGCTCCACTTTTGGGGGGGTCAGGTGGATGTTTCTGGCCCCAGTGAGCCCTGGCGGAGCGATGCCCCACAGCAAGTCCCAGAGGCTGTCTACCACAGCCCAAGCTGCCAAGGGGTCCCTGCCAAACAGCTCAGGACAGCGCAGGCAGAGCCTATAGGGCTTAGAGACAACGTACACACGGTGCTGGGCTTCTTGCTGCTCCCGTACAGACTGTTCTGGTATTGCTGCAAAGCCTCATAGTTCTGGGTTAATACGGTCAGGTGACAGGCAGCTTTATTATCACTTCACTTTTATATAGAGGACTTTCCCACATTTGGGGGCTTAAATGACTACCAGAATATGGCTGTGCCTGAAGTTATACGACTGGCTAAGAAAAAATTACACCAGAAGGTTTTACTGATGATCAGAAGAGAAATATAGATATCTCCAGAGGATCATTCATTCAGTCTTAAAATAGGGAGAGTTAGTCACCCTGCGAAATACTGTCATTTCATTTGTCATGCCATTAGACACCATGCTGAAGTTCTGCCGTCTACAAGAGGCCATCATCCATTTCCAGCTACAAGTGGAATAAAATAAACTTTAATAACAAGATTAAATTTAAGAGCAATATGCAAACAACCTCCATGTCTTTGTTCCCAGATTTGTTTCTACATTGTTTCTCTACCTAAAAAGCAGCTTCTGCAGTTATTTCTTTAGTTCCCTCCAGCAGTCAAAATGCAACTGGTCCTCCAGAAAATTATTTTTCGGTTTAAACCTGCAATACAATTTTATCATATGTTCTGAGAAATTATTAAGTCAGCAATGTTTTTTTTCTTTGCTAGCTTCACTTTATTCCATGTAGATCAAAATGCTATGGTCAAATATCCTGTGTTACATTAATTGTTATTAATCACCCCATTAGTATTATGCAAAAAGGTTGTATAACATGTCTGCATCGGGTTATTTAAATTGATGTTGCAGCACTGTGCAGAGTCTAATTCACTAGGACTTCATAAATACATGCAAAACTCTTACTCTTGTGGGAATAACAGCTTTAGAAGCCACTCTTTAAATGCATGTGGCACTAATTCAGGGGTTTGCTGCACATATTTTATGGCTGCTAATTGACAGGTTGTTTACCTTGAGGGCGCATGAGAATCTGTAGATGAAGCAATTTTGCCAAGCACATCAAAATTCAAAAGTTATTTTACTACAGCAAACTTAATTCTATAATTAAGGTAGGGTGAGACACTGGAGTAGTGCAGTGGACATATATCAGTGTACAACATCAGAAGATGTTGGTTTATGCCTTTTGCAAATATACATCCATGTCTCAAAGATGTATTTGATACATCCTGGCTTTAGGAACTTCGCATGTCTACTTACCTTTCCTCTGGCCCTTTTGTTCTGTTATCATCAGGTGAACTGAATGGTACAGGGCTGCCTGAATTAAAACTGAACTAAAGCAAACAGAAAACTTGATAAGAATAAGCGTACATAAAAGTTATTTCAATATATTTTTTCCATCTATTTTAAAATACTGAGATCCCTTTCATAGTTGAACAACACTTTGAAATATCACCAATGGTAAATCAACCCTTTGAATGGGGGGCTGTTATTGGAGGGAAAGGCAGAGAAAAGGAAAACATTTCTTTTGCTGTGTTTGGCATTTCTTGGGCCAGGCCATGTTTTCATTTAGGGTTGGATATTTTTTTCTTCATGAAGGTAAGATCAAAGAAAACAGAAGCTCCAAAACTGAAAATCCTGGAGTCAAGGATAAGAAACAGGCATTATTACGGTAACTTTCTTTACTTTTGGGGTTTTTTGGGGTGGTGTTTTTGGGGTTTTTTTTGTTGAATACCACTACATTGTGTAAAAAAGAGTGCGGGAGAATGACCTCATTGTTATCTGCCAAAACAGCTTGCCTTCAGATGAGTAATTGCAGAGGACTGGGCTAATCTCTACTATAGAAACTCTCTATCATGAATGCACGTTTTCCTTGCAATAGCATGTGGCAATGTAATATGATTTGGTAACTGTTCGTGAACAAGGGGCAAGCCTTGAAGTCTCTCCAGATTATGGAGCTATAAGCCAAAGGAAGAAATCTTATAAGAGCTCAGGCAAAGCTGGAGGCAATACATGGCTGAAAACAATTTGTTCAAAGGCACTGCAGCGGATGCAGATGCTTTTTCAGTAGCCTAATTCTGAAAACCTTATTTTCTTACTCATTGTTTGACCTCAGTGTTGGTTTTATTTGAGTAAACACTGGTTAAGACTTCCGTCTTAGGTTTAATAAGTTAGGAACACTACCCAAAACCTGGCTTAACTAGGCTGAACTAGGGTTCAACTAGGTCTGAAAAGTCAAATTAAAAATAGAGACCATGAAGATGTGGGCGACTGAAGCTGAAATCAGACAGTCTACAAGACATGGATGACCTGGGCGTTGTGTCAGCTTCTCTCCTTTGTCCCCATAAGGAGCAGGGTCCAGTACCTCTGGCAGGTGGATGGTCTGAGGCACTCATTGCTCAAGCCTAGTTCTGGGTGCTAAATCAGGCACCTGCAGATACTTTGTGTATGGCCTACTTTTTGGCAGCTCTACCAAAGCCAGCTCTTTCTCTTATTTGTCACATGGCTAGTTTTTTTCTGTGACTTCTGCCCATCATTTCTCATTCAGACAGGAAAAGGTTTCAAAGTTCAGACTCTTACATTGTCAAACTCTCAGGGATAGATGGATGAGCCAGAAAATGATCAAAAAAAAAAAAGTCTAGGATATGGAAAACAGCATGAGACCCAGACTGTTTTGTAAGTGACCCCATGTGGTTAAGTATATCACATACATGTACCTATGCTGAAAGGAAATTTCCACTTTAAAGGAAATGTTGCAGAATGCTTTGTTCAGGAGACGGATTTGATAAAACTACTTTATTATAACACTCTCATCCAGCTCAGTAGACCTGCTTACCATTGCAAACTATTTCTTTAGCATTGAAAGTTATTTTTCTTTTTTATTTGCAGTACAAAAGAGCAGTTCTGTGGTTTTCCTGAACTATATGAATGAGTTGAGTCATCTGTGCGTCTGATAAAGAATGAAGGTAATATATGAAGAAGCAGCATACTGAATAGAAATTCATGCTTGCCATGAATGATGCATGAAGGTTCTCTTCTAGAAGAAAAATATGAAGCTACTGTAAAGTCTCTATTTAATGCTAAATTTCAAACATTTTTCTAAAGGCATCTTCATCTTTCCTTTCATTATTAGTAGTCAAGCTATGCATTCTCCCCCTCATAAAAAATATTACATGTCATTATGGATAAAGCTTAATATTTTTATTTTCCTCCAGTGATCTTATATATAATATATATATAATCCAAACCAAAAGAAAATAAATTCCTTTTCTTTCCATCAGAAAGCAGATAGCAACACAAAATCACAGTTATATGTGGGTAATCAGTGAAGTAATTTTCAACAATAAAAATTGTTTTTCTGCCAGATAATATAAAACTCACACCCAGAAAAAGAAAGTAATACAGGACTCAAAAACTCCCAGTTCCTGGATTTCTTGACATAATATCCAAAAACATTTTAAGGCAATCTCAGATGTCAGTGCAAATAAGCACTAGTCTGTTACTTTGGGCCTCTTCCACTCCCTCTCCTTGCCATGCTGATTAATTAAAAAAGCAAGGAAAATATCTGCAGCTGGCAGTTGGACAGTAACAAGGACAATTTACAAATGTGATCAGACTTTGTGTTTCCAGACATAGAGCAGTCACCAGCTTGTTTCCTTGCACACAAAACATGAAGATTAATAGCAGGACAAAATAAATAGGCCAGGTCAGGGAGTTTTACAGCCCCCTGCAATGACAGGTGACAGAAAGTAGGGGATTAGAACAACCACATGAAATGTCCTCACTGTAAGAAAGGCCGTCCCTGCTCTTAGGCATCCTTAGGAAGCTCTTTTCCATATGCAAAAGTAACATATTTTACTGCTCCTTAATACACCTGTTAACCATTTACTATCTGTGCTCATGCTCCAGAAGGAGCCCTCGGGAAATTGCTTTTTTTTAAGACTAACAGTTGCAACAAACCCCTGGTCTAAGTATGCCCAATGTGAAATTATCGATAGGATCCTTCTGTCAAATAAATCCTTTGCCAAACAGATATTTCTGAATAAGGTGTTCTTCCTGTATTGGTAGGAAACATCTGGCTAAGCCATTCCAATTTTGAAATGAAGGTTCAAGCAACAGAAGTGAGGGAAGCCCTGCTGTAAGCCAGCGCAAGCTGCAAGGCATTGCTCTGTCCAGAACTGACAAGTCCCACGGGTCCGCTACAGCTCCTGTGCAGCACGGAGAGCCAGAAAACCTAGTGAGCTATGTCACATTAGGCTCAACCTTCTGCCAGGTCACTAAACTTCTGAGCCTTTCATAACCAGGGTGCTAGCACACACCTGGTTCTGGGCAAACGTGTAACTATCCAGAATGCAGTGGGTGGGATCAGGCCATAAATATTCGCCCTCTTGGTTCCCTGTCCCAAAAAACATAGAGCGTTCAGTTTCTGCCAGATATAAGGCTTAACACCCTCATGGGTTCAGTCGCTCTGTCTAGGTCAGCTCCTGCCAGGGCAGCCCTGCACCGCGCTGCAGGGCAGTGGGCAACACATGGTGACAGCAGCAGGCGGGAGCTGGGGCTTCAGTCTGGGAGATAACGTCGGTAAGCACGGCATTAGCATTCACAGCAAATGGCAGTGGGCAAGACAGTCCTCATCTAAAATAACAGGCTTTTTCCAGTGATTGCTCCTTGTCACTTATGAAAACATCAATCCCAGTGTCTGCTACCACAGGCTGTCACGTCATATTTATTCCCTTCCCTGGGTTCTATTTTGTAAGAAATAGTTAATAACTACTTCTCCTACCGGCAGGCTGCTCCAGAGCCTGACTGCGACGGTGAGAAAATTGTTTCTGGCTTCCAATTTCAATTTATTGATGACCAGTTTATAACATTTTCCAACTGAGCCAATATTGTCCTTTAGCTTAACCAGCTCTTTTCCCCTCATGAT
This sequence comes from Falco naumanni, assembly GCF_017639655.2. Taxonomy (NCBI): domain Eukaryota; kingdom Metazoa; phylum Chordata; class Aves; order Falconiformes; family Falconidae; genus Falco; species Falco naumanni. The sequence goes on from NC_054059.1 coordinate 8,496,795, forward strand.
GTTTACCCTCCTGATATATTTACACAGGACAGACGTATCCCCTGTTAGCCTTTGCTGAACAAGGCAAGCTCTGACAGTTCCACTCATGGGATTAACTGTATCACTTCTCCTCCTGCCCAGCATTCAGTTTTCTTAAAGACATGTCTATTTGCTGATCTGTATTTGCTGTTCTTCAGGCAGGTGGTGCCATCCCTGTCTTGATAGTTATTGCAATCCAGACACTAGATAACCCTCATCTGATTGTATCTTCCAGCTCTCCCAAAACACGGATTTTCTATGATGGGGATGAATTAGTTTGGGAAATCAGGGCACGATACAGAGCCCTGGAGCCCAGAAGCTCGTTTCTCTCTATCTGGTACCCCCAGGAAAACTAGAAACCCAGAGTCTTTGAATATGAATTTAGTTGCCTTGAAGTTCCCTTGTTCCTTCTAATTCTCTACAGGTCTAAGCATAGCCTGTAGTATACGAATCTCTCACCAGTGTGACAAAAAGAATAAATGAAAATGGGTCTTTTCATCCTGTGAGAAAATGTAGTGACATTTTGGATTTAAGAACACGCATCTTCACCTTCCTTCATACGCATTTCCCTTTCCTTTCCCCTCATACCTCTACCTACACATAAAGGGATGCTTCAAATTCAACTTGTTTTGAAACATAAAACTAGCTGGTTTTACTGGGATTCTGGATCCTGGCTGAACTGAGCCAGCAGAGTTCAACAAATACAGCAGTTTTCAGCTAAATGAAAGCCCATGTCATGTTATAGTTGTAAATTATTATCTTCAGACTTTTGAAGCTCAGTGCATCCATCAGAAAATCCTGAACTGCTAGGACTGATACATGACTTGGGGAGATAGCAGCCACACTCCTGGGGGCAGAGCGAGCCAAGCCAACTGGTAGCAGGCACACGCGGGCACAATCTCTGCGTGTGCTCAGGCCAAAGCAGCCCAGAGGGGACACTGCGACTCTGCGTCTCCCACTCCTGACCACGGTCCATATGGCATACCAGGATTTCAGCACCAAACTTGCTTATTCTGGCTGGTTTGGGAAAATTATGGCAATTAGGAACTATCGCTTTCCACGAGGCCCTTGGGAGAAACTACTCTTGCTCTTAGTATCTAGGCTTTTTATGACATCTGCCTCGGAAGAGTTGGTTGGCAGTCAGGGAAGCAGCTGTGCAGGAAGACCAGGATTTGCCTTCAATGTTCAGTGTTCAGCTTCTTTGCCACAGCTTTGCTGCCACCAATTCTCCAAAGGAAGGGTAAAACAACGTTAACATCCTGTCTGGAAGAATAGAAACAGGGAATAAAATGTCTGTTTCGGTTGAGAAATGCTTCAGGAAGCATTTGCCTGTTACTCATGATGCTTTTCCAGCATACCTTTATAATTTCCACAGTCAAAACATGTTGGTATCAGAAGCAGGACCCAGAGGAGTGCCAAACTGAGGCACATCATCCTTTTTTCCTGTTCACTGTGGTTTCAGGAACTTCAGTCCTTTCATTGTCCTGCAAAGGACATTAATTGTCCTGCAAAGGTCTTCAGTCAATATTTTTATTTCCTGATTTTACCTGCCAGTGGTGAACAACCTGCTCCCCTTTTCAGAGCATCTAACTAAACCTAACAGGCAGGACAAGGAGGAACACTCCCATGCCTGCTAAATTCAAAAATTTTAAGTATACTTAACAATTTAAAGTATACACACAGACCTTGAAAACAATCACTTTGTTCTGAATAGGACTACTGTCCTGCTGAGAATTTTTTTATGTTATGTTTTACTGAATACATGTAATGACAAGAATGCTGCAGCTCCATGGATAAACTAAAAGTCTAAAACTACATTAGTAGACTATTAACATGAAAATTTGGAGGGTATCTTATATTTTATAGCTTCTGAAGTGTGAAATCAAATAGATTCTTAGCTGCTGGCCAAAGACAACTAGAGGTAAGTGGGGCTTTTTTAACTCTATTTTTCATTTTCTTTCGTATAACCTACAAAAAGTTGATCTGAACTAGCAGCTCATCCGACAAACCCTTCCTCATTACAAAAGGCTCATCAGCTCTCCTGAGGAGATCTCCATTTAGGAGGTGATGATCTTTCCTCAAAACTTTGTAATACAAGAAATACAGTGTAGCAGAGCCGTGTTGGAACTAGCATGCACTCCATGTGATGTCTAGGAAATACCCTTCCGCATTTAGTCTTCCTGACAGGATCTATGAAAAGGTAAGCCAATATGATGTTGACATCCTGTCTGGAACAATAAATTTGGATTATAGAGTTAGGGTTTTTTGGATGTGAAACAAAGTAAAGAATTTTTCTTTAAAACTCCTAGTCCAAAATCTAGATGAGAATGCACTTCAGGATTTTGGGGGGAGACATGTTGGCATTGTTATTAACAAAGAAAGGGAAAGAAAAGGGCTGTAATCATGTTATAATGATTCAACACTTGTATCAACAAAATTGTCCATTGTTCATTTTTAGGTAGAAACTGAACCTTTTAGAAAGCAGTGCTGCAGAGAACAGCTGGATTTATACTCAAAAAAAAAAAAAAAAAAAAAAAAGCGATTTACTGTATCTTTGTTTTGGAGGGTTTAGAGGAATTCAACAGTCAGGCTCTGTGGTTCCATATGGAGAAACCAGCCTGGCCAATTCTGAATTAAACCCAACAATAATGGGGGCTGTACATCTTAGTAAGACAGCCATCATATAAAAATACAGGTCAGATGGGTTTCCCTTGATGTACATCCAGATTTAACAATCCCAACTTTTTATTATTGTTATTTCAAAACTCCCAGCTGCATAGTGTTTTCAAGGAAAAGGGGAAGAGATATGGCAGAAACAGGTATGGCTGAGTCCTTCGCCCTTTTAAATCTGGCCTGTGGTATGTCAGCACTTCCTCACTGTACAGTTACACAGATTAATATTTTCTAGAGCTGCTGGAAGCTCCCTTGCATAATCTAAGCAAGCCAGAAAGGATGCTGTTGACCTTCAAACGTGCTAGTAGTGGACAAAATCTGGCACTTAGATGCTCAGATATGCAAGTGGGCTCTGAGAAACCAAGACTTGCACTGGATCAGTCGCAAGGAGTTCAAATACACAAAAGCACTTGTCTGCTGTTTTCCACTGTGCCAAGCAAAACACTACCAGCAAATTAGAAAACAGATGAGCATGCTTCTAGTTTTTGACACATAAAAAGAAACCTGCCTTACCCAGCCACATCTGTTTCTTTGATTTAACTCCACGGTCATCCAAGTTAGCAGTGGATGGATGCGTGGTTTGGCAAATGCATTGCAGCCTGCTTCACTGGAAAAAAAATGGCTTCCTGGTGAAATAAACCCCTTTATGAGACTTTGATATGAACATATTTAGCAAATTATTTTATTAACTCCTCCTCTTCATTAGTGACTGCATTCTGGGGTGGAGCACAAACGTTACATTAAAGGACCTGGTTTTCTACCAATAATTTGAAGAGGAAAGCTCTCTCTCCAGTCACCCTAGATGCTCTCACAGCAAGGCTGTGACTTTTCATAAGGCACTTGCAGAGAAGTAGCAGATATATCCTGCTGATTTGTAATGTAATTCCCGTGCAAGAAGGCTGCAGTGACACAATTTATTAATCTCTAAACTGTGAACCTACACAAGTTGCAAGAGAATTATAACTTCTGGAGAGAGCATTCATAAAAGGGAAAAGAGAGAAACAGAGAAAATTAGAGTTTCAGAACATAAAGACTACTAACCTGGAGCAGAAAAGCATAGCTAAAAGTCGAATAACTGTACACAGCGTGTACATACCACACAGGCTTTTTAAGGAGGGATTAAGCAGATTGTAAGAAACTCTTATAAACTTTGCATTTATCCTGAGTTCATGACCTGGAGCTTGTCAGTCCAAACAGCTAACAGCTGAAGATGCGCAGCATTTCTAAGAACATTTTGATGTTAAATGGACCCTCACCAAAGACCATCTGATGTGTAAATTGCTGGGTGCATCCAATATTGCAACAACAGGCACTTTGAAGAGTCACTATACGTACGCAGGCTTCATTTTCAAGAATACAATTGCAGCATCAAGCACAGGGTGGAGGGGGGAGGATTTTTCCATGATTGAAAAAAAAGTGACTATGATCTCTCAGCCAGCAAACATTCAGCCCAACTCTTTCCCCGAGAGCCAGTGGCCAGGCCCCGCTGCACTGCACTTATCCACTAGAACTGCGCTGGACTGTGGGAAAATAAAGCATGCCAAGAAAGAGCAGGCAATTATCACAAATTCACATCGATCCAGGTTAACAAGAACACCACCCCATCTGCACCTGGCTGGTGAACACTGGTGGGAACATAGTTTTGGTAACAGAGACAGAGAATCTCACAAATATGCCTATAAATATGGTGTGGGTCAGGGAACTCGTTTAAACATACTTCATGGCTTAAGGTGTCACCCAGTCAGAAAGCACAAAGAGCAAACAGCAGGCTCCTGAGCTTGAGGAATTTAAGACTTGCAAATTATTGAAGTCTTCAAAATGGGATATAAGGAGAATTTCAATGATGTGCAGGCCTTGAACAAGAGTTCTGCATAAGGTTAAGCTCCTTATTTTCCTCAAAAGCTAACACTGATACCCAAAAGCCAACACCCGAGGAACAATCTGTAACAGATGCAAACTCCGTTAGATAGATAGATAGATAGATAGATAGATAGATAGATAGATAGATAGATAGATAGATAGATAGATAGATAGATAGATAGATAGATAGATAGATAGATAGAAACAGCCAACTAGTAAATACTGGAGCTGATAGCATCTTAAAAATGAGCTTAAAACATCTTTTCCTTGGATTCATATCTATTCCTTAGACATCCTTGCTTTTACTCCCTGAATACATTTTTCTATCCCCTTCCTATGTACCAGCACTCACTGCAGCCAAACTATAGGGACTTGGACCTGCAGCGTTGCACTGCCCTTCAGATTTCATTGCTCCTTGAATCCATTCCCTGTTTGCCTTCTCTTCTGCTCTGCCACCAAGGATTTAACGCTGGCATATCTCTGCTCTTTCCTGATATATGAGTCCAGCAGCTTTTTACTCCTTTCTTTAGAAAGTTCCCTCTCCTACTGGCAACTTCATCCTCTTTCTATGCTTCCTAGTACACTTAAACCACCCTTCCTTTTATTCACTGGACAAATGCTTTCTTTACCTTCAAATTCCTCTTTAAAACACAGGAAAGGTGCCTGTCTTCACTCCTCACTGGTGGTTGCCTTGAATATACTTTTATATACAGATATATACAGAGTACAGGCTTTTTGGGACAGTTTTGCTTATCTTTCTAATTTGTAAGCAGAATGCAGCTTTACATTGCAGGACAAATAAATAATGTAGAAAAAATAGGTCCAATGGAAAGTCTTACTTTTTTATTTTCACAAGCCAAGGAGTACTTTGAGTCTTCAGTAAGCTGCTACTCCTCTACTTTCTTTATGTTTTAAATTGTCCAAGTACATTACTGAAAAGAAAGAAATTTGAGATTAGACTTCAAAACAAAGCAACATTTTGCTTAAAAATATTATTTCATCAGGTCACTGTTAGAACTAGCATCCTGTTCCGCACGGCCTCATCTTCATGATCTAACATCTTACACTGCAAATGTGCTGATTTTTCAAGCTAACATCAGGATCATATTTTTGCAAGTACCCACCCACTGATATTCTCCACTTTGACATAATGAGGTAACTTTTCTGTCCCCAAATATCAAATATAACAAGATATTGACAGCCATACCTTGGGTCTCTACAGTTGTCAAGGGCTTTGGAAATGTGTTGGTGAGAAAGTTCTGAGAATTTTGTTTTCATTAATGAATAGATGCTATCAGCTTCTTCTAGGATGTTGACCATTGAAAAAAAAATGCACAAAGTCCAGTTTGCCTAAACACAGTAGGAATCAAAAAGGAGGAGGCAATCACTATTTACAGTTACTGGTCTCCCTCCAACTTGCATGTTGCTCTGTTTTCTTTTTCTCTTACACAGATACCTGGTTTTCTGGTTTCTTCCAACACTCACTCTGTTACATGTCGGCTTATCCTGTTACCACACGTGCACACATTTTTTGTTTCCTTCTAACAGAAAACCCAAAAGTATCTTTGCATTACATCCCCTGCAAATGCTCTCTGACCTAATCTCTGACTAGTCTTGGATAGCCCCTGCATTTCTGAAAGTTTCTCCTCTTGTTTCAGCTATCTGAAGATCTGATTTTTTCCCCCGACATTTATCCTGAAGAATAGGTGGCAAATATGGTGTATTGTTTATATGCTTCAGTTTTTAAAGTAAGCATTTTTCAGCTTCCATATTTTTTCCCATTGTACTCCCTGTTTCCACTAATCTTAGTTTAAGCCAATCTTTTAATTTGTTTTTCAGGTTATTTTATTATTCAGATTATTTTCTTAATTCATTTTGTCTGTGGAAATGTGTTGTTCTTCAGTTGCTCCAAAAACAGGGACTGGGAGAGGAAGCTGTGAAAATGATACCAGCTGCTTTTTTGGAGTTAACTTCTAGGCAGGTGGAGTACTGGTCTGCTCCAAAGTTTCATCTTCAGTTGTAGTTTTAGTGATATTTCTGTTCAGGATGAAGTCCTTGTCCCAGTGGTCAAATTATTGGCTCAGTTCTGATTGCTAGGAGTAGAAGCAAGATATCATTTCTAAACCTTTGCAATAATACTTTGATGACTTAAAAATATAATAAACAAATGAAATTTTAAAAAGTTAAGCTAAGTACAAAATAAAAGTTAGGTTTTATTGGTCTAATTCCTTGCAGAAATGGAGACCTGAGGTACAAGGGCACAGGTGACTGAAATGTTGCAGGAAATCTGCCACAGGTCTAGGAGCTGGATCTAGATCTTTGAGTCCTTTTTCAGTTCCTGGAAAACAAAATTCCATGATTCACATACAGAAAAATGTTCTTGGTGTTCAGTTCTAACTTAATCTACTAAAATGGCAATAATGAGCTCATTTAACTTTGCCATCACCAGGATTTAAGTTGTAAAGAATGTTTTTGTTAAGGAGAAAATGTATCTGAGCAATTGCCTAGGTGCCTCCTGGGGGAAAGCTTGCTTTATAGTTCCACCCAGTATAAAACATCCTGGCGTCCCTGTCTATCAAGTCAGAAACTACCAGCACAAGCACCAGTCTATGGCATGGTATGGGCAATCCTCTGTTCCTCACTTTAGGCTCACCTCCTCCAAGTTCTCCTCCAAGCTCAGGAGCGATGCATCCCATCAAAGAGGAAGTCAGACAAAAGCACCAGGAGGCCTGCATGGGTGAACAAGGAGCTCCTGGACAAAATCAAACAAAATCAAAATCAAACAAAATTAAAAAAGGAAGCTTGGAGAGGCTGGAAGCAAGGACAGGTAGCCTGGGAGGAATATAGAGAAATTGTCCAGGCAACCAAGGGCCAGGTTAGGAAAGCCAAAACCCTGATAGAATTAAATCTAGCCAGGGACATCAAGGGCAGCAAGAAAAGTTTCTATATGTACGTTGGGGATATAAGGAAGACTAGGGAAAATATAGGCCCTCTCCAGAAGGAAACGGAATGCCTGGTTACCCCTAATATGCAGAATCCTGAGGTACTCAATGACTTTTTTGCCTCAGCCTTCACCAGCAAGTGCTCCAGCCACACCGCCCAAGTCACAGAAGGCAAAGGCAGGGACAGGGAGAATGAAGAACCACCCACTGTAGGAGAAAGCAGGTTCAAGACCATCTAAGGAAGCTAAAGGTGCACAAGTCCATGTGACCTGATGAAATGCATCCACAGGTCCTGAGGGACTGGCAGATGAAGTTGTTAAACCACCAGCCGTCATACCTGAGAAATTATGGCAGCCCAGTGAAGTTCCACTGACTGGAAAAGGGGAAACATAACCCCTACTTTTAACAAGGGAAGAAAGGAAGACCCGGGGAATGACAGGCCAGTGAGTCTCACCTCTGTGCCCAGCAAGATCACGGAGTGGATCCTCCTGGCAACTATGCTAAGGCACATGGAAAATAAGGAGGTGATTGGTGACAGCCAACACGGCTTCACTATGGGAAAATGGTGCCTGACAAATCTGGTGGCCTTCTACAGTGGGGTTACAGCATTGGTGGATAAGGGAAGAACAACTGACACCATCTACCTGGACTTGTGCAAAGCATTTGACACTTTCCTGCATGACATCCTTGTCTCTAAACTGGAGACTCATGGATCTGACAGATGGACCACTTGGTGGATAAGGAATTGACTGGATGGTCACATTCAAAAGAGTTGCTGTCAACAGCTCAATATCTAAGTGGAGACCAGTGACAAGCACTGTTCCTCAGGGGTCAGTATTGGGACTGATGCTCTTCAACATCTTTGTCAGTGACATGGATAGTGGGATTGAGCGTACCCTCAGCAAATTTACCGATGACACCAAGCTGTGTGGTTGACACACTGGAGGGAAGGGGTGCTCTCCAGAGCGACCTTGACCAACTTGAGAGGTGGGCCTGTGCAAACCTCTTGAAGTTCAAGAAGGTCAGGTGAAAGGTCCTGCACATGGGTCAGAGTAATCCCAAGCACAAAAAAAAAAAAAAAGGCTGGATGGAGAATGGATTGAGAGCAGATCTGCCGAGGAGGACTTGGGGGTGTTGGTGGACAAGAAGCTCAACGTGACCCTGCAACATGCACTTGTAGCCCAGGAAGCCAATTGTATCGAGGGCTGCATCAAAAGAAGCATGGCCAGCAGGTCAGGGGACATAATTCTCTCCCTCTACTGCACTCTCATGAGACCCCACCTAAAGTGCTGCACTCAGGTCTGGGTTCCCCAGCATAAGAAGGACAAGGACCTGTTCGATCGAGTCCAGAGGAGGGCCACAAAGATGATCAGAGGTCTGAAGCACGTCTCCTATGAAGACGGGCTGAGAGAGTTGCGCTTGCTCAGCCTGGAGAAGAGAAGGCTGTGGGAAGACCTTGTAGCAGCCTTCCAGTACCTAAGGGGGGCCTACAGGAAACCTGGAGAGGGACTCTTTAGAAGGGCATGTAGTGATAGGATATGGGGTAATGGCTTTAAACTGAAAGAGGGTAGATTTAGATTTGATTTAAGGAAGGAATTCTTCACTGTGGGGGTGGTGAGACACTGGCACAAGTTGCCCAGAGAAGCTGTGGATACCCCATCCCTGGGAGTGTCCAAGGCCAGGTTGGATGGGGCTTGGAGCAACCTGGTCTAGTGGCATCAGGGTTGGAACCAGAAGATCTTTAAGGTCCCTTCCAACCCAAGCCATTCTATGATTCTATGATTCTGTGTCTCCAGTTGTGTTCCTTGCTGGCTCATTCTCATTTCCACCTCTACCCAGGGACATCACTGCTGCCAGAGTGAGCAGAGTGGCTCACCAGGCAGCAGTCTGTATTTCCAGAGCTAGCAATAAGTCATGCATGAAGCTGGCTGACAAACCGCGCTGTCTGTATGTACGTGACCATGGATCATTACACAGCAATAAAGTACAATATCTTGTTCAAAACCTGTCTCATTTTATTTGGATCCCTGCTGACTTTGCTGGCACTGAGCCACGGCTGGTGTTTACTGACCTTTCAGAGCAGCACTGTTGGCTGTAGGAATAAAAATAGCTTCTCCTCGAGGTTGTGTGTAGACACTGAAGCTGTAGGGTCCACACTCAGCCACATGCACAGCAGCCTTCAGACCCATCTGTAGGCCATGAGGAAGCATCAGGATGGCCAGCCAGCACCATTGCTCCTGGAGCAGTTGCCTTGGTTTGAGTGGCCAGCCCAGCCCAAACATCTGCACGCTGAAAACATGCCTTCTGGTCCTACATGGCAATGTGCAACACCTTCTCCCCTTTCAAGGGGTAATGCTTCCAGGCTGTGCCTCTGCTACGAGGCAGAGGCAATCCCACAGTACTCACTGCAGTCCCAGTCCAAAAACACCTGCTGGGGGTGTTAGGAGCCGCACTGCACCTCCACCTCAGGATATGCAGCGGGGTACACTGGAGGAAGGTGCTCACTGTGCTGACAGGGCTAGACCATGCCCAGGGTGCCCGAGTGCATGCAGCCAACGTCCCTACGCACAACAGCCTCACAGCATCTTCCTCAGGTGCCTTTAAAGAGAAATTGGTTGCTGCAATAAAGGCAACATAAAATAAATTTGCTAAGCCAACAAGCTGCACAGTGTCTGCTGGGCAGAAGGATGTAGAGGGTAGTCAGCCAAAGTCCCGTGACATGGGGTAATGTGCTCTTCCTAATGAGCAGCCCTGAAGTTTGGGGTTTTTTCAGCCCTTAGGTTAGGAAGGTTTCGTTGCAGTCTAAGACGAGACCACTCTGGCTGCACCAGGGGTCTTGCTCAAGGTGGCTTAGACGAGACATATAGAAGTTCAGGGATGCCAGCTCGGTCTAAATGTATTAGGACCACTGTTCATTTTCCTTTAATGTGAATGTGGTGTGCTGTTTATATACTTCAGTTTTCAAAGAAAGCATTTTTCAAATTCTAGCAAGATTTCTACCTGGATGTGGTGTGCCTGCACGTCACAGGGACTTGCCAATAGTCTCTGCAGAGACACACAGACACTACTCAAGCACCAGCCAGCGCACACGCAGAGCTAGATTTAGCGAAAACAAAAAGCAAGCCCGGTGCTTTTGCTTAAGAACACAGCTAATACCTTGGTAGTTTAAGATGGTCACTCTATCTCAGAGAAGGCATTGCAGTACCTGGGCCACATTTGCTGGTTTATGCTGAAAGGACAGGCTAACAGGATCAGCAGGAAGACTGTTCCAGGATGGTTATCCCTATGCATGATGATAAAGAGATTTCACTTATAGCAACATGTACTGACACCATGTTTGGAAGGCTGCCTCTGGCAGTGTACCCTTAGGATTAGCATCAAATGCCTTGTCTGACCTGCCTGTGTCCCTGCAATCTCAGCAAAACTTCCCCAAACTGTCGTTGTTTCAGAAGCTGGTTTTCCCTCTTGAAAATCCACTACAGCTTCAAGGGACACTTCAACTCCATTTCTGTAAGATTTGGTTAGCTCATGCTACTCCCACTCGATGCTACTTCTCACAAGCATTGACCTGATATTGTCAGACAGATGAGCAGATAGATAGCAAGAATAACCAAGATAAATCTAATTGTTTGAGACATTTGAGACATGTGGTATTTAATTTCTTCATAACATGGAACATGACAAAATAAACTAGTTGCAGAGGAAAATACTACGTACTGCCATTAGAGAGTGAACATTTTTGTGTGTTTAGTCAAAGCACTGTCTAATAAAATATATGAGTGACAGGGAATATCCATTTTAGCTATGCACTTAATTCTCTGTATTCAGTACACCAGTAATTTAGATGCCTTCATTTAAACTCTTCTAACACTTTTATCAAAGCAACAGTTTCTGTTCATTTCTCTCTTCTTTGAAAGAATACAGCACTTGCTCTTGGAGCACTGTTCATGCCTGTTTTATTCTTTCTTTTTGGAAATACAAGCTGTATTAATGTTCCTGTAATAACTGGAATCAAGTTGTCAAGAGACAAGAACCCAGTATTTGTATTCCTTTGCCAGTTACATACTCCACTATAAAAAGCAGACAGTAAGCTATAGAAAAAAAACCAACACTATGATCACAAAATTCTAGTATTTATTCCTACATCAAGAGAACTACATACAGTAACTGAAATTCCTCTTTTTGATTCAAAAGGGAGTTCTGTACCTTTGGTGATCAAATACTGTGAAGGAAGTTAAATGTTTTTTCAGCTGGTCATAAGCAAGCCATAGGATGAATGAGATGCAGTTGAAAGAGGAACTGACTGATGTGTAACCTGCTTTCACTGTAATCGTGCTGTATGGAGTGAATAAAACAATGTTTCTCCCTCCCTCCCTCCCCTCTGTGAATGAAAGAAAAATTTTCCTGATATTTGTGCAATGGATGCAATAGAGGCATCTTCACTCACATCCCACCAGAAAGTGTCCTTGCAGAACCATCCAACTTTGGCTGCTGCAGGTGCCTGAAGTCTGGAGGAACTATATTTTTGCCTCTTCGGAAGAAGAACTTTATTTTTGCTTCCTGAGTAGCAGCACATAAAACATTATCCATGAGCTCCATCACCCCACATTGCAGGCTGTGCCGCTCTATTCACCTTCTGTACTTGACTGGGAAATTTAAATGACAAGATCTTTACATGCTTAGAGAAAAAGGATCTGAGCTCTAAGAGACATGAACAAGATGATAAATAGCACTCTTTTTCAACAGTGGCATAGGTATTAGAAGTGCTGAGCATCTTTGCTGCACTGACTCCTCTGACAGTAGACTATATAGGTAGCTACAAAAATTATATGGACACCTGTCCATAGATATTGCAGTCCAGCTAATCGATGGTACTGTGTCAGCATTCAGATTTGGATGCTGTCCACAGATTATCGCCCAGAGGAGTATGAAATACTGTGGTTTCCTACCTCAGTGTCAAAGACACCATGGTGGTACAGATAGACAGAACAGCTTGAAAATATTCTTCAAAATGTTTCAAAAGAACGATAGAAGTCATAGGCTTTTCTCACCGGCTCTAGTGGTAGCTCTCTCATCTTTTCTTTTTCAACATCATCTGCTTCATTTACTCAAACGTATGTACTGGCTGTCAGTTCTCTCCCTCTAACCTTGATACATGCAGTGAGAGGGAGAAAATGGTAAGACAGAAGTACTTTAACCTGGACTCATACGGTTTATTTAATTGCATTTTGAGGTGAACCTCAAGAATATTTCCAAGAGCATCTCAATAGTCTGCGCAGAGAAGAACTTTACAAATGCAGAGCAGGCATGTGCAAGGCGACAGCCTGCAGCACGCACGTTTCCCAGTGCCCAGGCAGACCCCAAAACTCTGCCACTGGCATTTCACTGGGTGACTTCATACCTGTAAAATGAATGTGCACAGAAATTGCAGCAGGTGGTCTGAATGCTGGGGGAAAGCAGTCCTGTCCTCCCCTTAGGATGCATATAAACATATCCCAAGATCTTCCTGTGTTGATCTTTCTCAGGAGACCTTTTAGGAACCCTTCAAAGGGCACACAGTGAGATCTGTAAGGACCATATCTTACTGGGAGATGGTTGCCCATCCCACACACAGCAAATTCCTAATTCTACCAGTCAAAAATAGGCCTTTACATAGAGGCAAACCTAGACAAACCAGTTCTCATTGTCTGCCACAGAACTGCTGTGTGATTGCTAGAAAATTTAACTCATCACAATACAGCTTAGTTAGTTTCCACAAATGGTATAAAAATATCTCTACAGATCTAAGAGAGGTAAGTTTTGAAGATGTTGTACATGGAAAAGGTCTACCTATTGCAGAGTCTGCAAATTACCGTACTAGGAGACAGTTAAAGATGTTGGCCCTGCTAACCGCTGTGCTCGCTTCTGTGAAAAGCACCTATACCCCACAAATACACGGCAGAATTTGCTAGGTCTTACTTCAGTGTAAGCATGAGGAGATGGCAGGACCTCTCTGCAGAAGAAAATGCTTTCTCTTAAAACACTGACATGGCACGCAGGTAGGATGCTGATACCAATATTAGGAGAGAAGACAAAAAGAAGTTTAGAAACCCAGGGGAAGCAAAGAAAAAAGCAGGCAGGACAAATAAAACTCCGGTGGTAGAACAGTTCCGTCAATATCCTGGGCTTCAGACCATACCCAGCACAGCTACAGTAAGGAAATCAAGATACCACAGAAACAGAAAAGGAGGCTCTACCTCCCCAGAAACAGGGAGAGGAGAAACAAGTGCCTAGGAAGCTGGGACAGCAGCAGGGGAAACATCTTGAAGCACAGACTTGCTTTGATCCTGATGATAAATCATTCACCAGACTAGATGAGCCATTTGGACCTATTCCTTGATGTTTAAGGATTTGTCCTTGAAGTGATGAGCATGTGTGAAAACCCACATATGCACTGAGGAAGGGTAGGCAGATGACATCAGGCTTGAATTCAGATTAGAAAAATGTGCATGAAAGAGGAAAAAAAAAAAAAAAAAAAACCAAGGAAAAACAACCTCACATTGCAGCATAGGAAAGTTTGGTGTTGCTTCTCTGTCCTCCTCCAACAGATGGGATTTTCAGCTCCAAATGGTGAACAACATGTTTCGCTACAGATCTGCTGCCTCTCTGGGTCCCTGGGATGCCTTAGATCACCATCTCGCAGGAAGGCTCAAACCAGTTTGTAGGACTGGTACTCCACAGCTGTGGGGGGTCAGAGGCAGGTGCCCCGTGCTCAGCTGCTGCTCTGGGTCCATCACGCCAACCACAGTGGTAATTTCCTGGGTGTTAAGGGGAGCCAGAAAAAAAAGAGGTGCTTACACTGTATGAGATAGGAAAAAAAATAAGAAGGACCTCCAAATCATGTAAATGATGTTGAAAGACTGAGACTCTGCAAAACATTTGCCTTCAGATGTGAGTGTTCACATTTTGGTTTGGTCTTGGTGGTTTTTTTTCTCTACTAGGAAGAGTGAATTGCAAGGACTGCACACACCAGGGCCATTTTCACCTAAAGAGGAATTTGCAAAATAAACATCAAAACAAGTAATTTATTACTTTAGTGACATTTTTCAGCATCTGATGGATGCTATAATTATTGTCATATTAATACATAAAATTGGCATTTTAAAGGTACACATAGGCTTTTTAAAAACTATTTCACCACTTCTAAGCAACCCACTAAAAACAGTTTTCAAGACCATCGCATTTTTATATTTTTGGGTCGATTTCGTCAGCATGTATGATACATACAACAGAACATTTTTGTTTCATCTTCATAGCATGCAGTTTTCTTCTGACAGTATATAAAAAAATAACCTAGGTGTGCTGATTTTTCAGCTTATTTTGGATGGTTTGATGCTTCCAGTTATTAAATACATGAGCTGTGATGGCAACACTGCATGCATTTTACCTAGGAAAAAAATAGGGGACAAAATGCTGAGAATACAACCTGCATTCATCCAAATCTCCCTGCTCCCAGGGAAATAAAATGCACCCATGTGCAAATACTATCACCTCCTTCTCATAATTTTAATTTCCAAAAATCAATGAGGTAATGACATCAGAGTACATGCAATGTAGTATTTTCAATGTTGCAGTACTATTAAACAAATATAGTACTGTTTTGTGATATTCTGAATGTGTTCAGCATCTCAAAGAAGTTAATTCATCTAAAGCCTGAACACACCTGACTACCAAAAATCCGTGTCAGAAGGATACTTGTGTTCACAGGGATATTTTTAGCCTTTATTTGAAGCATCCCCCTCTAGTCGGTCTGGTTGAAGTTCTTTTACTTTGGATTTCAATTAGAGGTAAATGCTGGGGAGTTGCTCACTGCTGCCAGCCAGTCATCCCTGTCCTACATTTAAGGTAATAAGTGTGGAGCATGTGTGGATCCAAGAGCTGCCTGAAGCCGTTGTACATTAGAGGTCTGAGCATGCCACAGACTGCTGCACCTCAGCCGGCTCCTCGTCTGCGAGAACAAGGATGGCTGACAGCTACTTCAGGCCAATAGGCTTCCTGCAAAACCTGGACACACAAAACATGTTTTGGTTGTTTATTAAACGTAATGAATGGTGTGGTGTTTTGGTTTGCTTTTGTCTTTTTTTTTTTTTTATGAGTGGCCTATCAATCAGTTTGCATTTCAGTGTTTAGATCTCACAGATTCCTAGAGGAAATCTGCCATAAAAATTTGAACCTGAAGCAGATACTACATTGTGCACTGTTGAAGATTACAGAAATGTGGGTTGAAACTGATATAAACAATGAAAAGCAGCTCTTCTTTATTATTATTCTAAATTTTGTGTCTATATTATTTCAAATATATGCAGATTTTTTTAAAGGTGTGTCCATCTAATCCTAACGTAATTAATATCCTGTAGAACTCAGCTGTCCTTATATAACCGGATCTATAACATTATGTTTTCATTATCTTAATCATGTGAAGACAGGCTGCTTAGCAAGTGAACAGTGGCCATGGCAAACAAAGATCATAATGAGATGTTGAAGAACTGCACAATAGAGTAAATTAGGGAAGTTCCATGTGTGATTTCATTATGCACATCCCAGTAATGGCAGCAAAGAAATCTGGCTCATTTTGCATATACTGTATTAAAGACACATTTTCCAGTTACCCCAGAACACTGCAACTGGATAGCCGTGCTTTTATAAAAACGTATGTAAAGCAAAACCTCAGACCTAGCCACTGTGGACTCCACTGTGGTGACCTACTGCAGAGATTTACATTGGCAACACCACACAAGTAACGAATGCTAAAATAATTTATTTCCAAGTCTAATTTTTCTCTGTGGATTTTGCCATTTGATTAACATTTTTTCTTTATCTTTTTACAGGCTCTTTGAAGGTGGTGTAAATTGCATCTAGCTCTGATTAATGGTGAGATTCATGCTAGGAAATAAAACCTTCACTCTAGCTAGAATGTAAATGAAGCCCTTCAAACTAGCACAGTTTTTAATAGAAACAGAATGACTTCACTTACCCTGGAATTTTACATATGGACACAAAAAATCAGGTACCTAAATAATCTCAGTTTGCCTCTGCTACAGTTCTTGATAAAAGGAGGTTTGTTATGCTGACAAGATAAGACTCTTGTTTGCTAAAGTTACGTGTAAAGTAGACAGCACTAGCACTGTGTCAGTACTGTGCAACCTAAGGGATGAGCTGACAGGTGTATGCCACATGAAGGCAGTTTTCAAACTTGTAAATGGAAATCAGATGCTCAGACATCTCTGCCTGTCCAGAGGGGCTGGGGGCTCAACAGCCCCTTGCGTCAAATTTTCCTTTACTACTGCAAGGAAAAACCCAATCACTCCCCCACTTTGAGGTAATTGACTCCCCTTAGAGTCACAGCAGCTACGAGGTTCCAGGCTGACAAACGCAATCATTAATATGGTTATTTGGGGTGGCATAGTAGGAAAAGTGGGTGTTACATCTGGAAGTTGAGTCACAGAATCACAGAATGGTCAGGGTGGGAAGGGACCTCTGGAGATCATCTAGTCCAACCCCCTGCTAAAGCAGCTTCACCCAGAGCAGGCCTCACAGTCACCTCCAGGCAGGTTTTGAATGTCTGCAGAGTAGGAGTCTCCCTGACCTCTTTCTGCAGTCTGTTTTAGTGCTCTGTCACCCTCAAAGGAAAATTATTCCTCATATTCAGATGGAGCTTCTTGTGTTGCCGTTTGTGCCCGTTGCCCCTTGTCCTGTCCTGGGCACCACTGCAAGGAGCCTGGCCCCGTCCTCTGGACACTCGCCCTTAAGGTATCTGTAGACATTGACCAGATCCCCCCTCCCTCTTCTCCTCTCCAGGCTACACAGCCCCGGCTCTCTCAGCCTTTCCTCACAAGGGGGATGCTCCAGTCCCCTCACCATCTTCATAGCCCCCCGCTGGGCCCTCTCCAGCAGTTCCCTGTCTCCCGTGAACTGGGGAGCCCAGAACTGGACATGGGCTGCAGGTGCAGCCTCACCAGGGCAAGCAGAGATGGAGGATCATCTCTCTCGAGCTGCTGGCCATGCTGCTCCCAATGCCCCCCAGGGTCCCATGGGCCTTCTTGGCCACTGGGACACACAGCTGGCTCGTGGGCAGCTTGCTGTCCCCCAGAACCCCCAGGCCCTTCTCCGCAGAGCTGCCTTCCAGCAGGTCACCCCTGGCCTGTGCTGGTGCAGGGGTTGTCCCTCCCCAGGTGCAGGACCTTACACTTGCCTTTGTTGAGCTTCATTAGGTTCCTCTCCTCCCAGCTCTCCAGCCTGCCCAGGTGTCACTGAATGGCAACGCAGCCTCCTGGTGTATCAACATAATCAGAAAGTTTAAGAATCACACTTTCAAGGTATCGTTTTGGAGTTGGTACTAAATCATTTGAGAACCAGGAGACCCCTGTCTCTGAGGTCAATCTCTCTTTGAAGGAGGCGTAAGGCTAGCAGAGAAAGCTGTTCTTCAGGACATATTAAAAGCAGGTGTCAGGTGAATACTGGATTACCTAGGGCATGAAATTAGTAATTAGCTCATAAAAATTGTTTCTTTCAACAAAAGAGGAACTCGTCTGGAAGAAGATATGAAAAAAACATAAGTTCCTTCTGTAAAGCACAGAACAAATGGGGAAAGAATGAGGATGGGGAGCATACTCACCTCTCCCTTGTGCACACCAGAAGAATAAGAACCATGCCACCCTTGACTCTTCCTTAATGTCCCTGGGAGCAAATATGAGAAAACTAACATTTCAGATCCTGTTGCCCACATAAGGAACTGACTCACATCTTCAGGCCTGTCCATCTGGTATCTCTCATTGGTGCCCAAGTGCAGGAATGATCTTTGTTTTTCTTTTGTTTCTGAGGAGGATCCCACCGCAACAAAATGAGGCAAGGTCCAAGAGTTTGTCAGAATAACCCACCCATTCAAACACTTGACCAAAGCATAAAGGCCTCCACTTCAGCTGAGTTGGTTTGTTTTGTGTTAGCTTATTTGCCATGAGAAATCTGAGACAGCACACAAAACCCTTTTTCCTTTATTCCCACTCCCCTCCCTCACTGACACATGCTTCTACAGTGCTATTGTGCTGAGGAGCAGAAATTTTCTTTGGCCACCCTAGGGATGCACCAAGGGCTGGGCGTGCATGTGTTTGCACACAGCAAGGTCAGGGTATGAGGTGCAGTAGTCGGTACGATGTCCTTATCTCACACCCGCCTCTGTGCACTGCACATACCTGCCTTCCAGAGTATGCAGGAGGGGAACATCAAGTCCAACACACCTGAAGGGGAAGTGGATGGCAGAACGGAGGGGCCACACACATAATGGTAGATTAAGGCTTGGAGGCATCTTTCGCAGGATGTGGACATCTCTTTACACATCAAAGTTCAAGTTTATTTTGTTTCATAGAGAATAGAAATTAAATTCAGCTTTGGATGTCAAAAAAATTGTTGTTGTTGTAATGGGCCAGATTAATTTCTGGCATGAACAGACACAATTGTCATTGATTTTGATGATTTATGGCAGCAATTTATCCTCAGTGTAACTCCACTGACTTTGCTGCCATTACATCAGGGCTTGCTTAATTTAGCCTGATATTTTTATCAAGGGAAAGAACAGAATTAAAAGACCACATATCTGGGTTCCAGCTTTTATCTTCTACTTTTCCGTTTTACACAAACTGCATTTCTCTAAGTTATGTATCCTCCAGCCCTCTGTTTTACGATAACCTTAGGGGTTTTTTTGCTCTACCTACTATTTGCATCTGAGCTTATTGACAAATTGTCACCTGTGATGTTTGCTTTCTTACAAGATTACAAATGACTGCTGCCTTGCACTGCTTCTCTTCTCCCTATATCTCTTGCATACTGAGTGGGTTGTTTTCTTGCCAGTGAACACCACCAAAAAATTTATATAAATGCGTTTTATGCATTCCTCAACCTAGAACTTTTCTTTCTTTAATGACTTCACAGATAATGTCCTGAACAAGTGCAGGGAAAAGATCTTCATGTAAATTGATAACAACTGCAAAATACATATATTTCATGCATGCTATATAATTGATGATAAAATTTCTCTTCTTTTTAAAAACTTATTTCTTTGGTCATCTATAAAATTATCATTAGAGTGAAGAACAAGCACAATACTCAAAATGGAAAGCATGTCCAAGGACACAAATATCTGTTGCCTCTGTAAACTGAATTCTTGGAACCCACACAGCTGCCAAATCCAACAGCTTGAACTGTTTTATCACATCTGCTTAATTCATATTCTGGGCATCTTCTGGCATGAGTGTTTGACAAACATTGATATTCTATTTCACAGCAATGTCACTGGCATGGGTACTGCCAGGAAGATCTCATTTCTTCCAGGATTGGCATAGAGTCATTGAAGAAGAACCCAAAGCTACCAAAAATGTTGGCATGCTGCTAGAGACAAACGAGCAAGTGAAGGTCCCTGAAAGCACTTCAAAGACGCTCTGAAATCCTCTCTTCAGGCTTGTCAGAGCAATAGCAGAACCTGTTAGAACATGGCTACATACCAAAAGTGTCTCCAGAGAAATTTGCAATAAGGTTGCTGCTGACCCAAGAGCAAAGCACATAGCCCCACAGAAGGCTGGGAGAACAACACGGAAGCTCTGAGGTACTCAGTGGTCATCAGAAATGTGTGGAATCAATCTGCAGCCTTACCTGCTCCGTCGGGACTGGTCTGACCTACACGCTTGAATACGTGGGCCCTGAGGGCAGTTAGCTACAGCACATGGAAGAATGTTGTCGCTGAGCAAGACTGAATACTACAGGCAGCGCTGAAAGAGTAGGTGTGCGTGCACACGTACCTCTGTTCTGCTGGTTTTTTCTTTGTGTATTTATACTTAATTTCTGGCACAGAGGCCCTACTGCAGCGATAAACTGAGGTGTGACCACATTTTGATGTCTTCATACAAGAGCAATCCCATTCAGTAAGTGTAATGAGTCATCTGAAATCTTCCTTAAAGCTGTGTGATGAGACCTTGAACATAGCATGTGACAATTTGCATCACCCTCTCTGACAGGAGACCATCGGAGAGGTACACCATCCATTCCTCGGGATCTGCTTACTCATTTCTTCTGCTACTTAGGTTCTGTAGTGGAGGATTTTCAGACCTTTCTAATTATATTTGCACTTAGTAACCTTCTGCTGAGCTACTGTTCAAAAAACAGCCACAACAAATAAACAAACAAACCCAGGGCTGCCAGTTCAGACAGCCAGTGTGCTCGCTCTGAGGACATCTGCCCTTTCCCTAGCACCAAGGTCACAGGTTGTCGGCAGTGGCCTTCCAACTCATAGTAGCCTTCCTGCATTAGGCTTGTATGTCCTTGTTCGCTCAAAAAAGCAAAAGACTTTAGAGATTTCTTTTGGATTTCTCTTCCTTTTCTTTTTTTTTTTTTTTTTTTTTTTTTTTTTTTTTCTTTTTTTGTTTTTTTCTTTTTTTTTCCCCCTACTTCTTTATTGGGCTTTGCACAGCCCTGGAAAAAGGTCTGCAATATCTTTCATAAACATAATCATTTATTAATGTACTGCAAGTCTGAAACAGCCCAGTTGTTTGGGTGCTTGGTAACATCTAAGGTTAGCTCATTTATAAAGAGTAACAACACTGGAAAGTGTTTCTCTTCAGAGAACCATGCTGATGAAAAGGTGCTTAGAGCTCATCCAAAATTCTGTCTCACACCGGATCTTTAATATAGTTTCTTTTGGATGCACTTACAGCATGTGTGGTTTTTTCCCCCTAATAATCACCAGTATATTTGTATGCATTATTTTAACGTAGAGATTTTATTTTGATGTTATGTGGGAGATGTGGAAACTGCACCTGGGAAATTTGGCTGACATTTCTGTAGAAATGTAACAATAGTGTGACAGCTTAACCAAGTGGGTACTGGTATTTAACTTGCTTTTCTTTTCGTTATTTGAAATGTAATTTGAATATTCATAAGACAGCAAGACAGTGACTCATTAAAAGATGCAACATGTTCTATAGAGTGAAATGCTGGGGGAAAAAGCAGTACATTTGCAGGCTGAACAGACCAAATACAGCAGAGGCCAGAAGGGAAGGACACATAAAACCCATCACCTTTCTCTTTTCTGAATGTGTGCGTAAGGCGAGGATTAGGATCATCATGTAATATTCAACAGAGTTGCATGGGAAATGCATTTCCCATAGCAACAGCTGGTTTAGAAGTTTGAGCAAGATTAAAGAAAACCTATTTCATGTATCTTTTGTTTTAAATGAATGGTTATCTGCCAAACTAGCAGGTCAAAACCGGCGCTTCTGTGAAGACAAACATCTCTTTGCAAAAATCACACTGTTTCTGTGGATTTGGTTTTCTTATCTGATAACGGGCAATCATGTGCCATACTCCAGATCTCTATGTAATTACTAATTCACCATTTCAGTTCTAACTGGTTAGCCAAAAAGCCCCTTAAGTAAGTAAAAAGGAATGCAAATATGTTAATAATTTCAAGATGTTAAACTCTGATTTGTACCTAATTCCGTTAATACATGCAATTCAAATTAAAATGTAACATTAGACTTTCTGGATTTGTTGGCTTTAAAAAATCCAATAAAAGACAAGACTGTGTTATAAAAATATTATAATCCCATTTTGCTTTTATCTCTATCTCTGTTAAAAGAAAACTAGAGGCAAATAATAACTTCCATAAATTAGTCATTATCAGAGATTACTATTTTTAAATAGCATCCAAAAATTTGTCAGGCTTTAAAGGGCAAATAGGAAAGATTTGACTTTTCTCCTTGTACAAAGAGATTAGGCTCAAATCCTCAAGGCTTACATACTCAAGTCCTGTCGAGGGCCCACGTTCATTTCATCTAACCAAAGGACCCTAATTTAGGAGTCACATCAACACAGACACCCTCTAAAAATCCTCAAAGAAAAATGACAGATATCAGATAACGACTCAGCTTCCCTAGAAACTAAATAGCCTTCTGAAGGAGTCTGCCTCTTGGTTTTGGGGTGCTTGTACGAGGTGATGCTCCTGCTGAAAGCAAATGAAGGCAAAATGTAAGCACCTCACTGGAAATGCGGTGGCTCATTAGCAGTTCAGTGCTTTGACACCTGTGACAAGCTAGAACTCTGTTGTGTGGGATGTGGCAGCTGCCATCAATAAACAAGGGGAGGGACAGAGAGAAACTGGATAAAATTTATGGACTACGTACTTACGAATTTTTTACATAGGCATGTCCTGACGGTACTTGCAAATTTATTAACTGATTTATTTTACTTACGTTAATCAGATCACGTACTTCAGGCACCATGGAAGAAGCATTTGTTTTTGAAGTAACTTAAATAAAGAGCAGATGGCTTGGTGAGCAGGGCCTGGATTTGTGCTCAATTTCACGTTCACAGTCTCAACCTATTTGTGAGACTCTACACTGGAATATATCGTATGTGAGCCAATATTCACAAAAATCTGCATGGAAAAGCTTACATTTGATAGTTGAGAGTCAGTGTGTTGATTAATTTTTGATAAAAGGAACTCAAATGTCCTGGCTGTTTGGGCCGTTACGTATCTGATTTATATCTGTGAAAAAAATAATTACGGGGCCACACAGAGACACAGTGAAGGCCTTGACTGCCCACCAAAAAAAGGCATCTGCTGGGATGTGGGAGGCAGGTTTAGCTTCCTGTTTCAAATATTTCACAGTCCACCTCTCCACTAGAAGAGTTCAAAAGCACCAATCTCCCAGAGAAGCTAGCAGCAGGATATTTCTGCTATCTGCCTGGACTGTAGGATAGTAATATTTCCAGTTCTCTGCCAGACTTTCTTCAGCTCCTTTGGTGCCCATCAATCCCTCTAATGGTGGCCACAGATGCAGCTGACACTTGCTTTCCTGTCCCAGACAGCCTTCTTTCTTAGCTTTAGTTAGGGAGGTGCAGGTTGTAACTTCTGATCCCTTTGGGACTCCAAAGAAATGGCACAGCTTCAGTCAGGTACACATCGACTGGGGGAAAGCACCTGGCACTGCACAGGTCTTGCAGTGCAATGCCCTCTCTCACTTGCCCTCTCCAGCTTCACCCACCTTCCCAAAAGCTGAGCTCAGGACCAGAGGCAGGGCCAGCCTGAAGCACACAGGAAACAGAAAAAGAATTAAAGTCCTTTAGAAAGCTCCTCTGCCACAGCACACCCTCAGAACAGGCCAGAGCTTCATGTCTGATTGATTGCTTTTCAGTAGCGTCGGGGTACGTCATGTGTTTGCACCAGTCTGGGGAGGGCATTCGCATATTCCCCACTAACAGGGCTGAATTCCTCAGGCATAGGAAGAAGTTGTTCAGTCTGTCCCTCAGGCTTGCCAAACCTCTCTCATCTCAAGGAAGAGTCTCATTACAAGGAGGGTTTCCCCCTTCGTTCACAGAGCGCTTTCCGTCATTTCAGTCTGAGCTTTCTCTTTGGATCTTATTGTTGTTAGAAACGTGTACTTTTCCTGGAGCTAAAATGGCCAGTGTTAGGAAAAAAAAATAATGAAACGTCTCTGTGTGTGGGAAAGTAGGATCTATCACAAATACTCAAGGCTGCAAATGGACACTGCTTTGCTTTCCAAGTGTCTATGACCCCAGATGGTAGGACATGACTGTATGATGGCAGTCCTTACATTACTAAAAAAAACCCCACATTTCAAGCACATTTGCCTCTAGAAATAGAAAAATATCCTCTATATTTATGTTATACTAGTGGTTGGTTTTGGAAGTTTTGCCAAAAGTTTTCCAGATTAAAAAAAAATAAAAAAATTTGCATGAATCATCCATGTTATGGTCTTCGTAAATCTACATCATTACCAAAGTATGTCCCAAATTGCTGCATGAATACCAGATCTGAAACACTGGTGGGAAAAGGAGGGTATGAAATTGTGTCAGAGTACAACCAGTACTAATATCATAGCAATATCATTCTGTTAGTCTACGAAATTTCTGTGGTGATAACTCCAAGACATATGCCTGTGATATAATAGCAGATGTGGCAATGCTCTATTTTACATACTTTGTTATGCCTCCATCAGTCTGTGGTAATGTAACCTCAAACCATAAGAGCAAAATAAGGCTGAATTTATAAATTTTTTAATACTTATGATACAGTGCAGCATTGCAATGGCAATACTCACTACAGCTCTGATGGAGGGAGCCTCTGAAGAGAAGCTGCTGACACACTAAGGTTCTTCTGATGTCATCTTAAAATGAGGACTAATTTATTGAAGACAGTTGTACTCGCCTTTCAACAGCTATCTCATGGAATAGTTTATACATTTTTTTCATGATTTCTTCGTTAGAATAAGAAGGGTTATGAACATTTGCTAGTAGATGCATTAAACTCTCACCCACAAGCGTATCCATTCCTTCTCTTTTCTTACTTGTTTACTGTTAACCATATGAAGGTGAGGACAATCGAGCACAGGAGCAGATTGCCCAGAGAAGCTGTACAGTCTCCAGCCTTGGAGGTTTCAAAACGTATGTGATTAAAGGCCTAAACAATCTGGTCTGATTTCATAGCTGCCCTTGCTTTGAGACAGAGGTGGTCTTCCTGAGGTATCTTTGCACCTGAACTACGTTATGATCCTAAGATTTATTATTTACAGTTTTATAGCAGAAATAATCTGCACTGGGGTCTCATTGTTCAGCATTATATTTCCACCACAGCAGTAATCCAATTTTACAGAAATCTCTGGATCACAGACCCTGGATCTCAACAGGGATGCTAACCTTCCTGACATCTGCCAGAATGATGATGTGGTGGGGCACAGATAATCCAGAGCATTTGTGGGTGGGGATATCTTGGCTCAGGTATAGGATAAGCAACTAAGAGCGATGCATGGTTGACCTACTATCCACTAATAAGGAAGAGCTGATCAGAAAGGTGATAATGGCAATGCTGGCTGCAGTGCCCATGGAATAGCGGAGTTTGAGATCTAGACGGGAGAAAGGAAGGAGATAGCAGAACATAGGAGAGCAGACTTCAGACTATTAAAGGAACTGGTAGGTGGCATCACTGCATCTCTGAAGCATAGGAGGAGCTCGGGGAAGCTGGCAGATCTTTACAGAACAGTTCATCACAATCCTTAGGAAAACATGCAGATTTATCAGGATATTGGTTTGGCTGAGCGAGAAAGTCATGACAGAGCTCCAGTGCAAAAAGGCGACATAAAGGGGAAGCAGGGCCAGGATATAAAGGAGTGATGTGGAAACATTGCCAGGGCATGCAGAGATGGTGTCACAAAAGCCAAAGGCCAGCTGGAGTTAAGACTTTCAATGAATGTCAGGGGCACAAGAAGAGCTTCTGTAACCAACTTAGTAGTAAAAGGCTGAACAAGGAGAATGTGAGGCCATTGCTAAATGGAGCAGTGGTTTAGTGATAGCAGACAAGTTGTACTCAATGCCTTCTTTGGCTGTGTTCACCAAAAAAGGTCTCCCAGGCCTCTGTGCTAGGTGAAAGGATTCAGAGAGGAGAGTAGCTAACAGCACAGTAAGAGAACAGAGTCAGGGTTTATAAACAAAAAAATCACCCAGACAGAAAACTGGTCCCGGGCACATGAAGAAGCAAAAGCAGATTGCCAGCATGGATTTGCCAGAGATAAATCATGCTTGACCAACCTGATATCATTCTATGGTAAATTACCTGGACTCTTAGCTGGCAGGTGGTTAGTGGATTAGCGAGTGTCACTTACCGTGACTTTAACAAGGCTTTTGACATTGTCTGCCATGATAATCTTGTATGCAAGTTAAGACGTTAAAGTCTGTATGGTGGAAAAACAAGTGAGTAAAAAAAAATGTTGGACAATTGGGTTCACAGCTTAATGGTTATTGGGTTAATGTCCTTATCAGTGACCCAAAGGAGGTAACAGGGTGCACCCTATTCAAGTTTGCAGCTGACACATAACTGGGGGGGACCAGTCAACATGGTCAAGGGCAAGGCTACCATTCAGAAGGAGCTAGACATGCTGAAGGGATGGGTCAGTCTTGTGAAATTCAAAGTAGAATTGCTGGACTCCCCAGAAGGTAGTGATCGTCATCCACACCACAGCTGCAGAGCCTCGGGGCTGGCTCTTTCCCTCCTCAACAGTAGAAAGACCTCTGTTTTGTGTGCTTCCACATGCATGTAATGAGAACCAAGATGAAACTCTCCCCACAATGTAGCAATGCTGCTGAAAACCTACCAATGTGTTCTCACTGCCCAACTGCATTACAAGTCTTTCCACAATCGGTCTGTGGGCCTGATCCATAGCTCATTAACTTTGCTGCAAATCTTTCAACAGATTGTAGCAGACTTTGGATCAAGACCACTGCAAGCTATGACTCTCCTTTGTGCCAATGTATTAGTAACTAGTTCATTGCTTGCCCTATATTTATACCTTTGCATTTTTTCATTTTTTTCGAGATTTGATCCTTTTATCTGAATGTCCAGACTCAGTTCTTTTACCTTTGACTCTTTTTTTACCACCCTTCAGAACTTTGTAGCTGACCCTGCTTTGATCAGGAAGATGGACTAGAGACCTCCTGAGGTCCCTTCATGCCTGCATCATCCTTTGATGCTGTGAACTGCTCTTCTCTGCTAGGATAGGAGTTGAGGAGTTTCATTTTCAGGCTGTTTTAAGGAAAAAGCTAAATGCAGCTGCAGCACTAACTGGACTCCCTTGCCTCCCATTTTCAGCTTTCTCCACACTCTTTGCTAATAGATCGTTAGGCATGTTTATGCTGCTTTCAGTTGATGAATTGCTTATGCAACTTTTCGTGGCATTGCTGTGGAAAATGCTTTTAAAACAAACAGTTTGGTCCTACTAGTAAAGGCTAGACAGTGGCTTTGTTCCAAGATCCAAGACCCGTGCCCAGAGCGGTATTCAGTTGCACTATGCTGAACAGTAACAAAAAAACCCCAAAATTATCTTCCTAAAAAATTTTCATTCAGCATAGTGATGCTGTGGGAGAAAGAGAAAGAAGGGGGGAATGGAAGCAGGAGCATGCGAAAATTGTTACTGTCCTATGCCAGCATCAACTGATGTACATGAACACACCGCCTTAGATTCCCAGCCAAGTCCTTCTTCAGTTTTTGTCCACCTGCTGGGGTGGGGGTTGGGGGTGTGGGGGGTGTCACATGCAAATGAATTACATTTGTCTTGCTCCTCAGCCAAGGTATTGTAATAGGAATTTCAGTCTTCAGTGCTCTAGCCAGAGAGAGCCTCAGAGCTTTTCTTAAGCATCTTCAGTCACACACATTTTTCATACCACGAACTAAAAATATTGAAGTCACTGGCACAGCAGACTGACATAACGGCTAAAACCTTTGGTCTGCTAAACGTATTAAAATGGGGAAAAGCTATCCTACAGACATTGTCAGTACATTTGAGCAGCTCTAGCAGAGTCTAGAGAAAGAAATTTAACACAAGAAAGGTGCAAAAAATATTCGGAGTTCCTCAGATACAAAAGTTGCTTTACCTACCAAAATAAGAGGCAGGAAGGAGGAGAAGAGTGGAGAAATTTGACATGACTCATAAAAAAAAATCTCCAAAATTTAAATATCCATGTGGTAGGAATCTCACAGTTAGGAACTCACAGGAAATGCCTATGGCCAGATTTCCAAGGGTATGAAGAAGTCTGTGAGCCAGGCTTGAGGCCCTTCGGAAAAAAAATCAGCATTGGACCAAAAGGACTTGAGGAGGAAACCTATGGCCTGACCTACCATGTTAAGGACTCATGCTAGAACTGTCTACCCACAAAAGCATTGCACAGCTCTTTCTGGTTCTGGTAGATACCTATTTATCCATTTCTTTGATACCAGAATGTATTGGACATTTCAGGCTCCGTCCTGGAGTGTCTCTGGAAGTGCCTCTGTCCTGGCAATGCCAAACACTGCTTCAGGACCAGGCAATGAAAGGCGGCGTTTCAACCCGGTATTCCTCCTGCCAGCCTCGTGCTGAGCCAGGTCTAGCAGTGGCCCCAGAGGTCACCAACACAAAAGGGGGAGGAGGGAAGCTACATTTTTAATCTTTAACTGGAGCTGTAAGATATCTGGATCTATCATTGTAATCCACATCTCAGTCCTTCACGAGCACATCAATTACAGAGACAGAGGGCATGCTATCAAGGTGGAGGAGAGCAGGGAGCTGGGAGGAGGTGCTACCATTCCTTTCAGTTGAAGATGTTTAATTTTTCATTAAATTAGTTTAATTTACCACTCCCTCCAGCTAATGCCACAATCTGTGGAATAGGGAACTGCACAGCTACCTGCTCTGCCTCATCGACACTGGCCCAGTCCCATAAAGAAGGATGCTCTAGAAAGGGAGAGGTGAGAGCTCCGAGTGTACCAGAGAGAGGATGGGATGTGGTTTTGGGACTGGAGCACTCTCCTGAGCGTCTTTGAATCCTCTCGGTCTCCTACCTGCCAAGGGAGAGCTTTGCCTGCTTAGCAACTGCACAAGGATGCACAGCCTCTTCTGTCAGCCATGTCCCCAAAGTGACCACCTCACTCATGAAGTACCCTGCATGTAGGAGGGCAACTTCCTGACGTCTTGGATAAGGTGCCAAAGACAGGGACAGAGTATAAACATAATTTCTTCTCTTGAGTGTTTCCAATTGTATTCCTACCCAGCCAGAACTCCCTGTGGGCTCAGGTCATAGCTGGGACTCCAAAATCCCCCTGAAGCCCTCCAGACAGAGCTGGCATACCCAGCTTGCACCGTATGAATCCCTGCAGGTGAATAGATGCCTGAAGACCCACCTTGCAAATCCAACCTGAAGAGTGATAGGAACCCTGGAAGCAGCTTGTAACACTTTCACGTACCATAATAAAAGGAGCCCTGAAAAGAGAATCATCTCTTGGTACTGAAGGCTTCAGACCCCTCAAGAAAATATGTGAGGTAGAACCTATTTTCACAGCAAATAGGGACAAAATTCCAATCTCAGTATTATTTTAAAGAAGAAAGCTGAATTTGGGTACAGTGCCGGTCAGACAGATGTTCCACCCGAGGAGCCAAAGCATTACTAACTATTATATTTGTGTTTTATTACAGAGCCTCAAAACCATAGTCATGGGCCAGGACCCCACTGTAATAGATGATATATAAAAACAGAACTAATACCCTTCCTGACATAAATCTGAGAAACCCACTGGCTTCAGTGTGATTACTCACACTACAAAGAAGCAGCTAATCTACCCTAACAAATAAACCATCTATACATTTTTACACACAAAAAAAAAAAAAAAAAAAAAAAAAAAAAAATCCCAGGAATGTATCCAATATCAGGCTGTAAAACTTAGGTTCATCATGAAAAGAAGTATATGTATTTCTATCAAACAACAATGTGCTTTTCTTTCTTGGAAACAAAGAACATCAAGACAGCCCTTCTTTTATTTGACTTTGGTATTTTTTTGTGTTAATGATTTCCAAAGAGCCAGGTTGACCCCATATATAGAACAGCAAATTTAGGCAATGTAGAAGTTGATTATAAAACTACTTGAATGAAACATTGCATCTCTTGTTTGCAAATACGATAGTACATAAAAACTGTTAGTAAGCAACTCTTAAAATATGTCTGTGATTAGACCAAAGCGTTTTAATCTGTAGACAAGTTCTATTAGCCACACACTATTTTGTATAAAATAATATAACTTATTTTGCTGATGACCATGACTGGACTTTACCTAGGAACTGGCCAAAACATGCCACAAAATTGGAGATGTCCTAGAAGTTGCATGAGAAAACCACTTTCTTGCCTTCTTTCAATCTTAAATAAATAGCAGGGTACTGTGTGTGCTGAAAGGGAATAGTTTATGTTGGACTAAAACAGAGAAGGAAAAAAAGATGCAAAGGCCAGAATAAAAGTAGGCTGGATGCCTGGAAATAAATATGAATATATTTGAAAAAATACTTCAAACTAAGGATGTGAAAAATGGAAAGCCCAAACCAAAACTAGGGAAGGAACTTAATATAATTCAGTTTTATGACTAAGAAGAGGTATAATACCAATCCAAAGCAGGGCAAGATTGCTTCTGAGATCCGAAAAATGGGAAATTTCTACTCCTTAGCTGCTCTGATTGGTTTCTGCAGATTTGCTCTGCAATTAGTCCCAAATATCTTGTCTAAAACTCCAGCAAACGCAGGGTGATCATAATGCAACCTCCTTGCAGAAGCACAGAGATACTGCTCGATTGATTTGCAGGATCATGGGTTTTATCTGTCTGAAACAAGAGCAGAATCTAGGCCCACAAAAAAATGCCTTCACCATCACCACGGACTTTTGTTGGCAACAGCACAAGCTTTTCACACTCTAGCCAGAGGAATACTGTGGCAAAGGCACAGAGAGCAAGACAACAGCATGCATCAGATGATCAATAAAAAAGCTCCTTATTCGCTTCCTACCACAGAATCTGGAAAGACTTTTTCTTCTAGAACTTTCCATATCTTTAGCATTGAGAAAATGAAGGACTATCAGACTGAAGCTATTAGATGGGTACATGGCCAGACAGTGGTAAAAGGCTAAACACTACGATGAAGACCAAAATTAGAATCTTTTTTATATTCTGCCTTTTTTTATATGATGTACCAGAAAAGCAGTGGTCTCTTACACACAATGGAGTCTGAAAAAGTTAGTGATAGAAGGACCAAGAGGTTTTATTGAGAAATTATCTGTAAAGGCAAAAATAGAATGACTGCAGAAAGAGATCAAAAGCAAGGGCAAGAGGAACACAGGAAGGCCCAGGGAACAGAAAATGTACTGAACTGTAAATACTGAACCAAGGAAAAGAAAATTACCTAAAATGAAAAAGGTAAGAGTGGAGGAGGGGCAATAAATGAGATATTATAAATAAATTACATTCAAAATATTATATTTTTAAATATCACATATTAAACAGGCTTTTGAGAAAAGGTGCATTAAAGGACCCCAAACACTGAAGGAGCGAGAAAACCCACCAAACCAGAGGCCAGGCAGAGATAAAGAAATAGGCATGTCTGAAGCAATGAATGGTGAGAAAAGACGGTAAGACAGGTTAACAGAGACAGGGGAAACGGGATTTTAGACAAATACTGGAGGACTTGTACTGTATATAGGGCAAATTACATGACAGGCAAAGGAGTAATTAGTAGAAAATAAGCCTGTCATTTAATCCGAGGAGCTGGTTAGAACCCAAGCGGATGAGAAATGTGGTTTAAGTGGTTTCTCTAAGATCAGCATCCCAGAAGCCCAGCTAAAGAACATAAACAGAAAGATGGTGTCAATCACACTTGGTTGGAAGCGGAATGGCACAGAAATGGTTTAACGTAATCCCTGAGGGTTAAATGTTGATCCCAACTTTGTTTTCAGGTTTCAGCCTACATTTAAGAAAACCCCTCTGTTCCATTTGCTTCCCAGAGCCTTTGACATTCCACTTCTTAACTTTCTTCCTTTTTTCATAACTAAAAGGATCACTGATCAAACCAAATTCAACAAATGTCAAAGGAATTCTTTCAAAGCTAGCATGTGGTCTCAAAACATCTCACTTCTTGGCAATCACCAAGAGCAAGAAGATTGGGCCTGAGACAAGATGAGCATTATTATTATTAAGGAAAGGTATTCATATTTAGTCATACGTTCCATCTAAGACATCCTATTCCAAGGTTGTTTGTAATTCCAGTCAGCTGTGCATCACTAGCTCTCAAGGGAACCTCAGAGTTTAAGTGTCGTGTTTAGTCACTGGAAAACTTCCACACAGGCATCTAGTGATCCATGCAACTAAACACAGGCATAGCTTTTTATTTTGGGGGGGAGATACTACCCCAGAGGTTCAGGCCACAGAGCCTGTCAGGATACTGCAGGTTGGCATTGGCAAGGATCACCACAGATGCCGGGCAGAAATGCCTTGATGCCAGCTACTGTTCTGTGAAATCCAACTGTGTTTTGTAAAAGCAATTAAAAGTATTGAGTTATAAATTAAAGATAAATGGAAAGACCTTATCTGAAAAGATAATCACAGCTAAGCGTGCATGTACGTAAGTGCACATGTAGACATATACACACAGTTGTATGTACATCTAGGTGTCTTTGATAGATATGCTACAGCATCAGACAGCACATCTGTGTGTCATCACATGGGATTAGCAATTTTATAGGGCTCATAGCTATTTATAACTAGTGGAAATCTTCAGGATCAATGAAAGCAGGAGAAAATATTTCTTCTCTTCGGACATACACCTTCTTAGTAGTGGCGCTGGCTTAATGTAGCTGCATACTCAACTTTATGCTAATTTAAAAGCATATGCAAGACTAGACCAAAAACAATTTTAAAGAGACACAGATAAACTATCATCAATGTGATCTTTCCTATCAGCACTTAAGAAAACACTTGGGTAGAGTGAAGAAGAAAAAATAACCATCCAAAGTAATTTTGGGTCAGGTGTGTTGAAGAACCTTTTGGGTGCCTGTGTTACTTCAGTGACCTGGCCCACGGAGTCCTAACTGCTTAATTACAGAGCTTTGGCCAACACTGTCCCCTGTAGCGACTGCCTTCTTCAAATCACTAAGGACTGCAAGAACATTACCTGTATGCTCTTCATAGACTTTGATCTTTCCACACCCAGACAAGGTCCAAAAAGCTGACTTCCTGCTGCACCACACTGCCACGCACTGTTTCCCACATGTGGAACAGTGCACCCAGGGTAGTCCAGACCCACTACATGAACACTCGAGCTTTGTCTGTGGTGAGCAACAAAAGCCTGAAACACCCCTTCTCCTGGTTTTGGACCTGCACACATCTGGAAAGGCAGGTGGGCTGGCATCTCCTTTCAAAACCAAACGAAGGAGGAGGCCTGATGCTGCAGACAGTCTCCTACCTACATCTCAACTAATACAAAGGAGTGATTTTGAGATGTTAGTGTCTTATAAACAAGTCAGTGCAATTAAACCTGAGTGACATTCTTCTGCCTTTTCCTATTTCCAGATTTCTATCTCCCAGTGTCAGTGTCACAGTTCTGTACAGTGACTGCTTCCCTGTACATGGATAGTACCACAAAATCCCTTTGCCTGTACATTTGTTTCTGTAAGCTCACAGAGTTATTTTTTTGTATGCATCAGGAACAAGTGTAATCTACAAAATGTTTTCCTTTTGTTTTTTGTTTTTGGTTTGGGTTTTTTTTTTTTGCATTTATTTCCTAAGACATTAGTGAATCTTATTTTTCTCCACCACCTTAGTAACAACATGACTGAAGCTGATGAGCAGAAATACAGCTCTTACCACACAACTTTATTGATGTTTCTGCACCAACTGTGATTCTTGGCAACCCAGTCCAGCCTTTCCCAGCCTTGGTTGATGAAGTCATACACACAACACCAACAAAGAGAGATTCAGCTTCTCTTTACTCATGTTTGGTGGGCTCTGCAATGTGTTCTTAAGAGAAGGTGATGCCTCCAGATACCCTGTGAGAAACAGCTCGAGTTTATTTCCCCTGTCATTGTTAGCATCTGTGTGACACTTGCTCCCTGAAGAGAAGGCAAAGTGCTGCTTGGAAACTTGGAATCCCAAGGGTAGACGTGTTTTGCATTTCTCTAGTTCACTGAATGTCACATGACTAGTGTGGATGGTTAGGTTTCCTGGGTAAGTGTGGGAATCAGGGCTTAGTGCCTTTGTCACCTCCCTCTGCTTTCCCAGAAAAGCTAAGGGGGAAGATGCCTGGGATTTCCATGTTGCAACTTTATGTCTTAAGACTTCTAACACCTCAGTAAGTTTGCTATGACAGCTGACAGTCGTTGCAACACATTGCAAGGAAAAACATAATCACGAAGTGTTCTTCTCTTTGTTTATTTTATATTCAACTTGCAAATACTGTGTGTGAGTATGGCTGTCTGTCTGCTCAGGGACCCACCAGCCCGTTCTTCCCCAGTCCAGTAGATTTGCAGCTGTTGGATAATCTCAGTTAAATTTGATAGATGACTGGAGCTCCCAGCTCTTTCTCGAGTGTTTCCACAACACATAGGGTAAAACATGGTCCTTGGACCAAGTAGTACAGGATAACTCACATCTGCTCTTACTATAGGGCATGGTCCTCGAGGCCACTTCCTCCCTTCTACATCTCAATTTCTCCTACCCTCTTTGTCCTGGACTGGAGCCTGGTAGTGGATAGAGCACTTTAAAGTACAGGTGAGTGCCCAGTTACTCAGTTCCTACCAGCTTCCCAGGAAGTGGGTGGAGAGGTGCAGGTGGTAAACCCAGAGGGAGAAAGGCTGCCCTCAGTCACACTTCTTCCTGCACCAGAGCACTCAGCTCTCCTAGCTCCATGTCATCTGCTTCAGAATCTACCCTGTTGCCAGCTTCCCCTTACTTTCACCAATGGTCTCTATCACTGTAAAATGCTCATATGTATCCATTTCCCCTTCCTTTCTAAGATGCACAGGAAAAATGTGAGTCCCACCTTAATATTTTTTTTAATGTTGCTGGGCTCATCACGGATCACAGCAGACCAACATTATGCTGCTGTAGGTACAAACTTTCAGTGGTATTCAAAAAAATGTTCACTCTTCCAGCAAAACCTGTATTTTTATCAAGTATGAAACCTTTGGGAGTTGCGTTAACTTCAACAGCTTACACTGGAAGACAGTAAAAATTAATACTTTTCTTTTCAGGTGTCAACAAAATTTATTTTACTATGGCAAAATTTTGCCTTTCGACAGTTTTCCCATTATTTCATCTTAACTTCTAGATCATAATTTTAGTATTATATTCCTATACATATTTCATTTTTTATAGTGCAGTTTTGACATTATCCAAGTGAAATATTGCAATGGCTCTAAACATAATTTTTTCTGGAACATCAGGCTTATAACTCACTTAGGTTCTCTTTATAAACTACATTCTGTAGAGCTCAGCAAATAATAGAGTTTGTAGTCTGGGACTGAACCAAAAAAAGTTAAAAAAGAAATTTCATTCAAGTCAAATCAAAACAGAAACTGACATTTCAAAAATAAATGAAAAAATGGTGTAGGTTATTAGCAGAAATTAAGTTTTTATTTTTCTCTTAAGGATGTTTATGTCCCTTCCCTTAGACCTCTGATTAGCCATTCATTTGCCACGTTCAGCCCAGCATCATAAACGGTTTCTGTCCATATGAAACCTCATTTTTGGTCCACACAATGGGAAAAGACCTTCCTGGCTCAGACTGTCTTCTCCAGGAGAGGATTTGTCCTATGCCTCCTTTGCCAAGCAAGACATCTGGTCTTTGTAGGCATCCAAGCATGGACTAGGATGCTCCTGATTCCTTTTTTTTTTATTTTGACTTAAGTTTAAAATTATCTGGGAGCAATGAGCAGAACTGGTTTCATGCAAGCTTCTAGCCTGCCACCAACCTTCATTGCCATCATCACCCTTGGCCAGAAAAGCCACATCTGCTTAACTTTAAATGACAGATTTTGTGAGTGGGGACACAAAGGCTAGTTAACAACCAACAGTTCCTGTGAAAAAGGAGGTTTAGGAGCTCCCCAGGTCCTACAGCAATTTGGCCATCACCAGAAATCCTTTTGGCCTTTGTAAAAGCCAACATGTCAGCTTGCTCTAGTTACTAAGGTTGCTTTGACCAGCTGAAGAGTGGAACGCTCTTGAAAATTAAGTTCTTAAGGGAAAAACAAAACAAATACACAAACAAAAAGGTAAAACTTAAAATGTAATAGATTTGCCCTCACAGGATGATGTTGCTGATAACAAAAACAAGTAATTCCCTGGGCACTGGTGGTAAGACACCCTAGTTTCCGATGTTCTCTTGTCTCAGGACTGAATTCTCTGGTGTCCCCCAAATTCTAAATGCCCCATTAAAATACTTCCCACTTTGGGAGAACTGTAATGCTACTTTCTTCCGTGGGCTTCTGGTGTCTAATAAACATAGGTTGACAGGAATATCAAGGGGTCTTGCTCTCTTCTCCACCTGGCCACTTATTTTTCAGAAGGTCACAGGCATCTCTTGGCATTTCCATCATGTTTTGTGAAACTAGCTAGGGAACTGGGCTAAAAACAGCAGCAGATGCCAGAAGCCCTAATTCTGTCCTTTCCTCCGTCTTTATTGCTGCTTAGGCTGCAACATAATACTAAGCACTAAGAAAGAGCTCGAACAACATCTGTCAGATTCAGGCAGTCCCTCTCATGGTGGATATGAAGTCTAATCCTCTTTATTTTGATGTTCTCCAATTCTGTTTTTTCTGGTTCAGATTCTCTGCCTTATACAAGACAGATCATCTTTCTTCCATTGACCTGCTGGCTGAGCTCCTCATAACCCAAAAAGCAGGTTCTCACATTTGCCATTATCTTATGTGAGACTTTTACAAAATTAAGAAGAATTTGGTCTTTCCTGGGAGGCTGAAATCAAGGGTTGGACTGTATTGTCTGCAAGACATTCAGATTCAATTCAAATTTTCTTGACTGCTCTCCTTTTTCCTGAGACCCATCTGAACATTGCTCTGAAAAACACCTGCTCTGAATGGTCCTTAAAGTGAAGAAACAAGTTCACCATTGTGCTCCTCTAGCAACCAGGTTCTGTTCCCAGAAAAATCATTTTAACTTTTTAATGCTTACTTGACAATTTCCAGGAGGGAGCAAGGTGCTTTAAAATATGGGTAAAATAAACCAGATTACTGCCTGAATCAATTTCCAAGTGTGACATGGTGATGAGGAGGACAATAGCATAGGGAAACTCAGAGGGAAGAAAGAAACCAAGTACCAACAGTGAGACTGCAAAGCTGCTCCCTGAATTTTACTGTGCAGCATGGAAGGGTAGAAAACCACGCATTTCTGAACAACTATGAAATGTAGTATCCCATTTTCTTGGAAGTATCATCATAAAATCTTGATTTTTAGAGAAGTCTAAATAAAAAGAGAGCAGAGCTCTTGTTGCCAGCTCAGAAAAGTATTTTGATTTAGCACTGACTTCAGTGGCACCTTGATCACATTAACTCTTTTTTTTTTATTTTGCCAGAATGGCAATACATGTGGAACAAAGTCTGAGACAATGACTGCTCTGGAAATACTGGCATCAGAAACATTTTATTTCTCAAGCATTTTGCCATTTTGAAATTTAATGACAGCATTGAATTTATATAATATGAGTTAATTACCTAGGTATTTTCCCCCAGTTAATTTTTCTAGAGATATAATTTTCAAATGGAGTTCTTTGTTGTTGCCTAGCACATGTGGACAGAACAAAATAAAAGCACCTTTCTGAAGAAAAATGTTGTGGTTTCAATAGATTGTAGCATTATTCTATGGACAAAAGAAGTGTTTGACTGCAGAAACGACTTTAGGCTGGTCACACCCCTAGCCTGGCTTGGGAAAACAAATCTAGGAAGCTCTTTATTTTCATGTATTTTTCTAAGTGAAAACTGCACCATTGACTCCATAAGATTTAAAACTTGCTGCGGTGTGAGCCACAAGACTTTCTGCAGCTAGTTATAGTGTTATTTTGGTCTGAAACGTCACCAAAAATAACCAGCATAAACTCATTATTTTTAAAGAAAACAAACTTATTTTTGTAGAAATTCAGAATACATACATTTTTGCATGGACTTGTAATATCAGCTGAAGCCGGTGCTAAAAATTAAACATACTTTAAAAATATATCGCTTGTTCCTGTAAAGAATTTGATTAATCCATGCAGCAAGACAGCTTGGATTTCTCCAAAAAGTAGTGTTTAATTCTTAGTATTCATATAGCAATAGCATCTAAATACTTGAATGATTTTCAAGCCTCAGGGTGTTAATGTGCAATGGAGACAGGCACTGCTGCAAAGCATTCATGTTTGGGAGGAACAAGCAGCACAAAGGTTAGGTGACAGGGAAAACAAAAGCCAAACAGGGGGGAGTGCCCAGCAGAGACATTCAACTGAGACAAGACGAAATTAAAAACTTCACCCTCACCACATTGCCTTGCCCAAGCAGATGTATTGTCTGTATGGTGGTGGCACACTAGCAAGGCTGAAATCCTAGCCCACTGAAATCAGTAGCAGAACTTCTCACCAGTTTCAGACTAAGAATTAAAATCTCTTGTGACACCCCATCCCAAACAGTGTGTTGAGCTCTGGGCCCCCTCCCAACATAAGACAAGCATGGACATAAGAGGAAAGTGATCAGGGTGCTGGAGCACCTCTCCTATGAAAACAGGCTGAGAGACTTGGGGTTGTTCAGCCAGGAGAAGAGAAGGTCCCAGGAAGAGTTTTTAGCAGCCTTCCAGTACTTAGAGGAAGCCTACAGGAAAGCTGGAGAGGGACTCTTTATCAAGGAGTATAGTGATAGGACAAGAGGTTTTAAACTGAAAGAAGGTAGATTTAGATTAGATATTAGGAAGAAATTCTTTACTGTGAGGGTGGTGAGACACTGGCACAGGCTGCCCAGAGAAGCTGTGGATGCCCCATCCCTGGGAGTGCTCAGGGCCAGGCTGGATGGGGCTTGGAGCAACCTGGTCTGGTGGAAGGTGTCCCTGCCCATGGCAGGGGGGTTGGAACTAGGTGATCTTTAAGGTCCCTTCCAACCCAAACCATTCTATGAATCTAAAAGGAACTTGAAGACTATGACACTTCATCCATCAAAGTCATTGCCAAAGTTCCTACTGACTGAGTGATCAAAGTCCTTTATTTCAACTCTGTGCAGCATGTACCTGCTCCTAGCACTTAGAATCACATAACTATACAATCATTTCAGTTGGAAAAAGATCATCAATTCCAACCATTAACCCAGGACTGCCAAGTCCACCACTAAACCATGTCCCTATGCACCACATCTAATTGTTTAACAACTCTTCTTGCATTTTTTTTCTACAGAGCTACTGAAGAACTTTCATCAATACTCAGTGAGTCTCTAATCTCTCAAGTTTTTCTGCATTTGGAGTTATTGAAAGCTTTGAATACATGGAAGGAAATCTTGTATGAATTATGCGGGGCGGGCTTCTCTAAAAATCGACTTCCTGTGAATTCAACTTCTTTTTAATTTATTGCAAACTTTAACATGTATACAATTTTGTTTCACTACCCTAGACTGTATTGTGAAATCTGTGAGATATATTCCAAACAGACCGACACAAATTTTCTAATTCTTTTTTAGTGATGCCCAGTTAGTGGATACAATATATAACAAGATCTAAACACAGGTTTAAAATCTCTTGGCAGAGGCTGCCTTCAGATTCCAGATTCAAAGAGGTGGAGATTCCAGCAGAGTGAAAGGCTTGTTATAACCAGAAGTATGTTGAGTTTGAACTGATTCAACTATTCACTTGAAATAATATTGATTGCATACTTAATTATTTCTTTTCACTGTGAGCAGCTTATGGACTAATGGACTAGCTTATCAATTATTTTTTTACTCATAAATATTCATAAAATATTCAGGATAATCTTCAGACTCAGAATGTTCACCAGATGTTCACTCTGACCACTCTTCGTTGTTATTTGTGCTGTGTGACTGGCCATTCAAACCATATGGCATTGTTTCTAATCCCTGAATCAGTGACAAATGCTAAAATCTGGATACTGATGAAAAGCAAAAGTTCATTTCCATTATGACTCTTCAAACGAAAAAATCATGTCCCAAAAATCTTTCCTTTTTCATGAATTTTGAATATTTCCACCCATTCCATGTGGACATCCAAATAATGATGAACAGCATAATACATTAATTAATCCTAGGGCATTGCTTTTTCTCACAGTTTGCACAGACCAGTCTTTTCTCATTTGACAAGCTCTAACTTTTCCCCAGGGTCTAAATTTTAATGACAGTTACATTGTTTGGACTTTTGTTGCTATCATCATCATTATTATTATTAGCCTTTGAACTTGTTATTTCTTCTATTAATTCAATGTATTGATTCAATCAACATATTTACTTTTCAAAACATGCTTTCAAATAAATATTTCTGGGCAAGGCAGACATACTGGCTCTTTTCTTTAAGAAAATAAATACCATTTTAGGAATATTAGGGAAAAAGACATATAAATTGGCACTTTTCTTAAAGATTTCTGCACATAGCAGCACATTTTTTCACAGTTATATAAAAGTCAACTTTACTTGAACACTTCTGAGAAAACTAACACTTTTTTTCAATATCTGGAAATGATTCCTACATAAAGCAGCATGTCTTAAACTTCCAAAGTTTAAGACTATTAAAAACATTGTCCACATGACATATTTCATAATACTAGGCTATTCTATTCATACCCTTACATCAGTCATCACCTTGGTATCTGAATGCACAAAGTCTAAGAAAAAGGTTTTTGTATTAAAAAAATTTAAAAATTGGCTTCCCACAGATCACAGAAAGTTACTCCAGACAAAAATCGAGAATTTGCTCTAGTCTCAGCATCCTTACTCTCAGTATCTTTAAACATGAACTGGGAGAAAACAGAAATATATGGTTGCTGTTTAAATTTATAATCTTGCTATCTGCAAAATGACCAATAATTTGGAGGAAACAGAAGTTAGATCAATCTGGATCAAGACACACTTCAACCCAGACAAATGCAAGACAGTTTGTGTAGGAAGAATATCACAATTCACAGTATTCAAATGAGAGCTGTTTCCCTGAGAGACAGTGATAGGCAGGGTCTTAGGGTACATGACATGGAAGAGCTCATCTGACTGTCACGGTTGTCCCCTTTTCAAGTAAAAATCTGTGAAGCTGCAAAAAACAGGAGATTCAATCTGGGCACCAAACAGCAACAAAATATGGAGTTTGACTTCCACAGACAGTAGGTTTCTGACATTATTCATTCATCAAAAGCTCGGCCCTTTTCTTCCATCATTTCGATGTTTCATAACCAAGATGACATTTCATCATGAGAAACATTTCTGAACAGAAATAATAGAAGGGAGTCCTGCTCTCCAACAGTATTTTTCCTTCTCAGATCAGGACCTTAATGCTGTACTGTAGTCACATATTTAGAAAGGTTGCATTCGCTACAGTAACTGAGGAGTGCTTCAGGAATTATCTGGTGTGACTGACAAGTCCCAGACCATGTTTTGCATGCATGGCCTCGAGAAAATGAAGAAGAGTTTCCCATCCTTTTGTTCTGTGTTTTTCGGGATTACGAAAAACATCATGTCACTTCATGAGGTTTCTATCACAACATGCACCGCTTGGTGCATGTCTGCACCATGTACAGGCAGTTTGATGCAATCCCACCAGAACTGAATTTACCGGGCATGAACAATACATGCTGATCCACACATGTATAACTTA
Organism: Falco naumanni; assembly: GCF_017639655.2. Classification (NCBI taxonomy): domain Eukaryota; kingdom Metazoa; phylum Chordata; class Aves; order Falconiformes; family Falconidae; genus Falco; species Falco naumanni. The sequence goes on from NC_054059.1 coordinate 8,538,498, forward strand.
ACTATGGTTTCCACACATACAGCAGCTGGGCTGGAGCTACTTCACCTGCACAGTAGCACTCTACCTGTTAGAAGCTACCAAACATCCAGAGGATCCTTGGCAAGAGGTTAAAGTATCTCCAGAACTCACTTAGACAGGACTTCTGAGTGAAAAAAAAAAGGATTCAACTAGGAAACCCAGACATATAGTACCTCTAGTGCAGAGAGCATACTTTGCTGATTTAAAAGCCTTCATGACTTTAAGAGAAGTGATTAATTCCTAAGAGAAGAGGGAGAATACAGCTCTTCTTCCTCTGCTTGTGGGAACAATACTTTAACCAGGCACTAGTTTAAGTGTGGAAACTAATTGCAAGAGTGATGTAGAGATGCCCCCTGGTCCAGGTGGTCCAAGAAACACCTCAGGCAAGAAAGGAAATTACTGAGTTCTGGGCAAGTTGTTCCCTGCTAACGCTTGCAAAGAAAAGGTATAGAACAGGATCTGGGTTGGGGCTCCAAGGCAGGTGGAGGTACCTCCTTAGAGCAGTGCTTTGGAAGCCCAGCTCTTTCATCAGCTTCTTCCAGCTCGTCACTGGTTATGAACAGTCCTATACTCAACCATAGTCATTTTGGATCATGCTTTTTCTTCTCTGGTTTTTCCCAGACATTGGATAGGGAGTCCAGATTCCTCTCTGACAGTCCTGAATTTGAGTCCAAGGATCAGCTGTCCATAAGTCAGGTAAACCTGATACAATCCCTGCAATCTATCCCCCCATGCCCCACCCACCCCTGCAATTATTGCAAATGTGTAAGAGTAGTCACTTTAAAGTATGAGACAGTGATTATTCTGAGCTTTCAGAAAACTTTCTAGCCTGCCAAAGATAATTAGAAGAAAAACAAGGAAAAGTGAGGAAGGGGAAAGGGGAAGAAAATCCTAGTCCTTGCACATCAAATAGATCTTTTCAGGATGGGTGAAAATGGATGATGACGTTGTTCATTTGGAAGAACTGTTTCTCATTAGATCCCAGAACATTTCTCCTACCACTTCCAATGCTGATTCAACTTGGTCACTTCACTATGGAGAGAACCATGTTTTAGATAAAAATCCACAGTGTTCTTACTGTGCTTTTCACCGCTTTTGCAGTACTCCCATCATTTCTTTGTGCTCTCATTTAACTGGCTCCAGTCTTCTAGGCCTATTGGGTACTGTCATAAACTCTTGTTGTATTTAAAATGTTTCTTGAATACTTCAAATAGAATAAAAACCTGAGACAAGGCAGTTTGACCTCTCTATCAATAGCATGACATAAACCTCCCAGTCCCGCTTCTGGCTCTCTCCTTGTCTTCAATCCCTTTCAGCCTTTGAGCAGGGTATTAATCACAGACCTCCGGACTGATCACCATCCAAATTCAGCCCTTGTGGAAGCTCAAGTTTTATGAAATTGCACCAGGGGATGAAGCTGGCCTGCTGCACTGAGAACATAGAATGAATGAAGCCAAGGAAAAAAAACAGAAGTGTAATGTGACGTAAGAAAAAATTCCTTAGTGTATATAGCAACATTAATAACTTCATTTCCTATTGGAGTTATCAATATATATAGTACAGAAGGATGCTTATTCATCATTTCTATTTACAGAAGTTCTCATGCTACTACATTTACAGTGGCACCAGCCATACTCAGACAGGAGAATATTCAGCTTTCACAGCATCTGCCAAGAGGAAGAGCCAGGGAATGTGCAACATATGAAGCTGTAAAATTAACCTAAAGGAGGCAATGATGCAGGAGGCTATTGCCTAGGTGCATTACTACAAATACAAGGTATGAATACACTGCTGAAAATGAAAGCTGATGTTCTGTTTTCCAGATCTTGAAGATTCCTAACAACATGTCTCATTCTTTAGATGAAACCTTCTTTAGATGAAAGCTTCTGCATAGGGTCTGAATTTCACCCACAAGATCTTTAAACTAAAGGAGTGGAAGGGATATATTTTTCGTACTTTATGTGTGTTTCTAAACTCAGCTTTAGATTGAAAGAGAAAATATTCATAAGTAAATAACTGTAATCTATTTGAATTTGTATTGCATCTTAGAATTTTTTTAGGAATCGCCATATTGTTGTGCAGACTTCTAAGACAGGAAACTTCCTAGACCAAGGCAATCTACATTCCAGGTTGGGGAAGGGGGGGAGTTGTGATACTCATCCATTAGAAAATTATTATAAGGATCAATAAACAATATTTTACAAAGTACTGTTGGTTTTTAAAAGTGGTTTTGTTTTGTTTTTTTTTTATTGTAATGGAGATTCATTTATTTGATTTTATTTTCTGAAGGACACCATGTCAATGACTCGACATCACAAAACAGGTCTACCGACATAGCCACACAAATCTCAGTTTAGTGGTTAGCTAAAAATGCCTTAAAACTATTTCAGAGGTTTGATTTCAATTATATCCTTTAGGATTCCCAGCTCTCGTTGCACACTTTGATAAATGAAACTAGCAACTGGAATGCAGTTCTTCCATCTCTGTTTACACAGTTTAAAAAACAAAAGCAAGAATATTTGAAAAGGATGGAAAGGGAAAAGGAAAATCACATGCATGAGACTGAGGAGAATAACAAAACAAAATCAAACACATCAGAAAAAAGAAAAGCAGGAGGCCAAGTTCATGTCTTCAGCTTTGAAAATTATTATTTCCTGATGCATATTTTCCCCCACAAGTGATTCTGAAAAGTAAGAATACCCAGAGCAATCACTCAGTTCTATAAAGTAATATCAAAAAGCACTATGTGTTGCTACCTTAAAGAATTTTCTACTTGTTGAAGATGCAAACCAATAAAATTTGAAACTCCAAAAAGTTTCACATAAAAATAATTATTTCATGTACCCTATTTTAAAACCGTTGTTAGCCTAAAACAAGGTTCAGTTTACTTATCTCTTCTTCAAGAGTATCATTGGTTTTCTGCCAGAAAACTTCTCATTTCTACTCTGTGGCTGTTCCACCCTAACACACTAAAGTGGCATACACAGAAAAGGTGTTAGCTGGTCCATACCAACAACCAGCAACAGTGCAGCAGTAGCAAAACTCCTGGCTGTCAGTAACAAGGAGTATGGAGATAAAATTCAATATCCCTCCACCCAGATGTTGTCCCAATGGGGCAGGCTCAAGCAGATTCACAGAACAGCAACAAGATCCCCAATGTCCATCAGTCAGGATGCAAACCAACCCTGAGCATAAAGAGACAGGACTGCTAATGCAGATTAAAAAATTTCTTGTGATCAAAGGGAGATGATATGTTCCTCCCACAGACTTATATTATGCAGGAGAAAGCTGTACTGGGTGCTCTGGAATGGTTTCAGTTCAGAACAAAAGCTCATGTTGCATCCAGCCCAAGGCAATCTCCACAGCCTCACAACATGGCGCTTCTGAAAAAACAAAATCCCCTTAATATCTGTAACAGTTAAAACCAAGTTTCCCTTCTTAAAAAAATGAACTCATGGAATAGCAGTATTCAGCAAGTGCACAAACGCACCAGACATGGACCAGTCAGTCACATCTGCCAGGTACACAAGGTTTGCTGTAGGGCACTGTTACAGTTTCCACTGAATTACCAAGGCACAATTAGTTTTGTGACAGTTTGATAAACTTGGTGATGTGGGATATTTAGGCAGGGTTTAGAGTTTCTGTTGGACATTTCATACCATACTGCTATTATTGGCATATTTGGTGTTTAGACATTTTTTACGACCTTCTGTAAACCAATAAGTCTAAATAATTTCATTTTTTTTCTGGAATTTTATTTCTAGTGAAACTGACCTATGTGCACTCCATCTGATTTTTTTTTTTTTTTTAAAAAAGCAACAGGCTTAAAGGGGGTGGGGTGGGGGTGGGGAGGGTGGAAATGCTGACAGTTTCCCTGCTTCGAGGTCTTCTCTGTCCCATGCAAAGCCCTTTTCTTCCCCAAGACTTTTGCCTTCCCCACCAAAGACACATTTGTTTGGACTTTTTTTTTTTCTTTGAATTCTTAAGTACTCCACGTTTATTCATTGGAAAGCTATCTTGAGAAGTGGACTACCTTATCTTCCCGTTTACCTCTCACACTTTTCACAGCATATAATTCCTGAGACCAGACTCCGTGACCTGGGAAATGCAGCAGAGCTCAGGGTCTAGCCCCAATCCATTGCAGTCAATGGGCTTCGAGCCTGATCAAAACCTGGATTTCTAAAGAATCAATCATCGACCACTGCACAACCAAAAGACAGACCGATTTTTATCACAGAACAGCCCTCTCACATCAGCAATCCCTCTGCTGAAATACCAGTTGCTAACCACGATGACTGGAACAGTCTCTGATTTTAGGAAACCTCCGGACAAAACAAAGATGTTTCTCTTCCAGACACTGGACAACCCAAACCACTAGAATGAAACAGTACTGTGGTTTCATGCTGCATGCTTGTAATTAGAGTGCAGATTGATAGTTACTTCATTATCATCCTTCAAATCCTTCCTTAAGCTGTCTTTTGCCGCCAACACACCAAAAAAAAAAAAAAAAAAAGTGGCAATTCAATTATGACTGCTTATAAAGCTATGGCATATCTTCTTCCTGCTCAGTCTGTAGCCCTCTATTGCCTCATACTTAGAAGGCTTTTTTCTATATTTGTAAAGTGCCTATTAAAATGGGATCCAGACCCATGACTGGTTGTCCCGAGCAAGATGAAAACAAGTCAGCATCAGGCTTCCCAGGCTGAAAAGGATTATAAACTGAATGCAGCTTCTAAGTTTATCTTGAGATGTAACCCAACTGAGCTTATAAAATTAGTAGTTTTATATTCTCATAGAACAAAAAGAATGTGTGATGCACTGTATTGTTTTTGATGCAGTCGGCAAACAAAATTCATTGTCTCAAATGCGTGATACAATGTCATCATCCATGTCAGAGCTGTCTGTGTTAGCAGATTCTGCCATACGTAGGTTCCCTCTCTTTGCTAGTACCGCCACATCCATGAAAGGAGGTAGTCAGCATACCTTAGGTAGCTGCCAGCTGGGACAAGATAATGGCAGAGTCAGTGGAGCCAGACCTACATTCTCCGGTCTGCAACACAAGCGGCCCCCAATACCTCCAGAGAGAGCCACCATTTTCCTGTCAGCAGCATTTTACCCACATCAGGAGAAGGAAGAAGAGCCTGAGCCCAGGTTTTGCACTCATAATTAGCAAAAATTGAGGAGAACTTGCTGAAGCAAAGGATTTAGCACACAAGCAATACTTAGGAGGTTCAAAAGATGAGATTCTATTATTTTTGGACAGGAAAAATCTTATTAGTAACCCTATTAGGGGTAGGAAAGACTACCCTATGCTGCTCTTAGTTATCCTGAATTTGTTCTTCACAGTCACTGGAGGTAAAAGAAGATGCTCTGGACCCTGTGCTGATATATTATCAGCCTTTCCCAGTGGAAAGCACTGTTAGCTATGGCCGATGATGGGAATGCTCTGCTGTATCATATTGTGTTTCCCTAACAAACGTACTGCCCTTAGAAATCAATTTTTCTCAGTGTCCATGGCTTTCCTCTTCCTGGGAGGTGTGTATTTGTGACTAGCCACAAGAGGATCTATCATGGTCAGTGGAACCCCATGTTCCCATGGTCTGGACTAGCATAACCCAGTGAAAAACAACCCAGCATCTGGGAAGGGTCTCTCTTCCAGTGCTGGCTTTTCATTCCATTTGATTCTTTTCTGGAAACCACGGTCTCCTGTATATTTTTAAGTCCTAGGGAAAACCAATCCAGCTTGTTCCTGAAATAACTCCAGCTCCATTATGGCAAGGCAAAAAGTCTGGGATTTGTTTTTCTTTCTCTCCTGGTTTGGTGTTTAGTGCTTTTTATGAGACAGGCAGGTGGCAAACATCAAATTAAAATACAATCAGTCTCAACAGTATATTGCCAGTGAAGACAACACTTTCCTTCTTTCTCATTTGAAAAATGCTTATGTATGTAACTGCATGTTTATCACCTCACTGCATGCAGAACTGTGTGCATTGCCTTTAAAATTGTACAAGGAAGGGAATAAAACACTTGTAATCAAGCTTAGTTTCCTCCAAAATGGAAAAATAACATCGGAACAGATATAACTATGTGTATTCAGATGCAATTGTATACAATTAAGCACTAAAAGAATATTTTAATGAAAAAAGTTGTGGTTGAATCCAACAACAAAGATTTGGAAAATGCTGGAAGTCACTCATAATAAATGTCTTTGCAATAGTATCTATACCTGAATTACTCTGTGAAAATTTACTCCTTTGTTGAAAAGCTCTAGCTTTGTCTCTCATCCTTGTACCAAAGGCTTGAAATTTGGCAGAAAGATTGCACTAACACCAGGCAGGAATGATATGCCCAGGAAAAGCTGTCTATATCTGGTTAAGGTTTTGAAGGAATAAAAGACAAACGCAAATACTTGTTAGTATTTGGCAGCAAAACTTTCCCAAAATGCGTTTCACTGAGCGTGATCCATTGTGGATTGATGGGGTTTGGTCAGGACTTACATGCAATTGCTTTTACCTCTTGCTGGAGGCCACCATGGGGACAGGCACAAGGAAGGACCAGAGTAAGTTGCTCCCTCCTCTTTCCTCTCTGGGGGGTTAATTTTGCCCTTACCACATAATTCAGATTTGTTCAAAAAATTGAAACTACCAAATAACCTGAGCCTTGTTCTATCCTACTAAAGCCTCAGCTTTCCAGCAAGTAGAAGAAACTCTTATTTGACTATACTCTGCTCAGGACATGGTTTGAAGTAACTTAACCCCAAATTACAATGGATATTACCTCCACAACTTATTTTTCTAACAGAAATTTTATTTGTCTAATGACTCACAGCAAAACTCTCCTTATTTAGGAAATATATGCCTGAAGTAGAATATCATTTTATACTCCTTGAAGATTACAACATGGCTCCTAGGGCGGTTTTGTCCATGGCAAAAAAAGATTTTTAAATGTTACATTGTTTTCAATCCTTCAGAATTTGACTTTAGCATGGAAAGACTGGGAAGGTAAATTGCACAAATTACTTCGTTTTAAATTTAAATACTCTTTTTCTAATGGTAAGATGGTGTTGTCTTTTTTTTCTCTCTTTTTTTTTTTTAATGCTAGCTAACTGAAAGTTTGCACTGTGCAAACAGTAAAGATACATATTTGCTTTACTTCCTAAAATAGCAGGGTAATTTTTTATGTCTTGAAGACTGCAGCTGAGCTGAGAAATGGAGTTTCCTAAGAACCGAGCTGCAGCTGAACACCAGAACTCTGCTCTGTTTTAGTTCAAGGAAGGCTGTGACTGGAATCAGAGCAAATGTGTTTGAAAGATTTTTCAAACTTTCTTAGTGGAACAAGTACCTGGTAAGATTACTCATTTTCTTTCAATTTATTATTTTAAAATGTCTTTATATTTTTCAAGATTCTATGGCAACATCAACCCATCCAGGACAGGTGAAATGTTATTGATAAGAGGATGAAGGAGAATATATGTCAAGATACTTCGCATAAGATGGTCCGCAGTTCTTTTCCCTGGTAAAGATCGGTCGGTTATTTTATATTAATGGCAGAGCAGAGTATGCACAGGTGCTATACAGCAGATGACATGCACTGAAATCTCATATTGTCATACCCCAGGGTAATGCACCCGAGTTCCCAATATTCACATACATACACTGCCTCTAGAGCTGTGTGGATCACTGCAGTTCAAGGAAAGCCCCAACAAGAGCAATAATTGACCAGAGACAAACTTCTGTCTCTTCCTCTTCTCTCACTATTGCAGCATGTAAGAACCTGTTTGTTTTGCTCACCCCAGGCACCTACCTTTCCTTAAACCAGCTCCCCTGGATGACAGGCAGTACTCCAAATGGCAACATTAACAAATAAATATTCTCCTTACTATCTGATGAAAACATCTGTGTAGAAAGTTAATAATTCAACCAGGATAACAGAAGCACACTGTATTAAACCTGAAGTGCCCCCACCCTTAGATTTCTTAAGGCACTGCCAAACACAGCTGGCCAGTATTTATTAGCTGATGAGAGATTAGCCAGTGCAGCTTCAGGTGGTTTCCAAAGTGAAATTGATTGTCCTAATTATTTATTTAGCCAAATAGTACCTATTAATATTTATGAGTGACAGGAAAGTAATGCAGACTTACTTTTAAATAAATTAGAGAAACACTAATTTAGAGTAGTTACGTAACACGGAAATAACCTGCTCAACCTTTTCTCACATTTCCCAAGCCATTTCCCCAGAGCGAGTAGCCTGTACAGAGAAAGAAAAATAGGCAGACCTGAAGAACAGTGCGCTTTTCCATTGTCTGTAAGTAATATAATATAAAACACTAGTTTAAACGGAACAAAATAGTGTAGTCCATATGAGCTCATGATCATTCAATATAATAAATTAATTTCAGTCTGAAATGCAATCTAAATTGCTGTGGTTTATACCCCTTTGCACACAGTGTGTGTCAGCAGGAGATGGGATGAAGCAGGGGCAAAGGATCAAACAGCCAGGTTTGCTGCCAGCAGACCCCCAAGGCACATTGCAGTTCAACAGGCACTGCCTGCAAATAGAATAGCCCAGACCTGTGTTTGTGGTGGAAGTCATCTCAATGACTTCTTGAAATCTGAACATTCTTCTGATGCATTCACGCTTCTGGGAATGTTGGTAAAACTGATATTGTTATCAAAAATTTAGTAGAACAGAACTTTAATGACTCTTTTATGTTTAAAACTTCTCAATAGCTGCTGATTATTCTTTCCACACTTGATAAATTTTTCACAGTCTTTTCCAATACATGAACTCAGGAGCATCAGCTGAGAGGAGAAAGGGGGAGGCTGAAGCTAAATAAAAGAAAATGTTTCTTCGCACAACAGGTCATTCAGCTACAGAAGTCCCCTTGCAATATGTTGAGTGAGCTAAAGAACATGAACTCAGCCATGCTGGGCCAGGCCAAAGGTCTGTATGGCACAGTACCCTGCCTCCAGCAGGGTCTCCAGCCTGAAAAAGGCATCAGACCCAATATGGCTGTTCTTACCTTCTCATACAACCCTTTCCTGCTGGCCTGAGTCCTTTCATGTGGCCACTTTCATTAAAAATACCTCTGAAGGAGACTTTGGTATGATCTCCTGTACACCCAAATCATCACATATCATCCAAATATATTAAATCCAGAAACTTCAACTAAGTCATTTCCTTCTTCAAGAAATTAAAAGTAAGGTCCACACAATAAGTGGGAAAGAGCTTGGAGCCACTGATACAAAGCCCTCTACAAAGGCAAAAATCTGATCACCAAAAAGATCAGTTTATAACATAAGCTATTTTACCTTTAGCTCCTAAAGACATGGAAAATCACATCAAGATCCCTGCCAATGTGCTGAAAGGAAGGCCAGGCATTAAGATGGCCTGTCAGCTTTGGGTGATAAGAAGATGGAGACGTGTCAGGCAGGCAGTAAAGCCACCAGGATTTGCTGCACAGTCTCAGAGGGTTCATGAGATCTGCCTAGAAACCAGACCTTGGTACTCTGGAGAAATATAAAATAGAAAAACAAAACAAAAAAAGTCAACACAGAGAGAACATGTCAACATAACCAGGGCTTCTTGGAGAACACTTCTTCCTTAACCTGTTTCAGAAGACCTGAAACTGCTACTTTGCTCCTCAGCACTATTGAAGTTTGCCCTTTAAAATAGTTATTGCTTGACCACCCTTGATAAACAGTTGCAAATTCTATGACTACAGGCATGTCAGGTTTCTCAAACCAAGGAAAAACCCTCTCTTACCTTGGATTACGTACCCAAGACTCATTATCATTTTCTGGCACAGCCAACACGACAGATTTGTTAATAATATTTGTCTGATTTAAACCTTGCACAGCACATGCTCCATCCTTTGGTCCTGAGAGAGGGTGAGAGAGCAATATTCCAGATGCTGTGGTTTAGCACCCATTGAACTGGGGGGAAAATCATCTCATTTATTTTTTGGGGGACCTGGCTTGAAACCTTGGCTATATTAAATCAATGAAAACACTGCCATTGGCTTGAGAGAGGTTAGCATCTATGAATATTCTATTCAAAGCTGGATTTGGGAAAAAGCTGTAAAATACAGCCAGAAACCAGCTCTGCAGTATAACTGGATCTGATACTCTGAGAAAACACAAGAGGATGTTCCCCAGCCTCATAGGGTCAATGAAACCAGGGTTCACCAAGGTGCATAGACATTGTTCCATATGTCAGACCAGAGCCAGATCTCAGTCCTCCTCCCAGTCCCTGGCTTGCTCTTGCCCAAGCTGTACCATCTCTCACTAAGCCTGTACCACTTCCACCATCCCAGAAGTGTGGCTCTCGTTCAGGGAAAAGGGCACAAGATTTCACCTCTTACACCCCTCTGATTAATCATTATATTTTCCCCTAACCTCCTTCCTGGAAACGATTGCCTAGGAATCATGTCGAATTGCTGAAATTTCCAGTTCTTCCTTCACCTTCCTGTAAAAACAGACAAAAAACCAAACCAAAACGCTTGAAGCCCATGCCCAGGGTGGAAAACATCAAACTAAATGGTTAAAATTTAACAAAATTATTGGTGCCTAAGAACAGGACCTCATAAGAAAGAGTACTAAGGAGCCTCACACATCACTGAAGTATGTCCAGGTTTCAGCTGCACTGGAAAAGTCATTTTGAATTGCTAGTACTGTGCAATGGCTTGTAAAGCAAAGGAAGAAAGACTGTCATTTCTGCACGTGAAACCACTATATTGGGATAAGCTCCGTTTGGCAGAGAGCAGCCATGCAACGAGTGACCTTGCCAGAAATTTGGTGGCATAACTGGAGCCAGGTTTAAAGACCCTTCCAGGAGACAAGGGGAATATCAGCTGTATCAGGGACCTTGGCTTGGATGAAGCTCCTATTGACCACACATTGATATCTCCTGCTGAGATTTACAGAGGCTACTGAATGGATTCATGGCTGGCTGACAGGAGTATGAATACACTCTTCAGTCCTGCAGCCACCTTCAGCCCTTCTGACTTGTGTGCTTTGTGGTATTTTGGCATAATTTGGGAGACAGCTGGGATCTGGGAAAGATCTGAGCAGTTTTCACACATGCTAAGAGAGGTGAATTATGCTTTTCTCCATTTCTCTTTTGCTTTCACACACAGAGAAGGAGTACTGTCTTTGTTTCACCTGAATGTCTTTTATACTGTTATCTGCACTTTAAAACACATTCAGAAGAAACAAAGAGTGCAAAGCCTTCATAAGATACTATCAAATACATCTCCTGTGGAATGGATGCTTCCAGACTGCATAAAATATCTTCTGTCTTTTCAGCATTCTTAGAAATTTTAAAAAGCATCTGTGCAACAGAAGAATAAGTAATACAGCCTATTTCATTACATAGCAGAAAGTAACAAATTTCTAGACATGCTTAAGTCAGTAACAATGAGGATATTTATTTTTTTTTAAGAAAGGCCTTTTCACTTTAAAAATTCAGGATAAAATAGTTCTTTAAAGCATTGACATAATGCAGCTTTGTGATCTCAGATTAAGAAAAATGTTCTGTTCTGGGCAATTTTTGATACATACCCATTTTGGAGCCCTCTTCTGCAGCTCTCAGCCTACCTACACAGCTTCACCCAGTGTGATGGGGCAAAGGGCTTGTTTCCACATGGAAACATCTCTTGATCGCTCCAGACCTGAGTCAGAGGTTGAACTCTGAGCCAGTCTGAGCACCCCAGTTCCTGGCAGCCCAGGAGGAAGTAAGGATTTGAAGGACTCAGAGACATGCCATGGTGCTCTCTTGGTCATGATTTGCTTGGATCAGTCAGGCCTGAAACCAAGTTCAGTGCACAAATGACTCCTCCAATGTGACCAGTTGTGTCCTCTGAGGTCCCAGATGGCCCAAGGCCAGCTTTGCTGCAGTGTTTTGCTTTCCCAAGCTGTCCTCCTGCTCTTCCCCAGCTCTGGGATGTCATAACTTACCCCCAAAGAAGAGGGGGAGCAAGGACGGAGAGGGAGACGAGTGATGAAGTGCCACAACGAAAGCCCATGCTGGAAGGACAGCCTTGGCAAGCGTCACACCCAAAGGGAAAAGCCTGGGCTGTGAGGAGCAGGGAAGCTCTGTCTGCTGTCACCCCCTGCCCGAGCCAGCACTGGGGTGGGGGGAGAGGCAGTCAGTGCTGCCTGGAAGCATTTTAACTTGCAACAGGCCAGCTGCTGCTGAGGATAGAACATCAACCACTGCTTGGAAAGGATTAATGTGCAGTAAGGCACGAGCTCGGGATGCAGACCTGTGGTGCCTGACCTCGTGCCAGGGCAGAGCCTGGGCTCCATCGGTTATAGGCATGTCTGTGTGGACAGGATGACGATAGGTGAGCCGCTGGCTGCAGTTGGTGTGGCAGTCCCTACGGCCCTGTGTTTTCCTAGCTAATATTTAGTTGAGAGGCCTCCAAGGAAAACCCATGGGACGCTGGTGCTGGTGATTCAATAAGTGTCATTCTTCCCTCTGACTCAGTGCGAAACCATTTCCCATAAATGGGGTTAACAAGTACTCGATGGCTGGAGAGAGCTGCCTTTTCGGCCAGACATAAAAAACAGAAGTCCTGAACAGTAGTGTGAAAAACATTTGTAACTACAGCAAAGTAAAGGGATTTTCCTAGTTCAGTATAAACAAATGGGTTCACTTCTGCACATTTTGTTAAAGCAGTATCAGGCCCATTTTCCATTGAGAGCATGCCAGCTTTAGCGCAAAGCTAGTCCTGGGTTAGGGTGAAAATGACTTTTTTATTATGTACGAACAAGGTGATATTTTTGTCTGGGTTTTGTTCTGCTGCGAGGGATGTGAGGTCAGGCAGTGAAGAGGAGCCGTTGCACCCAGCACACGAAGGCAGCGATGGTGAGGGGCAAGGACCACCGCAGCGAGGCTCTGTCCAGCAGGGCGCCTTAGCCAGGGGTTTACTGGGCAGGTGTTTGAAATAACGCCCCGGTAAATGCCACCGGTGCCACCGCCAAGCTGAGTGGTGACATTGAGCCAGTGTGCCGAGGTCCTCAGCAGCCGGGGACGTGCACAGCTACACTGGGCTGCCCCGGCAGAGTTGTGCTTTGCTGGCAATAAGCAGAGCTAACATGCAGTCCTGGGGTTTCACTATTCTTAGGGATGCAGATTCTTCCCACTAGCCAAAAATAAATAAATAAATAGATAGATAGATAGATAGATAGATAGATAGATAGATAAATAGATAGATAAATAGATAAATAAATAAATAAATGAATAAATAAATAAATAAGAAAAAAGGCAGGTTTAACGGGGAAAAAAATGTAATTTGGGGCGTATCTAAATCAGAAAGTTGTAGCAAAGACATCTCATAAAATCCAAGTTAAAGGTAGGTACAAGCTGTGCTGCGCAGTGCTGGCCAGGACTCGGGCACAGTCCCCACACCTGCCCAAACCAAGCAGCTGCAGAAACTTATCACCGTAACCCAGTGCTCCCCTCCCTTCCCTCCTGTTTGTCTGCTCTTGCTGTGTCCCATGTGCAATTTCTGTATAAGCTCTTTAGAAACACAGCTCATGATTTCACTTTTATTTCCATGTGTGGCTATCGTTATTAATACATGTTTAAGGTTTCTTAAACATGCAGTGATAAGAAAATGGACAGCTAATGCACATCTGTCAGAAGCCAGAACTTGTCTCAATACCGTATGACAGACAAAGAAACTGGTGCTCTGACAGAAGGGATGCTGTGGCATTACTCAACTCATTCTGCACCACAGCATCGGTAATGCTCATTTCTAGTAATCTGCTAGCAGGCTATGCAAAAACGTGACCATTACTCACTATCTTCTGGACTTCACATGGCATAGAATCAACAGCCCTGGAGAGACCCATGCTCCCCAGCCATGTGAGGTTCCAGTCAAAATCAGTGCAGGTGCCCAGCACCTCTGGAAATCCAATGCTTTGTTTTGTCCTTGCAGTCCAAAAAACCACCATTCCCTTCTTCCAATTTCACATTATACAGCAGCTTAGAAACCCTCACTGGCTTTTTTTCAAAACGTTTAGATGTTCCTTTAGTTCTGTTCTCACTTCCTGCAAAGGGAGCCCTGAACAGTCATGCTGGAGAGTTTGAAAGGAACTGATCTACTCAAAGAGGCTAAATTATTTGGTTACAGGCAGTCATTAGAAGTTGTTGTTAATCACAGTTATTTCTTCCTGTTGAGCTTTATTTAATTGCTATTTGATTTCACCCCTAGGTGCAGTCAAAGGCATTTAAAAGAGACTGGGGAAAAAGTCACACTTGCAAGAAGCCATTGTCTGTCCTTCAGGGAATACTTACACTGGGATGCAATTCAAGGGCAAGACACCTAAATTTAAGTGTCTTGAGAAGTAGGTGCCTCAAATCCCATTACAGACGGAGTTTAGAGGGTGACTCACTTACTGTAAACAGCCTGCAGCTGTGCAGCTGAATCACCGGGCAGCTTTTGCAGGCACTTTGGGCAGGGTATGGAGCATACATTTTTGGTGCTTTGGGGTTTTCCCTTTGCCCGCTTGCTGCTTCTGCTGTGTATGGAGATGGTCACCTGCCTTGTGCACTGTGCACAGCTGGTGGGGCTACATGAGGTCAGGAGGGGGATGTCCCCCCAGGCACCCACATTTCTACCCACATACCCTGGCTCCCAGGCCCCACTGCCATAAAACTGCCTTCACCATTCAGTAGAAGAACACTTGGCGCTGGCTTTTGAAAAGCTCAGTTTATCCTCTGACACTTGTACAAGCATCTGCCACTTTGCAGATGGTGCTGATGTATTATTTTTGTTATTTATATACAGATAGCCATAATTTATTATTTTCAAATATCGGCTCTTTATAATTTTGTCAAGAAAATATCTCCTCTAACGCATTTTGGTTTTTTTTCTTTCCCATTTTGTGTGGTGATACAGCCACCCCTTTGCTCTGCCATCCATTAGTGCCTCACTGGATCTCTTATGGGACTGGGTGTGTGGGACAACACTTTTCTGATTTGTTTGCCACTTCCAACAGGGATCTCATTTCCTAGTTTAACTGGTGCTGTACAGAGCGCAACTGGAAGGTTAAATTTAATCAGAGTGCACAGACTTTTGCACATATTTCACAGATACTTAAATGCCTCTTCTGTTCTCTCCTGCTTCTGCCTGTGCTGACAGACGCTGCCCTTCAGGTAGAGCTGCATGATGCCCACACACAAACAGTGTTGCAATCCCCACGTGTTTTTAGGAAACACGGCCTTTGCTGAAGGCATGAATGCTTCAGAGGTAATGCAGATTGCTGCTGAACAGAGATGCACTAATGAGGAGCTGCTGATAGGTCTCCCCCTTCTGTGCCGGGTGTTTCTCTTCCAACAAAACTGAGAGCGCATCAAAGGCAAGTGTCTCATTTCCCTGTGAAGGATTTAACAACAACCCACATCCAGACGTTTACACTAATGAGCACATTCTCAGAATTTCCTGATTAAAACTGGTTTTTTCTTCCTACTTAGATGGTCAAAGTGATCCAGGATGCAACTGAAAATATATTAGGGATTCATATGAGAAAGATGGGGGGCTATGGAGATGCTTTGGAAATAAACAGCTTGAGATAGAGTGGTGCTGAATGCCATCCTCCCTCCTGTTTTGCTGAGCTCCACCTTTCCCATTACACCATGGGGCAGCGCTGCTCCAGGGAGCTAAGCCCCATGAGACTGGCTCCGAATTGGAGCTGCAGGCAGGGATGCTGGGCAGGTGTCCCTGCATCCTTTGGCACTCGGCAAATGCTGTACAAGCCCCTTGTCCCAGCTGGGTTTCAAACTCATCCCTCTACCCCTCTCCAAAGTGCAGCCTGCAGCAGCCCCAGGAACAGGGGTGCAGACAGCATTTCCTCGGGTATAGATTTTTAATATTGGGTGACTGCCTGGACTGCGTTCATTAATGTACATTTATACCTCCAACAATTTCATTCGATTTCAGGTTCATCAGACCTAGAATCAAAGCTTAGTTTTATAGGAATATTTGGTTGTTATACATTTAACTAAGCAGTAATGATAACTTTGGGTAGATTTACAAGCAAACACTTGAAGCCCTTTTATAGTTGAAGACATTAATGAAATCAGAGTTGCTAGCAAGAACCATAAGCAGAAGGAAATCATCAGGGGAAAGGAATTGCATTTGTGGGTGTCTCTCTGACAGCAGTATAATGCCCATACATGTAATTGAAGTTCAGCAGCCTGCTGTTTCCCAGATCGCATATGCAAATGCCACTGAAGCTCGCAGCCTGCAGCTAGGCTATATACCCTTCCTCCTGGCTGTGGCAAGGCAGGGCCCCAGCAACCGGGATCCTATAAAGTAACCCCACGTGCATCACACACAGGAGTCCACATCCAACCAGCCTCATAAACAACAGGCAGAGGAACACATTTACAAGGAAGAGGAACGTACAAAATGTGCTACAGCAGTTGAGTGCATGTAGATAAAACAGTGACCACCAGGTAAGTAGCTAATACCTTTGACATACGGCTGCATAAAGACCTTCCTAAATAGCCAATAGCTCTGCTTTACCTAAAAACAGCAAACAGGGCTGCACGCTGATGGTATCTGCCTGTAAAGAACATTTATTTAGTTCATGCCTCAGGTAAATTGCACAACATCCTTCATTGTATTCTAGTAAATAAGTCAGCATGGTTATGACATTTCCATTTTGCAACACCATAGTCATGATTGTTTAATAGGAAGTAATGGGTTATTTTACTTTGCAACACGATGTTGACAGCACTGATTTTATAACACACCTCAGGTGTTCTTTTCTTGTTTGGAGAAGGGGGGGGAAATGGCCTTAACTTGGCTTGAAATCTGCATTGGCTTCTTGATTTGGAAAAATGCCTAAGAGAGATTCAAAAGAGATTACCAGTCAATTTTCTTTTGTGACACTATTTAAACACAGATCTCAATCCAGAACTGATATCCTCACGGTTATTACTAAAACGCTGACTGTCTCCCCTGGGGCCAGGCATTCAGACCAGGGTGACAATGCTACCACGGTAATCACAGTGACACATACATACAGTACTTTCCCATGACCTCTAACATTTCTTTTCATCCTGAAGAATACTCAGACTTGCAGCAGCTCCTCAGAACACCAGCTCAGCCAGATGTTTTGATTTAACCCTCAGTGTCCAAAACAGTGCCAACTTCACAAAACATCTACTGATACCAACAAGCTCCTTTCACTTAAACCCAGAAATTAAACAAAAGTTAATGGGTTAATTACCTACACAATCCTTATCAAAATTAAATACAATAAAAAATCCCCCAATTTCAGAAAGCCCACTAGGGTAGTGCGTCAATGTTCTAACTTATGAAGACAAGATGTGTAAATGTGCAACGAATTTGGCTGTGATAAATGCCTCTCAAACAGGCAGCTCCGGAGGTGACACTTGCAGCATCCCTCCCACTGACCAGCAGGCTCCAAATCCTGGCTCCTCCTTTGGGACAAGAACAAGGGACAGGGAATGGGGGCAGTGAGGAAACATGCTCCGCTTCCACCGTACCAGCAGCATTTAAACCCACAGGGACACCTCCCACAGCAAACCCATCTTTTATTGACAATATCCACTAAATGTAAGATTAGAAAAATCAGTAAGTTAATAAGATGACAGCTTTCTCTGACAGCAATGGCAGCACTAAGGCATCGCTGGAGCTGGTCTGACTGTGACTGTTCAGCACATACCGAAACCACAGTAAAACTTCCTTAAACCATCAAGCACCCTAGCTCCACCACTGTTGAGTTTCTTGTTGATGCAAAAGTTATAGAACTCTCTTGCTGCTTATGGTAACTGTAACTTTCTCTTTTAAACATGCAGAAAAGAAAGAGTCATAACTCTTTTTTATGAAATCATCTAAGTTACAACACTGACAATGCCAATACAACTTTTAGTATAATCTATGTAACACCATCACGAAGGCTGATGGATATGTAGCATACAACTTCGGAAAAGAAAAATTAATCAGGATACTGATCATGGCATGTTTAAAACATATACTTGTTATTTCTTTATCTTGAACCTGGAGCTGAAAATCATAAATGTGTCATGAGAGTCCTCAGCTCAGTATTATTTTCTGATGACATCTGTAAATGAAAGATAAATTATGCCTTATTACCATGTGAGTACAATCTTCTAAAATGCCCCAACTCAATACTAAATTATAAATTATTTTTGTAGGTAAAGAATTGTGTTAACATGTAGAATTCTCAGCAGAAAAAAAATGTTTCCAGAACAAATAATGTTTTGCAACTCTTCATTTAGCTATACAATGTTTTCTAATATTTTTTAAATTAAAATCATATCTAAACAACATTTTTTAGCAATACTCTTTATATACTGCTGTTCCTACAGAGCTAATTCTAAAACATAGATTTCCATGATGTGAAAAAAAAAAAAAAGTGTCTTTCTTTTAGTTAAATCTGCTGTTAGTTTAGTTAGTTAATTTAGTTAAATCTTTTTAGTTAAATCAACCACCCCGACACCTGCTGGAAAAGCAGCATGGCAAGCTGTAGGCAATCCAGGGGACCTGGAGTGCATTGAGGATACCTTCTTAAGCCCGGTAATAGACAGCCCTGCCAGAGGGGATGCGATACTGGACCTGTTGGTCACCAACACAAGTGACCTAATCAAGACTGAGGCAGCCTGAGCTGCAGGGATCACGCACTGGTGGAGTGTGCAGTCCTGAGGGATATGGGTCAAGTGAAGAGTGAAGTCAGAACCCTGAATCTTAGGAAAGCAAAATTCCAGCTGTTCAAGGAGTTAGTCAACAGGACCCCCTGGAACACTGCCCACATGGACAAAGGAGCAGAACAGAGCTGGCAGATCTTTGATGATGCTTTCCATAGAGTGCAAGAGCTCTCGATCCCCAGGTGTAAGAAATCAGGAAAGGAAGGCAAGAGGCTGGCATGGCTGAGTCAAGACCTGCTGGTCAAACTAAAAGGCAAGAAGGAAACGCACAGGCAGTGGAAGCAGGGACAGGTATCCTGAGAAGAGTATAAGGACGCTGCTCAGTTGTGTAGGGGTGGGGTCAGGGGGGCCACAGTGTGGGTGGAGCTGAACTTGGCAAAGGATGCAAAGAATAATGAGATGGGCTTCCACAGGTATGTCAGCCAGAAAAGGAAGGTCAAAGAAAGCATACCTCCCACACCGTAACCAAGACTGGCAAACTGGTAACGACGGATGAGGAGAAGGCTGAGGTAACCAACAAAATTTTTGCCTCAGTCTTCACTGGCAACCTCTCTTCCCACACCTCTCAAGTGGTGGACCACAAGACGGGGACTGGAGAAGCAAAGTCCCTCCCTCTGTAAGAGATCAGGTCCAAGACCACCCGAAGAACCCGAACTTATGTCTCTGGGACCTGACAAGACGCATCCCAGAGTCCTGAGGGAACTGGCTGATGTAGCTGCCAAGCCATTCTCCATGATATCCGAGAAGTCATGGCAGTCAGGTAAAGTCCCTGGTGACTGGAAAAAGGGAAACATTGCACCCATGTTTAAAAGGGGTAGAAAGGAGAACCCTGGGAGGTACCAACCTGTCAGCCTCACATCTGTGCCTAGGAAAAGCATGGAACAAATCCTCCTAGAAGCTATGGCAAGGCACATGGACAACAGAGAGGCAATTCGAGGCAGCCAGCATGGCTTCACCGAGGGCAAGTCCTGCCTGACCAACCCAGTGGCCTTTTATGATGGAGTGACTACATCAGTGGACAAGGGAAGAGTGACAGATGTCACCTATCTGGACTTCTGTGAGGCCTTTGACATGGTCCCCCCACAACATTCTTCTCCCTTAACTGGAAAGAGATGGATTTGATGGGTGGACTGTTTGGTGGACGAGGAATTGGTTGGATGGTCACATCCAGAGGGCTCTGGTCAACTGCTCAACGTTCAGACAGAGACCAGTGACAAACAGTGTCCCTTGGGGTCCATACTGGGACCAGTACCATTTAGTATCTTCATCAATGGCACAGTGGGATCAAGTGCACCCTCAGCGAGTTTACGGATAACACCAAGCTGAGTGGTGCAGTTGTCACACCTGAGGGAAAGGGATGCCATCCAGAGAGACCTGGACAAGCTCAAGTGGGCCTGTGTGGACCTCATGAGGTTCAACAAGGCCAAGTGCAAGGTCCTGCACGTGGGTTGGTGCAACCCCAGGTATAAACACAGGCTGGCAGACGAAGGGATTGAAAGCAGCCCTGCTGAGAAGGACTTGGGGGTACTGATGAAAAGCTGGACAGGAGCTGGCAGTGTGCACTCACAGCCCGGAAGGCCAACTGTATCCTGGGCTGCATAAAAAGGAGTGTGGCCAACAGGTCAAGAGAGGTGATTCTGCCCCTCTGCTCTGCTCTGGTGAGACCCCACCTAGAATACCACAACCAGCTCCAGGGGCCTCAGCACAGGCTTTGGGGGGGGGGGGGGGGGGGGGGCGGGGGGTGGTCAGCAGGAGAAACTGTACTTACATTACAAATAACGTGATTTAGTGTTTGGGTTTTTTGTTTTTTTTTTTTCTATTGGGAAAACGATTAGGAAAAAGCCAATTAGTGCACCATTAAAATTTCATGGAGGAAATCACACTATGTCACAAGTTACTTTGCAAAAGAAAAACTAAGAAATGCAGCGTAAGCTGCGTGAGCCATATCATTACACCCAGTGCAATGCATTGTGACCCCAGTTCATTAGAGAGCAGAAGTGGATGGTAAAGTCCTTGCACATACAAAACAGTTCAGCATGTATGTAACAACTCTTAAATCATAAGTCATATGTATAAGGGTAACATCAAACGTCTTTAGGTCATGCTTACGACCTCAGCGTGTTTCACAGAATAAGACTTTTCAGCAGCTTCACTTCTAGCGGGGGGTGGGTAGGTGCTGGAGTGTACAAGAAACGTGGGTGGCCATGAAGAGGTTAAGGCCTGGAACAGCTTTTGTTTGGGGTGGTTTTTTTTCAGCAGAGCTATTTGGGCCTTGTGACTCACTTAAGGACTATTTTACGGCTTGATTCTCTTCCACATTTCTTAAGTATATTCTACATTAAACATGAACTAAAATAGAGAAGCAACTTACCATAGAAATGGTGAGGGCTGCAAGCTGAAAGTAGGAGAAAAGTATTATTTTCAATCATGCCAAGTCCTGCCTACACCTCTGGAGTTTACCTGAGTTCAAGCTAAAAGGAGACTCGCAATCCATCGCTGAGGAATAAAATACCCTGAAGAAAAAAAAAAAAAAAAAGCCTTCCTCACGGGCTTTTTTAGCACTTCCACAGGGACCAGCTTCTCAGGTGTTAATTCAGGGCCTGGGAAGGGGCTAAAGCAATAGCCCCTTACAAATGAAATTGTGGGAAGGGTTTAGAAGTGCTGGGGAGAGAGATGGGTAGAGGCAGGAACCTTGGTTAAGAAGAGGATGTCCATGAGGACAGGAACGTGTTGGGCAGCCAAGAGCTGGGGAGGGTGGGGATGCACTCAGAAATCTTCAGCTGGGCTGGTTTCATGCTGAGGGCACTGTGGACTGTTGTGTCAGACTGAGATTAAATGAGATTTAATTAACATTGCTTGTTGCTGAACAAAACACAACTGCCCTACAAAGCCATAGTTTCATTGAAATGTACATCAAGAGGCGAGATTAATGTTTCTTATCCCTAAAATCAGTGCTGTTCTTTACCTTGTTTATTTTCACTCAGCTTAGAAAAAGTAAAATAGCATGGTATCCAGAAATGAGACTGGGGACAATCACTGAAGAACTAGGTCTTTAAACATGTTTTTATATCTTGCTATACTTTTACACATTCTTTAAGTATTTCTTTACCACACTGATCAATGTGTTACAGTAACATCCCTATTGGTTACAAAAATCATGTCCATGAATATAGTAATGACACAATAATCAAGACAATAAAATATAGTTACAGTTAGTCTTGGGCCTCATAACTAATTAAAAATAATTAATCAGGCACTAAAGACATTCTAACTTTAAAAAAAAGATATGTTATTCTTGCCATTCGGTTCAGAGGGTCCCAGAAGATGATGAAGGGAATGAAGTACCACCAACTAGATGTCTCCTCCAAATATTAGTCCAAACCGTCCTCAAAAGGAAGCAAAAATGTCTTGTGTGGTTGATTGCCCTGGGAGGGAAAGAAGCCAGAGCTGCCCAAAAGCAGCTTGTGTCTTCTGCAGGAGATTCATTGCATTCCCATGTGACTTGCTCTCTGGGTACTCATAAACAGCTCATTTTATGGAGTTTTATTGAAATATGAGCCTGCAGCTCCTTCAGGGAATACATTGTTTGGCTGTTTCTGAGGCTCTATCAGGAATGAAATCTGAGCAGTGGTCTCCATCACGCCAAACTGTGTCCGTGTTACATCAATGCAACTGCAACGAAACAGCGCAGCAAGAGTTGTAGTGTCCGAGTTAAGGCTTTGGGAGAGGTGTGTGTCATTGCAGGGGGAGTGAGGGGGCTCTTGTATTTCCCAGAAGATAAATGGTGTCCACGGGGCAAGAGGGAAACTTGTTCTGGCATTTGAAAACCCTCAGCAGGGAATAATGGCATGTGGTTGACGTGTGTGCGAGTACACAATTCACATTGCTGTTGTGATCCCAGGAAATGAAGGAAAGATGAGTTCCCCAGCTGATGCATTCTTTGCTCATGTCCAAAACAAAGTGAATGGGAATTTAATGTACAAGTACTTCCCTCAGAAGTGATCAAAGAAGTAATTGAATTAAGCAGACAAACAGCAATGACAGCCCCCTAAGCCCAAATGTGTCTTGATAAAAGAGCAAGTACTGATAATGCATGAGCTGTGATAAAACTGATTAGGCTGCTGACTGGGAGGAAATTGGTCTTTTTTTGTTGTTGTTGTATTGACCAGATCCTCTAAGTCTATTAATTCCTTAGAGCTGTGCTTGGGTAACACTTAGAGCACTGCAGGACCTAGTATTTGAAAAATAACCTCAGTAAAGCAACAGGTGCAACACATGTAGAGATAAATGAAACAGGAATCAGAGCCACACAAGCGGGCTATCAAAAAGTGAGGTGAACATCATTAACCAGTTCTCAGAATGAAACTGAAGCAGAAAGCCCAAGGGGGTGGGTAGGGGAAGAGGTGTTCTTTCTAGGCTCATTCACCTCACACCCCAGAGGCAAGAGAGATGCAGCATAACACTGCCTGTTTCAGCTGGCTGAAGACCCATCCCAGCTAGTTTGCTCTGGTTTTCATTTGGAAATGATTTATTTTTGATCCTTTGCTTTCCTCTCCTGATATCTCCTAACCACTATTACGTACAAGTTGTGATCAGTGTAAACTCCCCATAGGTGTTTGACAGAAACGTGCAGGTGACATCCTGAAGACCACCACCAGACTGAAGCAATCATCATCCCACCTCTGCCCATCCATGGTTTTTCAGTAGTCCTCGGGAGTCCTGCAACCAATACCCAAACTACACAAATGCCGCGTCACTTTTCCTTCCTGTTTACACAAAAGTATACATTTGTACAGATAAACTTAGACCAGCTGATTACTGTGGGACTGAGCTCCAGCCAGAGGGAGGGAACATCTGGAAAGCAATAATTTTAGCCTCAGTTTTCTTCATTGGGAATGGGAAGAGGCTTTAATGCACTCTTTCAAAAAGCAGAGGACAGAAACTGGCTTTGTTTTACAGGTGGTCATTTTCTAAGCAGCGTGCACTGCAAGCAGCTCTGCAAGACTAGGACGAATGGAAATCTGAGCAGAAGTGGCTGGATGATGAAGGGCAGAGTGAAGATCTGGAGTATATAGCAGAAGAACATAGAAACATGGGAGAACTGCCCAGTGCACAACCACAGGCCAAGCAGTGTATCCTCTACTCTCCTCTTCCCACTAAATTTTCAGAGGAGCAGTTGCAAACACATGGGTTTTCTTTATCATCAGAGCAAAGGATTTTCAAAAGTTCCCCAGGGACACAGGAATAAAGGTGTTGCTGGCTTTCGGTAGTTTTCCCCAAGCCTTTGAAATCCCAGTCTGCTTGACTCGCGTAGTCACGTGACCTTCATGATTACAGCGTCTGAGCACCTCACCATCTCTCACACATTAATCTTCCCAGCACCCCTGCTAAGCAGCCCAGCTGTAACAGCTCTGGTTTACAGCAAGTGGTGAATGGCAGTACAGCGACTGTGCTGCCCAGCTTTATATAAAGTAACGTGGACCTGGCAACACGTACAGCCCAAAGTCAGTTTTACAGTATACGGGGAGGCTTGGGGTGTACAGGGACAAGCAACAGTCCTTCCAGTGCCCCACAGGGACTGCGATACATGAGGTAGCAGGAGGCACATCATCACACCAGGAAGATTCAAGGATGTCTGAGGGATGTGAATGATCATCCCCAGTGTCACATAAACCTTTTGTCTATACACATAGCAAAGTTCTTCTGAAGCCATCTCAACTCCTCATCGCTCTGTTTTGTTAGAAAGCTCCTTCCAGATGCCATTCCTTGGGCAGCCAGACAATTTCCCATTTCTGACCCAATTTTCTTCATCACCAATTTTTTTTCTACTACCAGCATTACCATTTAACCTGAATAGTTATTTTCTCTCCCTGTGATTTCACACCGTTATTCTTTCATTAAGGTCCTGCTTTCTTCATATCATTAAGCCAAACTAGTCACCCTCATTCTCCACGTGGAAGACAGAGTTCCCATTGCCTTGATCACCCTTAGAGCCTTTCACCACATCTGTTCCAGTTTATCTTTTGTTAAAACACAGCTGATCAGAGCTGGAAACAGTTTTCTAAACAAAATCACACGTGAAGCCTTGCAGAGTGGTGCTAATGCTTCTCACCTCTACTGGGAAGATGTCATCTGTCTCATGCTAAAACCTGACTGGGTCTCCTCAGCCCACATTCTGCCCGCAGCTGGTAGCTCGCCTGCAGCCGGGCTCAGCTGCTGTCACTGTTCAAGAGGCACAAGGCGTCCGGGCTGCCTCCCGTCTCATTTCTTGTTTGTTTAGCAATCCTAAATGATCAGCACCTACTTCATACTTAAGTTTTGGGGCTTTACCCACTGGTGACTTCTGTGAAAAGTGTCCGTGGGCACCATGGGAAGGAAAGGGAGGGAAAGCCACCTCCTCTCTTTTGGCTAACTTGCCTAACACCAGGAGCCTGAAGGAGTGAAGAGGCTCAAACCTGACCGCCCCAAGTCTGAGGCTTTTGCTTGCAGGCACCCTTCCTTTCTGAAGGCACAAAAGATTTTCTGAAGGCTCAGGGACATCAGATCTTCTTTGCTGCTCTGTGAGACCTCATCCCCTCTCCCCTATCCTCATTTGGTAAGGAAAGTGCTGGGAGGGAATATACACTTGGCTTTGCTGATTCACGGGACCATGGGGCTGAAACCCCTGTCTCTGTTTTGGGCAGGTTCTACTGAAAGACAGCCAAGACAGCCAGCCCCGCTTGTTGATTTTTTCTTTCCCTTAACCAGTGTTATTAGAGCCTTCTGACTAATTAGTAAATAGCAAAGGACAGTAGTGTGCTTTTGAATTGCCTATGGTCTGACACTCAGAGCAATTTCCAGGGTGTAGAGGCAATTAACTCCAAGGCAGGGGTCCTCAAACTTTTTAACCAGGGGGTGGGCGCGGATGAAGTGGCAGGAGGCCATCTGCGGTTGCTTGGTTTCCCCCCCCAACCCCCGGCGGGGGGGTCTGTAAATACCAGGGGCCGGATTGGGGACCCTGGGGGGCCGTACCCGGCCCACGGGCTGTAGTTTGAGGACCCCTGCTCCAAGGTATATGCCCAAGTGCAATAAGAAACAGCTCCCTGGAGCTCCCTGTCACCTGCTGCATCCACCTGGCTGGGCACTTAGTTGCTTTTTTCATTAATATAATTCTCTATGGGAGCCTATAATCCAGTTTTAAATACCTGTCATAACCTTCTGGAATATGTACCCAAGCACTTTATGAAAATTAAAAGGGAAAAAAAAAAGAAAAGAAAAGGGTTGTATTACAACAGGGATGACAATGCTGCTGAGAAGCCATGTGCCAGCCTTCCTGTGCTTCTGAAGCTAAAAGAAAAAAAGAAAAAAAAACCACAAAAGTGAACACAGAAGAGAGAGCACAAAATAAAAAGTAGTCGACATATTGAAGTACAGTTTGATAGAGGTATCAAGCAAGCGTGCTTTAATTGTTCGGCTTGGTTCTTAATGTGAGAAACTTCTAACAGAGAAGTGTCTTAGACCTGAACAAAGGAACAAGTGTCTTTGATATGGAGAAAAATAAGTGTGCCTGGAGAGAGATGTATCCTGTGCCTCTTGCATGATTACAAAAATGTAACCAAGATGGAGCTCTTTGGTGAGCTACAGGCCTCTTTGATGGGACTTGGGCAAGGCAGTGACTGGGCAGTCTCTGGGAAGCTGTGGGCCGGGAGCTTACTACACTTTGTGAAGAGATGTACTATGGTCTCCAAACTGCCATCAGCATTTTGGAAAACAAAGCTCTAGGTCTAAGCAGAGATGATTATGCAGAAAACACATTTAGAACTTATTTTGAAGTCATTCCAAGATTTACATCATAGCACTTCTCGACCACATTCCTACATTGTTTTGGAACTGCAGTTGAAAAAGAAACTACCTTTTCCAGTGAAAAGCAAAACTTCTGTTCAGCTTAACTATTTGAAATGACCTGTGAAGGAACCATGTGCCTTATATTTCTGGGACTACAGGAGCCAGAACCACCCCGTGACTGACTGCTTCAAAGCTCATCCAGGATAAAAACAGATCTGACCGCTTCCTACAGGTAAAAGATGTTTTGTCAAGACTTTTGTTCTGTTAGAGGAAATCCTGAATTTGTCAGCTAAAGTTGTAGAAACAGCCTAGGTGGATCATCATTACTGTTTCTTCTTCCACGGGTTTTCCTATGTGTACTGCAGGTCTACCACGGTTGTGCTGTTACTAGAAATGACAATCACAAAATGTGATACGCCACTATTTACACAAACAGGAGGAAAACACTAGCACATCACAGACCTCCCTGCTTCAGTCAATGAGCATCAGGAACGAAGGTAAACACCAGATCCATCAGTCTTGCTGGTACCCCCATTCCCTAGGCACCATGAGGCTATTAATGCCTAAGAAACAGTCAGTGTCACATACTTAAATTGCTGTGTCATGTTGGCCTTCAGTAACACTCCATAAAAGGCCCTCAGAAATCTTTCTCCAAACTCTCAGGAATGTGACAGAAAAGGCTTGTCCTCCTCCAGGCTCCAAGGAAGCCCAGTACATCATAAAAAACACAGTTCACAACTTGCTGCATCCCATTCTGTTACAGATACAGATGCAGCCATGCACACACATCTGGCCTTGACTGCGTGACAGCTGTTGCCTTTCCAGCTATTGCCCTGGGACAGAAAGCTCTGCACCACAGCATGCACGAGGCAGTGGCCTCAGGGGAAAGGAAAGCAGCTGGAGCTGCAGTGCCGTGGGATCCAGCAACCTGGTTTTGCAGTGCTCATCACGACTTCCAGCATCTCACCATAAGCACAGTAAATAGACGAAACGAAAGCAAGGGAACAGCCCGCGATTCCCACGGCCACCAGATTCACAGAAGCAGCAATACAAGTGGCATGAATTAAGTTCACAAGCGTTACTCATTTTTCTGGGTGTAAAAAGCCCTATTTTTTAACTCAAATATGGAGGGAATCAGCAGTACAGTACATGCAAAATAAATTAGTGGTTCATCCCTAGACACAGCAGGCCATGACTGTGACTGCCCAGTTCTTGTTCAATCTGGTTTTGGTCTCCATGACTCATAAATCCAGCAGATGGTGCTTCCAAAACCGCAGCCATTGGCCTTTTCATCTACTTCATCCCAGCTGATCTTCAGCTTTACTAATCTTAAGGTCTTTGTTAATGTTTTGTTGACACAATGCTTTTGGTCATCCATTGCCTTTCTTCCCAAACATTTTCTGGGCCCGTGTGGCTGCAGAACCCTGCCAGGTTTCCACTTCACTATGTGCCTGACCTAACCAGCTTTCCTACCATAGCTGACTGGCTGTGGTCCAGCTCTCCCAGACGTTTCCAGACCCGTAACATAATCGTGTTCTCTCAACTCTTATCCTCTGTCAACATCATGAGACAAAATGAACGGTTTTAACTCTTACCATCCATATTTATTTCCACCAGAAAGCGCAGCGATGGTACTTCACTGCTTCAGTGTTTTACCTGTTGAAGGATTTTCACCAGCTTCGCTCCTCAACCTTTCCTCTCGCCTTTCCATTGTTGTCGTACCAGTACGGGTTCACCAAGGAAATAAAATACCTCAGTGCTACTGACCTTTACTGCCTCTTGTTGAGCTGTGCCTGCTGCTCTCCTCCAGCCAAAGGCAAACAAGATTTATCCAGGCCTCCTTGCCGTGTCAGACACTGCTTGGCACCTTTGCCTGCAGGCCAGGGGCAGGTGCTGCAAGGCATCTTCTCACCCCCACATCCAGGGCTCTGCCGTCCGTTGGCACCACCCCAGCACTGCTGTCTGAAGCATCCCTTAGCCCACCCAAAAAAGAAGAGGCAATTACCATCGCCTTTGCCCAGCTTCTGTCATTACCTTAAACTAGCCTGCTGGTTTGGAGATGGGGTTTTACACCATGTTCACCATTGGTGTAGTTGCAGTTTTGTTTTTCTGTTTCTTCCAACATGTCCCAGGTGCTGTAACCTTCCCTGGGCTCTTTCCAAACCACCACAACTGTGAGAAGACCACTGCCAGGGCAGTACAGCTCATTGTTGGCCCTGGCTTTCCAGTGCATTCCCTGGAGTCCCTCCAGCATCTGTGTTTGCTCCATACACAGCCTCCCACCTCTGAAGCCTTCTTATCTGCCCCCATCAGCAGCCACTGTCCTTCCTATAAAGCCAAGCTCATCTTGCCGGTTAGAGATCTCACTGGGATTCATCATGTAGCTAAGACATTCCCAGCTGTTACTATTGCAGTCAGTAAATGGGCCTCTGGGCCGGGCAAGACACAGTGCTCTCCACTGCCTACGATGCCCATCTGGGACTGACTGTTGCTTTCATGTTAACCTGCAACACATTTCCACAAACAAAACTATGCCCAAAGGAGGTCTCGAGCAAAAGCTGGCATGTTTTGTACAGGACAGCTTACCTCAGCAAACATTCGCGGTGAGGATCATGCCCGGAGCACCAGTTTTACCTTTCATTTATTGCCTGTCTCCGTTTGTATCAAAATGCAAAGTGGGATTGTGGGAGAACACAGTGAAAAATAACAAAAAAAAAAATTCAACATGAAAAGGTTGCTACATGTTTCTGGCACAGGGATCTGAATTAGAAAACTTCAAATATGTAAACAACCCCCAAATGCTACCAAAGATCAGTCCAATCATATCTGCCACATGACTGACTTTATTATAACTGGAAGCTATACAGGTACTGAACTTGGATTTTTTTAATACTTTCAGATATTTTGTGAGCTTCAGAAGGGAATAGTTGGCATAAATATTGCTTGCAAAAGGGCTTTTCAGCAAATGTATTAATCTTACAGGATCTGCCAAAATGAAAAATCCATTCATCTTTCCACGGATTTCCTGTATCTTTTGGCATGTCCATGCAATAAGGAAAATTTTTAGATTTTTAATTATGATTATTATTTTGGAAGCTCAGTGGTGCTCTTGAAACTTAAATCCTGGTAGCTGAATTGTGCAGTGTAACTACTGACCTATATACTAGTTGCAAACCAGAAAACTTGCAAAGGGCACTTGGTAAAGGTTGTTTCTCTCTGCGAAGCCCTGAAGGTGCCAGTCGGTTTGGGTCCAGGTGCCAGCCCATGGTTTTCCCTCGAGGACATGGAAAATGAGGAACCGGCTCTGATTTTGCAGCCACAGCTGGAGCAGGGGGAGGCTGAGGCTCTCTTGGGGCCAAGTGAGGATCAAGCTCCCCTGGGTTGAGCATCCCCATCGGATCCCATCCCATACCCAACCACTGCTTCCAGAGCCAACACGCTGCTGCAAACCCCCTTGGCTGGGCTCATGGCACTGCTTTCCTCTGGTGTGCAAGAGGCGATGCCTGAAGTTTCGTTTCTCAGCAGGCCTCGCTCAGTTCAGTGGTAATAACATGTTTGCTGCGGGATGTAAAAATAGAAATGTATGGATATGGTAATCCCTCCCTGAAAGCCTGGCCAGTGTTGCTTAGGGAATGGCTAAACACACAAGCTCGCCCCCATCACACTCGCTTGCATGTTTTTCATCATCTCTAGCTGTACCTGTGCTGCAGGCTGAGGGCAGCCAAGCCTGAGAGGCAGTGGGGAGAAAAAGATAAATCAAGGGCTTCAATTAAACAGGTTTTTCTGTTAAATAAATTGTGTCAGTTTGGAAATTTTACATCTGCATGACAGTATTTTTAGCTACCAGTGCTACAAGTCCTGCCTTAAGTTTCTGGAGCTAAAACCAGATCCCAGCAAACCAGCCAAACCATAACCCCTGTCTTCCAATGCATTTACCTGGGTGAACCTTTAGCATTTGGCACACTGGCACAAACTTGGCACTTTTCTCTCAGGTGTATTTTTTTTCATACAAGTAAAAGGAAGAGAAGAAAAAATCTTTTACAAAAGGAAAAAAAAAAAGATGGTGAAAAAATGGTTGTGGGGGTTCAGGCTGATATAGCAGAACTTAAACCAACTTCATTCTTTTCAACACAGATCTGGGTGTCAAGTCTACCTCAAAGACTTAATTTAGAATCATAGAACGGTTTGGGTTGGAAGGGACCTTAAAGATCATCTAGTTCCAAACTGAGTTCATTGCTGGCCAGATTTTTAGATGTTCTCCACAAAAATCACTGGAGAAGCCTCTTGGTCATTTTTTCCCTTACAGCAATGACATAATAAGCAAGGAAAGGGGAAACAAAGGAATTAAGCTAAACCTTGGTAATACGTGCGGACTCCATCCCAGCAAAAAATACAGTCAGTCTAATGGTGAGTATATATATATGATGCAGACATATAGCAGTGTACAATGTTTACTCACACTACCATGGTAAGCTTGGACTAGAAATGCAAGTGATGAGGCAGTTTTTAAGCTGGCCATGCTGGCAGCTGTTCCCTGGTGTACCTGTGCCTCCCCCTGCGATGGACCGCTGGCTGTGGGGGTAGGTGAGGATCTCATCCCGCTCACTGCATGGCCCACAGCACTTCCAGTGGCATCACACCAGTAACGGCAAGTAACCGCAAGGACCGTGGTGTGGTCGGGGCTGGATAACAGCCTTTTGTTCCCAGCCCTGTGGCAGGGCAGGGCTGCTGCCTGCTCTT
This sequence comes from Falco naumanni, assembly GCF_017639655.2. Taxonomy (NCBI): domain Eukaryota; kingdom Metazoa; phylum Chordata; class Aves; order Falconiformes; family Falconidae; genus Falco; species Falco naumanni. Next base: position 8,569,788 of record NC_054059.1, read on the forward strand.
GGCAGTGCACAAACAAGAGTTGCTGCAGGCACCAGCCCGTCCTTGTCCCCCTCCCGAAACACACTCCCCATGTGCCAGCAGTGCTCTGGGCAAGCTGATAGTTCCTCGGTCACAGCCCTCCGCAGCCCCAGGCATCCCACCGCTGCCTTCGGGGAGGTTTGCGCTCTTCCATGGGCCAGCAGCTCTCCCTGGGTGCGTGCCAGAAGTGGACTCCCTGTGCCCCTGTGGTGTGCCCATGGCAGGTTTATTTCCATGTTTCACATCCCAGCCCCGCGAGGTCCTGCACCACACGGATGGTTCTCCGGTGCAGGGGAAGCCAGACACGCAGCCCCATGGTCTGTCTGTCCATCTCATGGTTGCCACCACCAGGCTCTCCCTGGTTTGAAGATAACAGCCAGGACAAAAAAAAATGTTTCCAGGACTGTCTCCCCCTGCTTATACTGCCTGAAACAATGTTCTTCTCATAGAAATGTGACATCCCCAGACCTCAGCAGTCAAAAGAGCGAGCTGCATTATGCTGGGGACAAGAGGAGCAGAACGAGGAGAAAAACAGAGCAGTCTTGGAAACAGGAGTCCAGAAGGAAGGCAGGGCCACCAGGCAGGCGGCTGGGCTGTGGGATCTGCCCGCACGCACCTGCACCCCCTGCGCCTGGAGCGCCTCTCTGCCTGGGGCTGGCCCCGACCGGCAGCGGAACCGTGACTGGCGCTTGGGAGCAGGATAATTATAATCTGGGCTCTGCAAGTGTGGGTTAGCTTTCACTGAAATAAACTGCTCAAATCTATGATGAATATCAACATTGTAGGCACAAGGGGCAAGGCAGTAAATTGTAGTAGGATGAAATACCTACATTTAATTATGTCAAATTATATAGAATTTGAGAGAGTTTTTCTGATGCATGCTATTTAAAGTTAGGCCTAAGTGCACTTCCTTGCCTGAATAAAGCAGCTTTTTGTTGCAAGATGTGGGCTTGCTTTGTAGTTTATGATTTATAATCTTCACCACATTTTGTCACTTTCTTGTTTCTTGACTGAGATGTTTCTGAACATCTCATTTCAGATAATGGGATGCAGCTAGGGTGCCGTACTATATACAGCCTCTTAAAAATGTACGAGCAGTGTTTATTTGTGGGGTTTTTTTTCTCCAAGATACTCATGTGTCTTGAGTATGTTCTCCACCAAAGTGTATATATAACACACGCACATGCAGCCAGCAGCTATTGCTCTTGAAATTCATGTACTTCTGTATGAATTGGATGGGGCCCACCCCACCGATCCCCATGGCCAATATTTTTTGATCAAAACAATCAGGAGTGTATAAATAGCCCTGGACTGGCCAGCTGAGCTCACCCTTCAGCTCCGCACCATGAGCAGCCTGCGGGGCTGAGCACCGGTTCGGGACGCTGCCTCAGCAGCCGTGCACCGCACAGCTGGGCTTGGCCCGCTCCCGTCCTAGTGGGGCTGGCAGGTGACAGAGCGAGGAGCCTCCGTCTCAGGGCAGAGGGACACCTAATCATTTCCACTGTGGGCAGAGAAAGCGACTGGCTGGTGAAGCTGAAAGGGTTGCCACCCACGCAGTTCAACAGCCCTGGAAATAAAAGAGAGTTTGTGCGCAAAGGAGAGCCTGAAATCTTCCTGCCCGGCAGGCTCGGCGTGTGAGCCTGCAGCCCTGGGCCGGGAAGGGTGCACGGCATGTCAGCAGAGCAGCTGAAATTTTGTTCAGCCTCGGTAAGCACAACATTTAGCTGGTGGTGGTGGCCCGGACCTGAACCACTTATCCGCATGCAAACGTGCGTGGGAACATTCCTGATCCGGTGCTGCTGCCAGCGTGCAGCCCTCAGCACCTTCCCAGAGCCAGAGGGATGTGCTGAGGGGTGGCTGGTCCTGGTGTCATCTCAGCTGGCACGGCCAGGGCCTGGTGACGGGGCAGCAAGCACTGGTGTTTTCCAGGTGCACAGGACAACAGAGTCATGGCTTTATTTCTCAGATGCGGTGCCAGGCCTCTGAGCTCCCTGGCAGTGAACGGGGAGTGTCTGCAGCCATAACTCACCTCGTTGCAAGGGGCTGCGGCAAGGCTTGCCTGGCAGATTTCTCAGCATAGCATCAGAGTCAATGAGAGGACTAAAGGGATTCATAAATAAGTAGTAGAAGAACAAAGCCCACTTGAATTAAAACTATTCCCCCTGGTTGAAAAATAAGCAAATAAATCCAAAGAACCCACTTAGAAAACAGCCCTGTACTTCGTACTTAGATGAAGGATCTTAAGGTTTCATCTACGGATATGAACGATGTTACCAACACAGCGGGAGGAACCTACTGAAACCCAAGGATTGCTTCTCCTTAAAAATAAAATTAATCAAACCAACTGGGAAAAATACTTTAAACTTCAGTCTCAGGGAGCCAGATTCATTCAAGAGCGGCCTCACTCATTTCAGTGAGTGTGTATAGATACAGACACACACAAATATCAGCTTGCTTTTGCAGCTATGCTCCACTGAGATCATTTTAACCGTATCAATAACGTAAACAACCTTCTCCCGAGAACAGCAGGCTGAACACAGGCAGTTGCTGCGTTGCCACAGAACAGCTTTGCAAGAGCAGAGGTAATATCAACCTGAGGAGAGTGAGCTGAGTGACAACAGCAGAAACCCAGCCAAATTTGCACCAGGCTTCCCTTAACACAGCACTATGGTAGTGAAGGGCTTGGTTAGCTAAGCCAACAGCAAAACTCTCAGCAACTCAACTGCTTGTAACACAAGATGAATCATAGGTTCTCTGCTGAAAGCTGATTAGATAAAGTGCCATCTCCCAAAGGCTCATGCGGTGCATATGACAACACCCCTGTCACAGCCTGAGTGGGTATTTCAGCCTCTTGATGGTCCTGAGCAGTGAATAGCTGTGGGACACCAAAACTGCCTCCACCTGGGGGAGGAGGAACAAGACTGAGGGATGAGGGGTGGCAGCAGGCACGGCACTGCAGGTAGGTAAGAGATGCACAGCCTGTGATGGTCAGGCTGGCTCCCTCTCCCAAGGGGCCGGGGCTGGGACTGGCAGCAGAGAGGAAGCCTGGGGAAGCTGGGATCACTGGTTGAGGGTAGGCAGAGTTATGACCCCGCTGTGAAATGCTAGTGCCCACCTCGCACCTCTTTACCGTCCTACTCTCATCACCCAGCAGCAGCCGCTGCTGTGGCACCCGCTCCACTGCCGCCTCGGCTCAGCCCCAGCCTCTGCCTGGGGGCAGCGACGTCTTCCCACACCTGGGGAAGCCGTGGGTTGGTCGTGGCATGGGGCAAAGCCAGGAAGGAAAGGACCGAGGGAGAAGACAAGGGTTTCAGACCATCTCTGCTCTGCAAGGCAGTTCAACACTCATGCGCCTTGGCCTCAGCCACCTCTAACTCCAGTGTAACAAACACCAAATGAGGAACAGCTCAATAACCTAAACCTGGGTTTTATTACAACCAAATCAGACAAAAGTCACTTTAAAAGTTTACAAGTGTTGTAGTTGACAAAGTAGCTAGGTTGTTGGCAAGAAGGGAGGGGAAAATTTTACTGAAGAGATGGATGGGACGGTGACAAGAAAAAATCATTGGAAAGGAGTAACAATTACGGTTACTTTAACCTCGTCTCTAGTCCTTTTTGTTCTCCATGTATTAACATTTTATGGCAACCTGCTCACGCTTCCCTTCCCAAGTTAAATTATTCTGTTTTGTGAATAAAACACAGGACCACTGGGTTACAGCATGAGATGCCATGAAGCCACTGGAGCTGCACTTGAACAAGGCTGTGCTTTGCTCCTCCACTGCCTCACTGCTCTCTCAAGAGGCATCACTGAAAGTCCATGAGGTCCAGCCAGTAGGCATTAGAGCTTTATCGTCATACCAGACACGATCTTCCTGTTTCTTATGGGATAAATAATTACTCGAAAACACTCTGGTACATGACACATACCTCTCAAGCGTCTTCTGCTTTGGCTTGAGGCACTGCCCTGCACCAGGCTGGGTGGCAGAGGAAAGCCTACAGCACTATGTTGCAGCCATGGGTCCTGCCGGAGGCACCTTCCCCCCATCTTCGCACAAACCAGCCCAACATTTTAAAACATACGTAGGTTGGTGGCCTCCTGCAAAACCCTGGTTTAGCAAATAAAGAGTGTCAGAAAGCTGAGCTATCCAAGCACATGGGAAGTCAAGGTGCTGCACTGCAAATGCATGCAGGCTTGGAGTTATGCAGTGCCTGCCTGATCCCAGTTGTCAGTGAACAACAATCTCTAATGTCTCCTCTGTGCAGCCGCCACTCAGACCTACCACCTGGATGTGCTGCTCCAGGCCAAGCAGACCCCGTCCCCCAGCTCACAGGGGTGAGACAGCTCCTCCGTTTGTCTCCAGTCACGGCTTAGCTCCTGCCTGTTGGGTACCAAACTGCTCTGACTCAGCTGCCGGAGGGAGGCACGGCCGGGTCTGCGTGCCGCCTGCTGCCCACGCTGCCATCACCTGTCCTCACACAGGTTCCCTCTGCAAGCCCTTGAAAAGGTCGCTGTCCCCATGTCACCCGCCAGTCCTGCTGCCACAGCTCAGGCAGAGGCCGGGCCCATGCAAGCACTCCTGCCCTCACCCCAGGCCAAACCAAAGCTACTGGGGATGCTGGTGCTGCTCCGCACACCGCCACAGTGTCCCCCACCAGTCGGACCCTTGCCAATGGCTGCCTCGAGGTCCTTGGCACAGCCTGAACTGGCAGGGCAGCAGGGGGGAAGGGGTGTATCGGCTTTGCCAGAGCCCTGGGAAGCCAAGCACGCAGCATCCGTATGAGCCGCAGGTGCATGGGTGCAGGCAGCAGCGGGGGCTGATCTCCCCAGCAGCCCCCCACCAGCTGCCGGAGCAGCCCTGCACCTCCACCACCCCCCTTGTCCTTCAGAGCTCCCCTGGGAAAGGCTGGACAAGTTCAGGTCCGGTGTGAGTAGCTCAGAGTCGCAGTGGAGCTGGCCAGAGAGGCTTTGCCTGGAGGGGGAACAACTGCGCCCATCTGCACGGCTTCACCGCCCGGGCTAAGAGGGTGCCAGCAAGGGCTGCAGTGGGCAGGCTGGAAAGCAGCCACCTGCCCGCAGCCCGGGTCACTTACCTCCAAACTGCCGAGACCACGCAGCACTGGAACTGGCAGTGGCTTGGGCACGGTGAGCTCGCAGAGGCTGCATGAGGAGTGCAACCACAGGCATCATAAATCCAGACAATTTCTGTTTTCAGCAAGTACTCAGCTGCAAGCAAACGGAGTGCAAGTAAACAGGAATGATTTAATTATCATATAAAATTAATTAATCGGACGCAGGAATCAATGGGGAGTCCTTCTCAAACACTGGCTGCACATTACTGTCAGTTGTAGAACAGTTATCCAGAGACCTACAGGAGCAAGAACAGACACTAGTTTCTACTCTTAATGTAGTACAGTTGGTTTGGCTTATTTTTTTCCCTCCAAGACAGACGCAAATAGGGTTTAAAGATGTAAACCAAAGACCATAAAAAAATTTCAAAGCAAGCAACATAAACCCAAAGCTGGGGTTGATTGCATTGCACTTGTAATATGAAATAGGCTAATGATCAAATTAATCAGTATTGTTAATCAGGAGGCTAATTTCTTTCTGTCAGAGGGCTGGGGACAGCTAATGTTACGTACAGGTTAGGCTACGGTTGTTTGTAGCAGCTGGACTGAGGGACAGGCCGTCTTCTCCCAGCTTCTTGCACCAGTTAGTGCACGGCAGCATCCACCTAACACATCATGTGTTGCTTCTCCGCCCTCTTTCCCTTCTGTCAGAAGCACAGAATGGGCAATTTCATCTGAAATTAAGCATCTAACGTCCACATCCCGGCTGCGAACCCAGGCCAGCCACAGCCACTGGAGAATGAGATCCAGTTGCCCACACAAGCATCTAGCAACAATGCCTGACACGACTTAGGGCATGAAAGATACACCTGGGCGAGCAGGTATGACCGAGGAGCGACAGCAGATCTGAACCCTTCTAGACCAGCAGCTGAAGGCCAGGCAGCCTTACAACATCTCATAGGCATCTCGCTGCACAGACAATTAACCAGGCAGGCAGCAGAGTCAGTTGAGCCTACAGAATGGATCACACTACCCTAAAGGCACTTCATGGCTAGCTCAACTTCTCTGCTCGCCCATACACACCTGTATCTTGACAGTTGAATTTAGGTGGCTTCATCCTGAGCTGAATCCCCCACACAGCTCCTGCAGGAAGCAAGAGGGCTGCAGCTCCCCCATCCTTTAACTCGCCACTGTTGTTCATGGCTTTGCTGAACCCACATCAGGTCCTGCCCACATGTTGCCTTCAGATACTCGTCAGAAACCTTGTGAGTTACAGCAACCAACTCCAGCCAGGGAACATTTATAAGGCTGGGTTTTTGCTCTAAATTATTCACCTCAAGGAAGTAACTGCCCAGTTCAGCATCAGCCCCTCGCCCAGGAGACAATTCTTTCTTTCACATGCACAACATGTCATGTATCCCACCTTATGTACTTACTAGGGATTTGAGCAATTTATTTTGAAAATTGAGGCATGCACCAATCCCAGTGCTAGCATTTTATGCAAGCTCACAGAAACGTAGTCAGACATCAGCTACCCAAGCCCCAGGAACAAAGGGCTCCATTTAGATGCTCTAACACAGGCATCTAGTGCCATTTGAGATGCCCTAAGGCACCCAAGATACCACAAGGGGTTGGCAGATATCACATAGGACCTATGGAAGCAGCAGCTGGAGATGTGGAGACCATGCAGGATACCCCAGGGTGTCTCAAATGGTACTCGATGCCAAAGTATAAGCAACCAAATTAAGTTCTAAAAATCCTGTTTATACTGAAGTCAGATGTACGTCTCCCATATCTAACAAACACGTATCTTGCAGTGCAGCTAAGCAGCGAAAGAGCTACAAAAGAACTGCATCCTTAATTTGGGTCTACTGAAATCTGGCAGAGCTTACAGTCTGTGTCAGCTTGTTTTGTTATGAACGTATAATGCTCACTGAACCCCATGAGCTGCTGTGATAACAATCTCTGCCAGCTTGCTGAATGGATTCCTTTCAGTTGCTGCCTCTGAAGTTATGTGGCTAGAACAGAGCTTCTGCAATACACCAGTGCACCGGGAACACCATTTTTTTAGCTACAGGAGCAAGAGAGCTGTCTGCAAAGATTCATGAGCTCAGAATTGATTATCGGACCATAGGAGCAGAAGGTCGTTGTGTCAAGGCTCCTGGCTACCGCAGTGAGAATGTACGACTGGCTAATCCTCTTACAAACACGTGCACTTCCACAAGAGAGAATACCTCTAATGATTTAAATCCAATTTTAATTAATTGGTGCACTGTTTATTAGGACAAGGTTGTTACGGCACTGCAGTCTTAACCGAGCCAGATGACAGAAGAGTATACAAGTCTTTCATTGCAGTTAATAAATCTGGGACCTCACGAAGGCTGCGTATGTCTGTCTTGAATTCCAATCTCAGGATCCAGCATTAAACTATGTACCATAAGGATTTCCAGCAATTAGTGTTAAATGAGCATAAATAGATAGATTACTAATTTTCCGGACTATCAGCAGGAAGTACTGACACAATTTGTGCTTTAGAAGGAGCTACTTACAGTGAAACAATCACTGCCCAGGTTAAATCTGAGAATTCCTCCACACATTTTTTGCAAAATCTAATTAATCTAATTAAGAGACCTCAGTGGTTAAAACCCAGAAAATATGGCTTGTTTTGGATCTTATCATTAAGGAATTTAATGAGAAACCGTAGCAGCATACACCTTCCTGCCCAATTTAGAACTATATGCCATTTTTCCGTAACACCCACTTTAAAGAGCCACCAGCCTAGAGCAGAGGTTCCATGAGTGCATGCTGCCATCTAGGCAGGCTTTGGGGCGCAGCACCTACTTTAGAACGTGAACTGCTCTTGCCATGGACAACACACTACTATCCAAAACGAAGGAGAAAGGATCATTTTTTATACTATTTAAAAATGACATATCACCACTCACTGAAAATGCAAAACCTGCCCCTCAAACAGATTGTAGAAGTCCACATCAAGAGCAGATAGTTTTTGCGTTTATTAAGAAATATGTTATTTTGTACTTCCATACATGCAACTTGAACTTCAGCTCTGCGCGGAATTACAAACCGCTTTTATCTACGAAAACCATGAATACAAAGTATATAGTATTACGGCTATTAATTACCAAAGCACGTTTTACTATGGCAGTACTATAATTGTATCTATTTGATATGCTTTGAAATACAATCAATTTTTAAAGACAGTTACTAAAATATATATTGATTTTCTACAAAGACAGAAATAATTTTTAAAACTATTTTTCTTCATAAAACCACAAGTTTCTATCCAGCACAAAAAAATATAAAATACATAGTGCATCTAACTTATTTAAAACAATAAACAAATTCTATACACAGCTTTGCAGGAAACTTACAGACAGAAGACTTGACCAATAAAGTAATTTTTATTAGAAATATTAATGAATAGCTTCATTATCAGTTATGGGATTCTGTAGGGAATGCATGAATTATGAAGGCAGAATCTTACACAAAATGGTAGTAGGACCTGGAAAGATTATCATTTAGCATCCTCCACTTGTACGAGTCCTTTGAATGTGGCTTATTGAATTGAGTTCTGCTGGAGGGCGAGCATCACCCCACGTTACAAACAACAAACCACACTACAAGGATTGCTCCTGAGGTTTGGGTGAGATGAGAGTCGCCTAGGAGCCCTGAGAAGCACACCCCTTCAAGATGTGGGCACATACGCTTTAGCATCCGTCATCGAGGATGTTGTCCCCAAGGCCAGACTTCCCTTGGATTTCAGTGGATCTGCTCAATTAACAACCTCCCAGACCATCAGAATGGGTGATGGAGGGGCACGGCAGGGAATATCCACTGACATTCAGAATGAAGTTACCCTCCTGAGCTTCCTCCCTGGGGTGTTGAAGCTGTCACCCTGAGGACTGCCCTGAGCAGGTTTGTGCATAAAAGTGTTCTTCTTTCTCCCTGAAAGATCCCCCTGAATAACAACAGAAATGTGGTTATCCAGCTACTGGCATGCATCTTCCCAACCCCTCCGCTCCTTCCCCCATACCATAAGAAGCAACACAGCATGAGATTGATTTGTACAGAGAGCAAAGCAACCAAAAAGACTAGGAACTGTTGAATTCACACTTAATTTAGGTGGTGGAAAAATGAGCAGAGCTGGTACCAAAGGAATTCAGTAATAAGCTTTGAAACTACCGTGCTGGAAGAAGATCTGATGCCCTTTGAGCAGTCCTGGACTGCAGGACAAGAGAGAATAATTTTCACAATGTCCTTGGCTTGTCATATGGAAAAGGAGGCCATTATTAAAAATTAAGCAAACCTCCACTGAGGTCAGAAGCTCTCAGTCTGAAAGGCTGGACTGCTTTTTGCATTTAGGGATGTTCAGTGCCCTTTATATTAGCACAGGAAAAATAAACATTCAGGTCTAATTTTATAGTACAGTCTTTTTGGTAATTCCGTATTTCTGTGTCCACACCAACAGAAAATGGTATGTGCACTGCCTCTTCTCCCACCACTGGCACGAACATGTCAGGGTACTGTTACCTTTTCTCGACAAATTGGCACATTTTGCACAACTGCTTAGCAGCAGACGCATTCCATATCTAGAAGAAAAATAATTAAGTAAAGATATTGCAGCAAGAGGTACTAATGGAGCCTCCCATCTATAACAACAAAGCAAAAATAACCTCTCCTCCCTTCTCAAGAAAAATGGAGTTTTCATTTCCCTTGCAGAAAGGAAAATCAGTATTTGGTACTATTTTCCACGAAGCCACTCAGCTAAAATGACAGCTAATGACACTGGTTAAAGGAGGTCTCCGTCAGAGCAGATGCACAAGCTGGTCTGGCTGTCTGAGGTTTATTTTGTTGAAAATACAGTCACATTCATATAATTTCTTTGGGTTTTCTCTAAACAACAACAAAACCAAGAGACAACATGTGCATAATATGTTTTATTGAATAAAATCCTGCTTCTAATATTTACACGGTGAAGCTTAGAGATGTAACCTAGTGAAGCATGGCAATGTGTAGCATTCATACAACATCTGGAATATCTTCAATTATATCTGAAACTACTTATTATAGCAACCACCTGCCCATCACTGATTTCATAATTAAGGAAGATTTGAACTTTCTGAAGAATAGCCAAGATGCATATTAAGGATAGTTGAGTTCAGAGAAAATAGTCTGCTATGTGAATTCCAAACCCATTAGATCTGCGTAAAGTGTCAAGAGTTTTGAAGGCAGCTTCTGTATTCCTCTGTTATTCTTCTCAGCTCTGCAGAAGAAGATGACAAAATAAATTACAAATCTTAAGGCTGAAAGTAGTATCCACAACTTAAGCACACAGTACATTCCATAGTAATCTTACTTTTTAAATTTATAATGCCACCTTGACCTCAAGGTGTGTGGACTACGACAAAATACTTAGCATGTATTAAAAACTGTATTAATTTTTAAAAGCTGTCAAGGAGCACACAAAAAAATTAGAAATGCTGCAACTGATATCTAGTGTCGAGGCAACAGTATTTGCCACCATTTACACAAAAACTTTATGAAGTGTCTTCTGTCCCACTCTAGCATGTTAAACAAGTGTTCTGTGTCTTCTTGTTAGACCTCTACTAGACATACTATCAATCTACCACTACAGCGAAGTGGGGTCTTGTAAAAAAATCCTATAGTCAATACCCTTCCTGTTTATAGGGTGTTTTTTTTTTAAGGTAACTTAATTATTCCTGATCTTGCAAGAGTTCTCAGCAAGGTCTGAATGCAAGTATAGACTTGCAACAGCCATACGAAGGCACTAAGTCATAGGACTAGTAGACTGTTATCTTATATTCGGACTACTCACTGGTTGTGAATAAGACATGATTCACTGGCCATTGGCACGTTTTTTGCCATCCAGCAGGAAAACATTATAAACCAGGAATGCTGTGTCCTACTCAAGCCTCCGGAGGTTGTTTATTCTAGTGGGTTACAGACAGTGCACTGTAGAAAGCAGGCAGTCTAGCCTGCAATTTTTGGGATTCTGTGTTGAGAAAAACCCGGTTGTTAGTTTCAGGTTAAAAGAAATGATTTTGCATAGTCCCTCATATTTTATTTACCAAACAGGGACAGAAATGATATTGTTCTTGTGTCTCAAGGTAACCTCTACGAAGCCCTGGCTAGTAACCAGGACTGCAAAGAACAGTTAGTTACTAACCGAAGTATCTACCAGGTCCCTTCCTGTTTCCCAGCACAACTTACTGGTTGAGAAAGGGAAAGCACTGCTGTCATTTGCAAGTCTCTCCTAACTGGAGCACTGGTTCCGAGCAAACTGTATTGGATGTTGAAATATAAATATATGCTTGGAAAGAAAAATAAATTTAAGTTAAACCCCCCACCATCCCCTAACACCACCTAAACTTTAAACACCAAGGTTAAACTTTCTATAAAATAGTTCCATAATTAAATTCAGTGTGGTAACTTCGTATTTTTAGAGACTAAGTTTGTAACAGTAACGGTGTTTCTACATACACACACACCAAGTCATGGAGGTAAACTGTCACCTGGCAGGGACATCTTTAAAAATCAGAATTTTGATACATATGTGCATATGCAAATGTGGTAGAAAAAGCCGCAAAAGCTAACAGAAAAGCACCTGGCTATTTGCCATTTCTACACTACAGCCACCCCTGAATATATTTATGTATCACAAGAGTATATTTTATAAATTTAGTGGCTGTTTTCTTCTGTTTCTTCTTTTATCTCCTCTCCAAATGAACAGCCCAGATACCATTCCATCTACCCAGGAAATGTATATCTGTCCTAATCTCACTGCTTCTTTTCTCTTTAACTTTTTTCCAATTACAAATAGTTACCTGGAACAGAGCTGCCTACCTGGAAGCTGCTTCTCTTATAGCTAACATAGCTATAAATTTTAGTAACTAAGAAGCTGCTGAAAGATACAGATTTTGCTCTTGCCTGTCTCATCAGTGAGGTATATGGTATGCATTGTCAAATGTTGTCTTTGAGCTGGAAAACTATCTGTACTGTCAATCTCAAGATAAGTAACTACATGTGTGTAAGACACTGTCAACACAGGTTGAATAAAACCAAGCGTACCTTAAGATAAAAGGCTAAGTTTAGAAATGATTGACTGTAGCATCCAGCTGGAGTCCCTGCATCACCCTCAGACACAAAGCAGTAAATTAATTCAGGTGTCTGAGAGGAACATTGCTGAGTACGAGGTGTATTTGTACGCACAGCCACTTTTGCAGAGAGGGCTTTGTTCATTGTTTTTTAAAGATGATGCAGATTTATTCTTTGTTAAGTGAGAAATACTTGTGTGAATAAAGACAGAAAGATTTTGACATACCAGTAACTTAAAGAAAAACATACTGTAACTGGTGAAAATAAGTTTGGAGTTAACATCCCCACGCGTTAGTACAGAACCTGCTCCCAGATTTGAAGAGGACTTTCAAACAGAGGTAGACCATGAAACATTATACAACCTGGTGTTAGGCAGTAACAAAGGGAGGGAATCATATTGCTGCAGACTTCATGAAATGAAGTTGCAGGTAGCTTCTTACTCAAACTAAAGAGATTTCAGGCCATGTTAGAAAGGACAATCTGATATATAGCACCTATATATCTGACAATTGCCACTTGGGTTTTTTTTCCCCACAGCCTGCCTGAAAGCAACAGATGAAGCAATTTCTAGTAAGTTATTGATTAAGAAGGGAAAAGAAGGTAGCCAGCCATCCCAGAAGCTTGTATCTAACACAAATGTCTTGAAACATAAGCCAAGCAACAATTCAGCCATGTGTGCTGGTTTTGGCTGGGATAGGGTTAATTTTCTTCATGGTAGCTAATATGGGGCTGTGTTTTGGATTTGTGCTGGGAACAGTGTTGAAAATACAGGGTTGCTTTCATTATTGCTGAGCAGGGCTTACACAGCGTCAAGGGCTCTTCTGCTCCTCACCCCACCCCAGCAGCGAGCTGGCCGGGGGTGCACAAGGAGCTCGGAGGGGACACAGCCGGGACAGCTGATCCCAACTGACCAAAGGGGTATTCCATTACCGCAGCATGTCATGCTAGAGTATATAAAGCTGGGGGACGAAGAAAGAAGGCGAGGGACAGGGGACGGACATGGATGGACACATTTGGAATTATGGCGTGTACTTTCCAAAAAAAATCCATTACGTGTGATAGAGCCCGGCTTTCCTCGAGATGGCTGAACACCTGCCTGCCGATGGGAAGCAGCAAATGAATGCCTTGTTTTGCTTTGCTTGTGTGCATGGCTTTTTCTTTACCTATTAAACTGTCCTTACCTCAACCCACAAGATTTCTCACTTCCACTATTCTGATTCTCTCCCCCCCATCCCACCACTGGGGGAGTGAGCAAGTGGCTGTGCGGGGCTCAGTTGCCGGCTGGGCTTAAATCACACCACCAGCTTGGCCATTTCTGTAACTCAAAAGCCAACCCTACATCCCTCTTCACTGCAGGGAACCACTAGTTCCTCTGTCTCTCCAGCAACAGGAGAAGAGATCCAACTTTTCTAACATCCAGAAGACTATGGCTGTGCTCAAATCCACACAAACTGTAACACTGTTTCTTAGAAAAGATGCCCCATCTCCCTACACAGGAGGTGGTTTAGGACACATCAACCTCATCAATCTAGACCAATGACACGTAACGTCACTAATAAATGTTACACTGAGTACAAAAAGAAGCAAATATAAAGCAATCCTTCGACTTCTCAGAAATATAAGTGCACTACCTTACATGCAAACTCTGTGGAGAAGATGGTGGGGTGGAGATCTACTACAACTGCTCTGTCAGGCAATGTGAGACCAAATAACTACTTTAGCACAGGGAAAAATAAGGGAATACTCCCCTGAAATGTGCCTTACAACAAGGCTCATGAAGGTTTCCTCTTAGAAAAACCTTTGAGGAGCTCATTCTGTAACACTAACATCCAGTCATACCAACCAAAAGACGTGGTGTAACGGGCCCCAGCATCTGCACGTTTTCTCAGACAAACCAGAAAGTAGAGTTTTCTCTGTCTTTTACACTGTTTTCCAGACAGCCCCTAATAAACCTGCTCCTTGATATGCTAAATCCACGCTTTCAGCTGGCCAATAACTTCCTCTGAGATTTGTGTCTGGTGCAGTCCACAGGAGAAAGGTCATTATGAATGCAGATAGACTTTTGCACATTTTAGTCCCTATTATCTTCACAGATTTAGAGTGGATTTCCAATGTGTGGGCTGTGTGCAAATTCAACGCAATCTCAGAATCCACTTTTTTCTCCTTGTATCTTCCTCACTTTACCATCCTATGGAGAAATGGGGGTTAAACTAAGTCTCTGAGCTACCAAATGCCCTCAGTTTGTCTCCCTCTCCTTACACAGAGGTAAGAATATTTGGTCCTTCGGTTTCCTTTGGAAAGGAACAGATTAGAGGCTATCCAGCATGGCCTAGTAACTTGCCTCGAAGGGCAGATACCACCCGTTCCCTTTAGAAAAGCTTCGCTGACTTTATTGCAGAGGTGCCAAACAAAAAAGAAAATTAATTCTTTAATAAGTTTACTTCAACTCAGATAAAAGGCAAGGGCAAATGCCAAAAAAAAGAGCATTTACCACATACTCTACAAAAAAAGATCACAACATTCCTCAGTTTAAATCCTAAGGAAATGCGCTGGTGTGTCCATAACAGGTGATTTTGGAGGAATATTTTAAGTGGAACTACATTATTTTTTGAAGACACTGCCTTACTGATAGCAGTCCCATTTCACATACAGGCACTCCACTATCAGCTATTGAGGGAAACAGAACGAAATGTGCAAAGTTGTCCAGAAAGCATGTATGCACATAAACAAGATTAATATTAAAGTATTGACAATCTTCTATCACTGGCCCTAAATTCAATTTGCAGTTTAAATTACAGGCAAAACAGACACGAGAGCACCCCTAATACAGGACCCACTTTGCCCCCCCCACCTTCAGTGTCAATAAAAATCCCCTGACTGCCTGTTACAGGATCTCCTTATTCCAAAGGAAAACAGGCCTGTTGTTTTCTTCTTCTTTTTTTAGTTCAGAAGTACAAGACTTACCGAGACTCAATCTTCAAAAACTAGGCTTCTTGATTCACTTAATTAAAGGAAGTAGAGAATACAATGTGTTGACACATTTCCTATTAAAACTTTGGTCATTAAACACCAGAAGTTTTCCCACAGCAACACACAATACTAAGTCCCAGTTGGCCACTGCACAGTCTAATGCTACTTAGTATTATACTACAATGAAACAAAGACAAAAATTGTAACAGACTGTAATTAATAGACGTATAAGTGAAACAATATATTACTTCACAGACTTGGTGCCTGAATGGCCTTGGAAACAGAAATCTTCAAGCATGACCAAATTACATAAAAGATGATAAAGGAAAATTATTTTTAGAACGAATACTAAACATAAGCCTTATAACTGTATTTGAACAGAACTGTAAGATATTACAGGTACTTCATGTGTTCAGTGCTCCATGTATGTTTGCAATGCAGTGCCTATATCCAGTGTAAAGTGGGCCTTATTAACACACCTCGCAGGACTACCAGACTGAAGAGTGAAAAATCACAAAATTTAACACTGTGGTTTGCTTATGAAATAACTGTAAGTCTTCTAATATAAATGAAAATATGTTCTGTGCATTACTATTCCTTTCACCTTTCACTTTACATTCTTTTCCCTTCTCAGGATACAAGGGATTTAATTTTCAGGTTGATTAAGCAAGGTAATTAATTATAAACACTGACTTCAATGGCAGCGCTTAAAATGTTCAGATGCCTTTAAGACTGAAGGCCCAAAGCCATAAGAGGCAATTCCTCTTATAAATAAATAACGAAATAAAGAAGGAGTGCTCTAGCCTCAAACCTTGCAATCCCTCTGCCAGAATCCTTACAGGTAAAATGTCAGTATGAGACATTATTTCTCACCTGCACCACTGCTCAGTAGTTAATCATTTTTCGAAGAGCATCATAGCATTTCCATTTGTCTGGGATGTAGAAAGGCTCGAAGATGTGAGGGAAAGGAGTGTCATAGCCACATACTCTTGAAATAGGAGCTTCTAAATTCAAAAAGCATTCCTCCTATTAAGAGAAATACAGAATAAATGTTAGTAAGGCCATTATGTTCAGGAGTCTTGCATCACAAATTGAGGTTGAATGAACTTTGCCAGACTGACAGTCCTGGAAACTCAAACCTTCTATTTATATCACAGTATAAGTAGTCCAGACCAGAACAGTGCTTCCTTTTGCCCAAAGGTCCATATTAAAATAACAACTTGTATTAATGTTATTTTCATTTTCTAAATGTGTGCTGCATTAAATCATAGGCAGGTTATATTTAGCACATCTGTTATACATCTAGACAAGTGCTGCCAAGAAACAATTATTTTAGGAACAAAAGGAATAAGAGTTTCTTTCCTGTGCCACTTTTAAACATATAGAAAAATTACATAATCAAAGAGTGTGTATTATTTGTTGGATACATAAGCATAATATAAAAACTTTTTTGAACACTTATGTTATTAAGACTCTAAGAAGGATTAAGCAGTTATAGAAATTACGAATTTGAACTCAAGTGGATTTGCGTAACTCCAGCCCTTGAGTCAAATCCATGCTCTACACAAACACTCCACAACTTGCGTTCCATTCGGAGATCAGATTTGGCAATGACTGTGACTCAACCTAGTAAGGCACAAAATATTACAAATACACAATATTAATCTGAAAGTAACCTGTAAAAATATGTGTAATGTTATCAGCTTTAATAACCAAATAAATACTGAGGTTTCAATCTTCCTACTCTCAAGTAACAGAGCGATGGCACGGACCACAAAAACCCGCAAGCAGTAGGTGCAGAAATAACTTTGCCGGATCAAATTGATATTGATGCTAATTATCAGCTCCTTTTCTCCCCATATCTTTAGCATATGTATTTGCTTTCCAGAGCAGAAAAATGAAAAGACAAAACATATCTCCTCCTGGCCTCTCTTTTATGGACTGCAACAACTGAAACATCCTTCCCCTGCACTTGGCTCAGCAAAATGGAAGGTGAAGGATTATCTTCCAGTCCTTTTCCACCAGGCCCACAAGGAAAACAATCAAAGACCTATGCTTTTCTGAAGCAAAGGTGTGAATAATTTCTGACTGATTAACTGATTTGAATACACGTTGCCTTACAGTCCACGGCAGCCTAACTCTTAACTTACTGTGCTTTCCATACACCATGATATTTGGCAGCAAGGAAGGTATCCATAACACACTGAGATTACAACCTTCAGCTGCAGCTACCACTTCAGCGCACTGTGAAGTGGCCTATTTCTGGAAGACAGATGGAAGTGAAAGAGTCCAAGAAGTTGTGCAATTGCATACAGTGTCATTACATTCAGTAGTGAACTAATTCACCTAGAAAACTTCAGAGTCTGAACAGATCTGAGGTAAAAATATAGGAAATAATATGAAGATTTTTTGAGCTCCATTTTCAGGCACTCCTTTGCTTTTGTTTATAAAGCGAAAAATTCACATTAGTACAAAATGCTATGAAGTACTGTGTATAAAATGATGCCCTGCCCCAACCTGCTGACAAAGGTTTTTGATATTAATCAGTCCTTGGTTCCCATGTTGTGATTGCCCAATAAGACAAAGCAATAGCTTTTGAACCATCCCAAAACTGACTGCCCAGGCCACCTGTGAAAATGCATTACACCAAAACATACGAGTATATTCTAGACCCACAGCCTTCCAGTACTGCATCGCTGTTGCAGGGTACCCAACACAGGACCACTACCTAGGAGGCACTTTTGGTTTACATCATGATCAGCTCTGTGGTAACGGCTCATCACAAACGAAGCTTGGAGAAAAAGTTTGTCAGTTTCATTGAAAATTTACTGCGATATTCCCCACACATTGGGCAACTGTGCAGAGAGCAGCAGTGCACCTTCAGCAGCCCAAGCAGCTGATAGAGAAATATTAGCTGCAACTGGCAGGCAGAGTGCTAGGCGCCCCTGAATGAGCCCCCAGGCCTGGCTGGCAAACCCAAGCCATATAGAATAGTTGCAAGCACGCGTATTTGTTAATGCTTTTGCCATTATGTTTAATTCACAATAAAAATTAAGTCATAAGACTTTCTGAAACTCCACTTAACTTTTTTTTTTTTTCCTCAGGGAGAATCAAAAGCAGCTGTTCCAAGCACCCTTTCTGTGGCTGTAAAACTCAGCGATTGCTTTCGGTTTGAACATACCCCTATTGCTCTGAAACTTGGACAGCTTCCAGAGTCACGTGGATTCCCGTGCCTCTGGGAGGAAGTCAGGGAACGATGCTGGGATGATCCGTGTTGTATTGTCAGACACTATCCAAGAATGACAATGCAATAAAGGTGGAAGAACTCTTTAAGTCTGAGCTACTCTCTGCACGTATGTGTACAAACATAACTCTCTCACTATTTTTCTGGAGGAAAGGGTGTGGGTTTCCAGATTTTTAACTAAGTTATTGCACTGTATGAGTAAAACATTTCAGAGGCGGAAAGAACAGACCCACCGGTCAAATCCATGAGGGAAACTCTGCTTATACATGACCTGACTGAAGTCACCAGTTTCACAAAGTTCCACACCCAAGTGGCTCTGACTGTAATAACATCACGCACAGAATTTTGCATTGTAATAGCTTATCATGGAAAAAATAATTTTCCTTGCAAGCTAATAAAATTAGTATAACAATACACTGAATAAACTGCTAACAGTTTTTAGAGTACCATCATAGAATGCTTTGGGTTTGAAGGGATCACTAAAGATCATATCATCCACCTCCATCCCACTGTAAGATCATCTTACAGTGTATTTTTTATCTTAACTGGCCGCAGCTGAAGTCATAGATAAATCTTATACACGTGTATTTGTTGTTCTGCAGAGGACTGTGAGATTTTTCATGCATACGTTTTACAGATGCAGGTTTGGGTCAGGTGATGTGTTGGTTAGAGAACTCACTGGAGTAAGTCTCAATGTCAATGACCACAGTAACAACAGAAAAGCCACAGATCTGGCAAAAATGAAGATGATTCAGTTGACATTATTTAATTTACAGATTTACTGACAATATTTGCAAGAATATTGAGAAGAGCAAATTGCAGAGAATAAAAGCTTTGAATATTTTTTAAGAGAATGGAAATAAAGTCATAATCCAGAAGGTAGAGTATAAAGTTATCAGCAGAATCAGGTATTTGAAAACAATCAAGAACATGAATTTTTACTTTATAATGTAGAGTATTGTAAAGGAGACTAGAGTCTTGATCTTGCTAAGAGCTTAGTAAACACTTGAACTTGGCATCATGGTTCTCATTCAAAACTCATGTTTTTATGACTTTCACCATGATCACAGCAGGATAGCTAGATTTACTCACAGAATCACACTGATACTCCTGCCCTATGCTAAGTATTTGGTCCTCAGAAAGTCACAAATCCACACTTTTTACGCATAAGCAGTCATAGAAAACAAGCTTAAGGAAGTATTTTAATAAAATGATTTAGAAGGAAACTGTTTTCTGGGTGGGGTTTTTTTGTTGTTGTTTTTATTTTGGGGTTGTTTGTTGGGTTTTTTTGTTTACAAATATGTAAAGTGGTTTGGTAGAAGATACTACTATTCGACCAGACATGCTTTGCATACATCTAGGTATGCAGAAAGTCTTTTGTTAAGACTGGGATCTTTGCTTACAACTACCTGTAATTAGGTTTGGAGCCAGTTTTGTTTAAAATAATAACCTAATAAAATTATTAGGTTTTTTATGGGTCTATTTTATTAGTTTAATTATGGGGCTTTGATTTATTTCTGGAATCAGGTCTGATTTATGGGACAACATATTCAGTTCTTTCCTTTAAACACAAATCAAACCAAACTTTTTCACAGTTACAGAACATGAAATTGCCTGCTTGATGGCATTAACCTAATAACTGTAATCTGAGAAAATGAGATTATATTCTTCATTAGATGGCACTACACTTCAAAAATTGTAATTGTTAGCAAGATTTATATACCAATATAAAAAAAAATATTATACAGTTTATGGATGTATTTCTAACCTTCCCTTTTGAGCTTGAAGAGCGCTGAACTCAAGTGATCAGCCCATCCAATAGCCTACCTTACACAGATTCGTGTTCACACCTGCTAAAAGTTAGACTGCAGGAGAAGCAAGAGCCCACCACATTCCAAATAAGATACTGCCACATCTGCTGTACATCTTGCCAGACTTTTTGCACCTGTGCAGCCACATTGTAGAGAAACACAACCAAGAATATTAAAACCCAACATCCAGTCCTTTTTCAGATCAATTAGCAGACATCCATTGTACAAGCCTATCAGAACAAGTCTACTACTGCACTTACAAGAGTGACAGAAGATCAATATTTTAAATTAAATGGATTTACTGCATACTGCTTGGCCATATAAGGGCTGGTACTGGCCCAAAGCGCTCTTGCGCAATAGGGAAATGGAAGCTTGCTGCCTTCAGTAAGTCCCTGCGTATTTCAGAGCGACTGTTTAAACAATCTGACACTGTTCAAAAAAAGACCTTAGGAAAAAAACTTTAAAATTAAATTGTTTAGGAAGCAGTAGGCATGTGATTTTGGATTCAGTGTAAAATGTTTTAAATTAAGTTTTGAAAATGAAAAAGTCATACTCATTTAGAAGAATATCCACTAACTTCCAAAACTCAACAGAACTAAAAAATTAATTTTCTTAGGAAAAAAATGCTTATAAGGGAACAGATATAGTTATTAGTCTAATATATCCACATTGTCTTAATTTAAAAACATTCAGACAAAACATTAAATTGTTGTTCTTCCTGCTTCCTAACTGCAGAGGTCAAATTCTGGCCTCAGTTATTCAACACGGCCTTTGCTGATTACCTTTACTTGCCTGAATTTCACTCAAAGCCCTCCTGGAAAATACATTCTTATATTCTATAAAGACATTTTAATTGGTCATATTATTTCATCTCAACATTTTGTGTTTAATACACATTTAGGAAGACATTTCAAAAAAACTTGAGAGCACTGTTCTTGAAATTCATAGCAATCATATGCATCACACCCACCACTTCAAAACAATATTATGCCTTGATTTTTAGAATAGATGCTAAAACTGAGGAATTGCTAGAAGGTGCATGATGGTATTTGAAATGCATCCTCTGCTACTGTATCCCTCTACTTCCCCAAATTATTATAATCTAGTATGCTAATACAGCAAATTTTATTTTAGCTTTATTTAAGTGTATATTTTACTCTTATCAGAAATTTTGGTACTCATTGCTAATCAGGGTTCGGAGTGTAAAACCCTTAAAAACATGGACAACTGAGAATTGCAGGCATTTATATATGATAGTTCAGAAAGGATAAAATAAGAAAGCAAATCCATTATTGGGCATTACTGAAAGAAAACACTACTCGTCGTTCTGCAACATACAGAAAAATAACGTAATCTGGTCCACAGTTCAGAGGAAGCACTTCTAGGCATCTGGCCAAGAAGAAAACAGTTAAAGAGATTATTGCTCCTGACCTTCCTGTCTCTGAAAGGAATTTCTATCATTCTATATTCACAGTAAACAAGCCTCCATACGCAAACACCTTGATAAGTAACAGTAAATGAGACTATTTAATATGCAACCAGCAAGAGAGACAATTCCAGACTGACACTTCTCCCCTGTTTTGGTCTTATTGTCTTCCACTACTTTTGGATCTATTTGATTTTTCCCCTCTGACCAACATGAATTAAAATCTGTTAGAAGGAACTTGTTTGGGTTTTTTTTATATATATATTTTTACATTCTACTACTCTGTGGAATACTTCCTAATTGAGAAACGTGTCCTTTAAAAATCAATTTCTGCAACTTTTTACATCCCAGAGAGGTATGTTTAGCAACACTACAGGTACTAAAAAAGATGAAGAGCTACAAAAGTATCACTTGATTGCAGAGCTGCTGTATGAGAACACTGATTTTACAACTCCTTTTTTCAGTACAGGAATTTACTTTTTGTAGGATGACAAATATAAAGTTGATTTTAAAGACTGATATAAATAGGCTGAATTAGATAGAAATTTTAATATTTCTTCTGGTATTACAGCTATTACAATAAAAAGAAGAATACACATCAGATTAAGATCCATTACATAAGGCAAAATGTAGGAACATTTTTCATGCAATTTTTCATGCAATTTTTCTGTTGACAAGAACTACAAAATTTAGACCATGAACTCAAGTGACTACAAAACCACATATATATTCAAAGAACTTTTATGAGAGAAAACTCTAACCACATTAGAGTTTCATTTTCTGTTCTGATATTTTTATTCTGATTTATTTGTCTGTTGTCATAAATCAAAACATGGGGCTCAAACAGTTAAGAAAACTTACTCCATAATGATTTGTGGATGAGTGTGACACTTATATTATCTATTACTTTCCCATATGAATCTTCAACTGTAAGCTACCTACTGTTGTAAAAATGAGATTAACCCTGCTGTAGGTTAATAATGATCATGATTGTCTCTTTTCCAACTAAAATTATTTTTTAAATAAAGCTTAGATAAAGACTTTCAAATGAAGCTTTCCAAAGAAGTAGTCGATCAAACCCCATTTTATAAAAGGTGGATTTCATGCAATAAATCAGGCAATAAATATAAATTAAAGGTCGTCTTCTTTGTTTCTGCTTAAAAAAAAAAAGAAAGTCTAATTTGAACAGCTTGCTTACAGTAACAGGAAAGTCAAATATCTGCAGTTCTCATATGTCTCACAATTGTAGTACAGTACTTTCTTGACAGCTGCAAGCACCAAATGCTATAAATCTTAAAACATAATTTGCTTTGACAACATATATATGCTACATTCTTATGAACAGTCATTTCTATGAGCTATGTAAATACTGCAAACCCATGAGATATTTTCAAGTTGAGATATATATACATATATCTTTTTTTTGAGGGAACATTTTTTTCCAACAGCTTAGCCATTTTCATCTTAAAATAATTTTACAAATTTCTTCCTGATGGTTACAATAGTGATACAATTTTTCCTCAGAGAACTCTGCAGTTACATGCTACAAACATTTAACTTCTATCAAAGTTGAGATCACTTTAAACCAATCCTTTTATAACTTAGCACGCCTTGTAATGATTAATTTTATTTGTTACCAATGCTTTAAATTTACATACAGGGAAATACTTCTCTGCTAAAATTATTTATCATTGCTGCACAGATAATATTTGTACTTACAAAATACATCAGCAATTACAAAATGAAGAAGCAGTTAGGGGGAAAATTGTTCTGTGTAATCCCCATTGTCTTGTTACCACTAAAAAGCAATTAATGGTAAATATTGTCTTTATAGTACTGAACCACATAAAACATAGAGATGAAGACAAAGTTACTATATCAAAGATAAGTACTTCAACATAAAATAAAATTATTTCCAAATAATTCACATCTCCCTTAAAACCATCATGCTAAAATAAGAATTCGCTTCAGCTATATTTAATCACAAGCATAGAAAATATTGGCAGTGAATATATTTCTGACCACAGCACTTTTAGAATGCAGACATATACAACACAACATTTTAAGAGCAATACTTAATCCTGTTTTAATACTTCAACACTTTAATACTTAAACCTTGTTAAAATTATCGATGAGATGTTGCGTTATGATACTCATCTCAAATTAAAAGAAATTTAAAAAATAGCAACTATGGGGTGGCTATGCACCAGCAGCAGCCTTGCAAGCCAATGCCATTAATATGGGCTCTTTTCTGTTATGTGAAAGAATTCACACATTGATTAAAATATTACACGAATGTTTTCTGAAAAAATCAGTATCTATGGCATCCCATATGTTATTTTTCTGTAATCCTGGATACTCTGTTGACCTTCATTGCAGATATGTATTTGCATATTTTGCTCCTGGCACTTCATTAGCTGATGAAAGTAATGACACTGAAAGGATGTTTATGTTGCGTATTTTTCCACACCACTTGCCAATTTCTTTATATTAAAAAATAACCAATATACTCTATGAAGCTCATTACTCCCATTTCACAGAAAGGAATGTGCATAATTAGACAAGTAAAACAAATGAGGCTGATGTCTTTATTGTCGCTTGCCTCTAGGAGTTGTAAAAACTCTGAAAGAGGATTTGACCAGAAATTCAGGACAGACTCCTCACTATGAGCTAGATTTCATTTTTAAAATCTACACACATTATTTGGGGGGAGTCATACCTTTTGTACATTACTTAAACTGCAATGAACTGCTTACAGGCAGAATAATATTACTGCTTATGAAATATTTACAGTGAGTTTAAAAGGTTCTGCAATTTCCAAAAGGGAGAACTGAAACTTAACTTCCTTAGCTTCAGTATTTTGTGGCTGATGGGCAACACCAAGTGACATGTTTACCTAGCTTAGACTTTACAGTGGGTCTCATCACTATTCATTTACATAACATAACCCCATTATACACTGAAGACTTTTATACAGACTCAAGAATATTTTATTTCTTACTTATTTTATATCTGAGAGCTTCATTAGTCGCATTGCGTAAAACAGCACCAGCTATCTTAGCAGCAGCTGCCCGATGCAGTCAAGTTCTCCTTCACACACGTCTTTGAAGACAGCCTTCCAATTTTATTTTGGCTAGCTTCACAAATCAACAGAACAATCTTCAGCAACCCAATGCAAAACTGATACTGTTTGTTAAATTCTTTTTATCAAGTTTACAACACAACCAGCCCAACAAACATTCATAGTAACAGCATTAAATCGAAGTTGTTGGGATTAGAGCCTTGGTCACCGGCTTGGTTGTCTTAGCAGTAGAACTGCACAAAAAATATCAGCACTTCATTCCCAAGGTACTTACAAAACAACCTCCCCCCACAAAACAAACAACATTTACAAAGCAAAATCTTCCAGTTACATCAAACAGCTTATACCTCCCACAAGAGAAGGCAAACAAATAAAACGTCGTTTCCATTTCTCCCCATCCCCACGTTTTATGCAAAAAGGCTAAGACTTTCCATGAAACCTTTACACAATTTAAATCCAACCTGGTGGAGTCTAGGACTAGAATTGAAATTATTCAGTTCAGGATGACACACTGAAACAAATAAAGTTCTTCCCAGCAAATTTAAAATTTGCTTTGTTTAGGGCATGAGGTGCAGCAGCCAGCGTAAAACTCTTCTCCATAAAATGAATGGCACAAGAAAGATACACTTGAGAGGATGCAGCAGGACTTTGAGGTTATTAGAATATGCTGCTGCCTTAAATGAACCATAACAACGCTCTTAGGCAAGAAAGGTTTTTTGATATTTCATTGTAATCTACTAGATGATCACTTCCCATCTTTTCACTACAAGTACTAGAAAAACTATCTTTTCCTAGAAAATTATGGCTACACAGTATCTGAAGCAATCTAAGGTCTTTCCTACAAATTACATATGCTACACATTACATACCCAAAATAGCACAAAATTCTTCACAGAGAAGTTATTTACTCCACAGAGTAGCAAACAACTTTACAGCATGCTCACAGTGAATTATGTTATTCTATAGGATTCCAAGTTTACTGTGCACTTCCTTGAAGTGGCAATTATGAATATTTGCACCAGGACCCACATATTTTCTAAAAGCATGCCCTAAGCCCCACAGAAAGTTAGAATGATTTCCCAGGCCCACGAGCATCTCAGGATACTTGCTTTATTTAGTTACTTGGCATTACTAACTCATCTGTTCAGTCAATGATCCTGCGAACTGTTACACATCTGTTAACACGTGAATAATCCACATTAAATCAATGGAAGCAAGAGCCTGCATAAAATTATTCTTATGTGAAAACGTTTGCAGATCACAAGTCATTTTTCCACATGAATGAGTAATATAATAAATGTTTGTTGAGTTTTTAAAGTGAGGATCATCCTCCTACTAATTACATCCTACACCTTTTAATCACAAAGCTAGGAATATCCTACCAATATAATCAGGTCATCATTTATCACCAACCATTCTAATTACTTATTTAAGTATTTTGCAAAAACATGTCCTGGTTAAGCTCAGCATGCCAGATGTGACTAGATGGATTTGCTGCTAAGAGTTTTAAATAGCCAGTGAGTGGTAACTTTATTTTTATTTTTACAGCTGTTTAGGCAGCTGAGAGATTCTTGCAAAGACAGCCTTGTCAATCTACATATCTGGCATGTTAAAATCCTCACAGAAGTATTTCACTCAACACAGACTAATGAAATTCGAAGGATATGCAATTTTAACTGCTGTTATCAAACGATTTAAAACAGCGTATTTCCCTTTTTATACCAAAATGTTCGCATTCTGCAACAGCACAGTGAGAATGATGCTGTCACTCTGACTGACCATCAGCAAAGGCTTCTCCAACGCAAACCCACAGCTTGGCCAGGCACCCAGGGAGAGGCAAGTACAAAGGAAGTATCTCATCCACCCAGGAAAAATTTGGGGCTTACCTAGTATTTTTTCACAGCATCTTTTAACATTATCATCTTTGTAAAATGGACTCAGAGCAGAGGGGAAGTATTAGATTACTTGAAACAGGTGTATAAGGAATTCTGTAGTGTATTCTTTCAACCAAACTGCCATTTTACTTACATATTTAATTTACAGGAAGCTGCTGGATGATTCAAACCCACAGGTAGAAGAATTCTAGTGCAAAGTTTCAATTCGTGTATTAAATATCCTCTCGTGTAACGGCAGAAGTAACATTTAGGAAAGCTGACTGGTAAGTACAGAGAGGTAATTTTTATTCTGCAGAAAAAGTGTAAAAAATTTAATGGAGTGAAATGCAATGACGTTTTACAGAATGTATAAATGTTTATGCAAAAAAATACTCGGAAACACTGAATGAACCATATGGGAGCTTTTGGGTACAGGCTGATTTAAAATGCATGAAAGAATTATTTCCACATACAAACTTCAAATTTTTATACCAAGTTATGCCCAACTTTCTTAAAAGAATTAGATTTTCTTCCTTCCTGGAGTTGTACTTTTCTTTGGTAGTTTTGATCATTTTTCACTACATTTCCTAAATTACTCTTCACATGGGCTACATTGCTATTCCACTGTAATGAAAAATTCCCAACAAAACAAAAAAATCAAGAATAAACCAAAGCCTCTAAGAAAATAAAAAAAAAAAATAGTTTACTAATTTTTCCAGCTATAAAAAGTTAATGCAACACTGTTACAAAAGACCAAGAAATGTACTGCAAATGAAACACCTTCATTTTAAAATATTTAATAGAACTATCTAAAGAGTTAGCATTACATCTCTTAGTTTAAAAACTGGTCTAAAAATGAAGACCAGGAACAGTATATTTCAGAGGTTATGAAATTTTGTTTACCTTTATCCCCAAATTAACAATTCAACATTATTGACCTGATTTTGAAGTGTCAATGAGCTGCATGTATAAAAAGAAATGCATGGGATCTGTGAAATATCCACCAATATTTCAGGATTGAAATACAGGTAACAGAAGTAATTATTTTTATACAATAGAGAAATATAATGAAGAAATATAATGGTAGAAGTTAACTGTACGCTTTAGGAGACTCACTGAAGTTTTCATTGGATTAAGCCCAAGTATTTAACTTGGTTTATGTTTTATGACTCTTTCAATATGTCTCACACTTAAAATGATTATATGAACTTTACTTTAACACTAAATCAATTATGAAATTTTAACTTTCGCTCCATTAATGAATTTTCTGCTTTATAGCCAAAACTATAATTTTTTTATGTAACCTAATCTGTCTCCTCCACCATTATCAATTGTAAAGCAAATTTCTCCGTGAAGAAACAGAATTAAAAGTAAAATACCTACACAGCTGCATTACAATTAAGCACCTGGTATAATTTTCTTCTTTTCAGTTATACACTCTTAGCACTAAAAGTAGAGTTGTCATGCATGAAATGTAAAAATAAGCTATTAGTAATATTGCAAAAAGGAAATTGCAACCCAGTTCAAGCTGAGATTTTCTTTTCCCCCTATATGACTGCTAAACAGTAAAAATCAAAATGTTTCCCTCATATACGTAAGTTAGGAAGTTCTTTCTCAGTTTATTCCATAAGCAAGATTTTTGCTGTGATTCATCTATCAACACAAGCTGCATTCTGCAGGAGTGGAGATCACTAACAAATGGCATTCGGTATCATAAATACAAAATAGAACTAGAGTACAAATGGAGATTATTTTACTATTTACAAGGTCTGATTCATGAAGCTAATTAGTAAACAGCATCTTCATCTCCCTCTTTAAAAAAAAATAAATATATCCACAGCTATTATATTACAACAGGATCATTTAAAAATTACAGGTCTCTAGGTCAGCTGATTTTTTCAACATTTAACACATACTTTGAAGCACTTTCTTGTTTTGCCCTGTTATCTAGCACACAAGAGACTGCAATATATAATATACAGGAGGAAGCATACAGAGAGAAACCTAAAAGCAGAATTCTGTGTAAGTCTGAGCTTTTATTTAGGTCCATTTCCTTTGCTGGTGGCTAAACACACTGTTGTTCAAATCACTTACAAAGTAAGTATTTACTGTTTCCACTGTAAGCGTCTCTCCAAATGCCCTTTTTATCTCCATATGTCTTTTATCCATCTGCATGATGTTGGTGTATACAACTGAGCAGAAGGTAACTGGTACTGCTACACTAGCTCTTCCTCTTTTCTTCTTTTGCCCAACTAATAAGATATAAGCTTATCTCAAAAAAAAAAAAAAAAAAGTTATTAGTTCCTAGCTATGTAACGTCGTACTTGACCCAATTAGACTGCACTCTGTTTCCAAGACCCTCAATATCATCCAGGTTCATTACAGGGTTCGAATTTTTACTGTATCAACAACAGACTGACTTCATGAGTCATAAATTCTATTTTTTCCAACTAAGAAATTAAAGAGAGTGTTAAAATTTAACCAAGTCTTAAGAACCTAAGAAACACTACTAGTAGCCTCTTTACAATATGGTAACATTTTTCAAAGCCCAACATACTAAGATCTCATCACCATGTATACTTTATAGTTCTCATATTGTCAAGATATTGTAATGTCAGGATCTAATTTGTCAGGTTAATCTAGCACAACATACATTGCTATATAAAGCTCAGCAAATTCAGTAACAAATTAAGTTTCAAAAAACATCAGCCTGACATAATTTTTAATCAGAATACAATAACTGAAGAAAATTAGTACTTCATGTTTGTAAGAGGGAATTCAGAGCTATGAAGATGGAAAACCAGTGCTGAGAAAGAACGAGCTGGTACACAAGCTGTTATGAGGCCTTTCTCACTGTATTTGGTGACTACACTAATTCTGGATTTTTCACATGTCACTCAGTAGAAATACAGTCAATCAATTCTGCTAACAACTATAAAAATCCTGCCGACACTGCAGACATGGGTTTATATCACCGAAGATCCAGCTTTAAGTGTTTGACATTGTACTTTGTCTTGATCAAGACAAGAAACATGCTCTCAAATGTCTTCTTTTGTGGTTGGTAAAAAAAAAAAAAGCCAAAGAAACAAACCTCACATGTAACACATTATTTTCATGGTTTGTATCTGCTATGAATTTAGGGATACTCCAGAAATTGTGGGTTTTGTTGTCTGCATAGTTTCCTATCTATCATAACATCAGCATTATTCTGAATGCTCTACAAAAACAGAGGTTTAACCAGTTTTCTCTGAGCAGTGTATAATTTTTCAAGATATTTCTACTTATTTTAGTGGTCACCACAAATTGTATAGAGAAAGAAAAGCTTAGCTTTTAGTGGTTAATAAACAACTTCAGCCTAGAAGAACCTTTAACCAAACAAAGCAACGGCAGAGTTTTAACATAGCATGGTGACCAAAGCATGCTGAAATTCAACTTGCTGCTATGCAGTTTTCTTATTGAATATAATGGTTTCTAATAGCCAAACACCTTTTGAAGGTTTTCTTACTTACTTAAAATAACTTTTATAAATTATTAGTGTTTGCATCTCAAAAAGACAGTTTTCATTTTTTTTTCTGATTTCCCTCCCCCCCCCCAAAAAGAGGAATATAAAATGTGTCTGAATTTCACAGCTCTAACCACTGTTAAAATACTCCTCTCTGTGCATTTCATGTTACATTTGTCAGCTTCTCTGAGAACAGTAAAAACTATTAAGACAGACTTTTTCCTTTACTCTGGGACCTTCCTTCAGGATGGGTCATTTCAGAGGGTGTGAGTGGTTTTAATTAAGTCAACTTCAGAATATTACTATGGCAATGGAGAACTAATAAATCTGATCAACAGGAGAATAAAGATATAAGCTGTTAAAAATTTAAAAAGTAAATACTTTTTGAAGTGAACTGACTCAACTGAAAAACCTCAAAGTATTTCATATAAAAACCAAAAGCAAATCAAGACTTCAATACTATTCTTAAAAAAAATACAAAAAAGATATGGTGGTTTAGAATACAGTTTGCAAGACAACTGCAATCTACCTTGCAGACAGACTGCTAACACTGCAAAACAGGTGAGCAGCTTTCAGGTGGATAATCCCAACTGCCACAGATCTGCACTGACAGACTAGAGGCTGGATGTCCAATGCTGTTTATGTTCTTGTAAGGAAGATAAAGGAAAATAGTTATTTTAGGAGACATTCAACAGGATCATTAATTCTCAGTTGCTGCTGAAAAGTTTCAAATCTTTCTATATGGAGATTTAATCTAAAATTAAATGTGACACTCTGAAGATGTTTGCTCTTAATGACTAGGAAGAAGGCCTAGAGTGAATGGATTGGAGATGTAATTTTTATATTAATCCTACCTGAGTAATTATAAAGAAAAATTAAAATCCATGCCACCTCATTGCAATGGCTGTCTTTATATAGGTAGCTGCAAAGATGAGAGAAACGCTCACAGTTTAATGGAACTATTGTGGAAGCTATTTAATACCAAACTGGACCAGTACAAAACCTGTAGTACCTAGCGAGAGTGCCCATTGGTAACAGCGAAAGAGACAATATTACTTTAAAAATCCATCCATATTTCCCTCTCTTTTCAGTCCTTACCAGCTGCCAAAGGTAGTAAAATCTTTATGGACATAAAATACAGGACGATATATGTTGTCAGTACACAGATGGTAAATTTTCAGATCTTTTAAGTTTCTTGACCTGCTAGAGTTCAAAGTTGGTATAATATCCAGCCTTAAAGGTGAGTGAAGACTGCAACTAATTAAACACATTACAAATGAAAACAAATGTCATTCATTAGATGACTTGGTAACATCTGAAGTTGCTCCTATAAATTCATTTCAGCACGTTTCAGGTTAACCCATTGGCTTCTCAAATTTGGCTATTAATGGAAATTACCATTTGTTAAGAACAGAATCCAGTTAGACAGTATTTCTTACCTTCTACAAGTAATGAAAGTATCCAAATACAGAAACTGACACGGAAAGAGGTCTAAAAGAACACACTGATCCACACTCACACGGCTGCACCTCTATAACCTGTATATAATGTTACATGCAATATTTACAAACAGATGTTTTCCATCCAGTAGCTCAAAACTCCCTACGAAAATGGGAGATCTTCCTACTCAAAGCTAAATCTGAGAACTTCTAACATTAAAGAATAGTAAAAGATTCTATATAACTTTTACACAGATGGAAATACTCACATTTAGTCACTTAATCCTATCACGCTTATTTATATGAGAAATCCTTTTCTTAGAATTCTGAATATAGAAAGTTATTAAATACATAAAGATCAGAGGATTTTGCCTCAAAGGAAATTAGATTTCTCTATCTTAGTTTAACCAAGCAGAATTCCTCTAAAAGGAAGTTGTTAAAATGGTCTCGGAAATGCAACATCAATGATGTAATTTCTTTTTTGAATAATACTGGATTGCTTCTTCTGTATTACTTATCAGGTTCCTTGCTCATCTGAAGCATCTCAATACACTCTGAAAATAAACTGCTTATCTGAAGCATTCTGAATAAAATGGAACGATTCGCTGACTCAACACACAACAATATATGGTGTTAAAACCCATATTTCCAAGACATTTTTCCCCTTTCACTTCTGCCCTTTGAGACTGAATACAGCATAACTCCACCAATATTTTTATTAGCATATAATCACATTAATTCCATCAACATCAATATCCATTGCTGTTGACTCAGACGTGTGTATACTGCAGACTTGATCTTAACACCTATAGTATACACAAAAATATTCAGCATTAGCTTTTTATACTCAATATTTTTTATTCTCAGCCAAATGGCATTCCCAAAGTAAGACAGTGGCCAGGCCAGGGAGAATCTGACATTTGGAACCTAATCCCCAGGTAGGGTAGCTGCAGCTATTCTGCAGCAAACAAATAAAAAATAAACAAACAAGGACTACCCTGTTCACTACAGAAAGACTAATTTTTGAAGCATACATATGAATACAGAACTGCCCTGATCACTAGCTACAGAGAGGGGTACAATTGGTAAGAGGAACATACTTGTGGCACCCCAAAAGCTGCAGTGCCACCAAGCAGTGAAGAAGTGAACACAAGTGTAACACTTCTGCCCCATGGCCAGGATGCTCACCTCAGGGAGGGCAGCTCCTGAATTCCTGTTCCTCCTCATACATACATTTTATCCAATGGCTGCAAGTGCAAAACAGAGAAACAGCCCAGGGAAGAAACGCAAATTTTCAATCAAGAACATCAAGTTTGTCAGAAACTCCACCTGGAAAGAGGGAACTACTTGCGATACTCAGTAAAACTGCAAAAAGATTTAACACTGACGTCCGACAGAACAATTTTGTGAAAAAATCCCCAGCCAGTCCTAAAAAGAGGTACTTTATCTTTTTTACTAAAGGATGAAAGTGTTGTATTTAATTAGCTTCCTGCCTGGCTGAACTAATAGGTTTGCAGAGACTAAATGCCAGCAGCCCCAAAGCAGAGGAACTGGATGGTCATTCCTCCTCCAGGTCCTCAGTGGTTTTTGTCTGCAGCCTTTCCTTACTGTTGTTGTCTTGGATGTAGCCATGACTTACAGACACATTTAAATGTAAGAGCCTGCATATCTTTTACAGTTCACCTTAAAGAAAAATATTGAAACTATGTTAGGCAAAGAGACAGATACATTATATTTCTACTCGAGTACTTCAGAAACAAAATGCGATGCTTGTTTCTCTTGAATAACACCAGTCAATGCTAGCCACCCAAGGGGCCTTCCAGGATTTAATTACCGAAACTTGGGCTTGCAGATAACTTCTTTTCTGTGACAATGCTGAACAGTGTAAGTTTGACTGTATTCAGAGCAGCAGCCAATCTTAAAATACTTTAGGATTCATCCATCTCAGCTGTCCAACAAAAGCATGGAGCTTTCACATTATAATGCAGGATTTAAGGAGTGGGTTTTTTCTGCTGTGGTTTTTTTTTTTTTCCCTTAAGTTTTTGCAGGAACACCACGTGAGTTGTCTTTGGACTCATAAACCCAAAAGCTGTTTCTTGTATGCTTTCTGGATTTCACTGTTAGCAGTATTTCTGCTTCCTGATGGAACATCTTAGGTCTGAGGTTTCATGATTCAAGGCAATTATATTATAAAAATTGAATGTTAAAACAATTCATTACACATAGTTTATATTGCTCCAAACGTTTTATACACCGAGATCAGATAATAAAGCACATAGAACTAGACTTGTGATTCAGCTTCAGCTAACAGACAATTCACATTCAGTAAATTGTTTCAAAATAAGATGACTGCATTTCATCTTACAGTTTGCATATTTTTGTATTTATAATATTATACCCTAATGTATTTTTTTTGCACTGAATTGATTACATCACTTGGCAAAAGTATGAATGTAGCCCCATGAAGTTTCCACTGTATTATTCAAAACTATGAACAGTTGTAGAAGGGAAATTTTACTTTACTTGAAAAAAAATAAAATAAAAAACACCCTAAGCATACAGAGTTCCAGATACAATACCATAATTAATACAATCATTTTTATATAAGGAAAACTCTGGTTTCAGGTTTACAATGTACTGATCAGTGTTTTTTAAAAATCAAAAATTATGGGTTTTTTTCTGAACAGTTAACACTAGTATATTCAACAATTTTCTGATCTTTAGAATTAATACTCTGTTAAAGATAAACAAATCAATTTAGTATAGGAAGAAAATATTTAAAATTATAGTCCTGTATTTAAGTTCTGTATTTATGTTCCATAATCTACAGTAAAATCTCATGCTATGAAATAGGAATGAGAATGGCTTTCAGATTTTAAAGCTGTAGTGCTACTACAAAACAGAGCACATGGAAGCAATTAATTCAAATTGCAATCACGCTGTGTTTATAGAAAATTAAGCTTTAAAAATACTTATTTGAAATGGTGATAATTTGCAAATACGCTTGTTGTATACATAAAGAAAATTACAGGTAATTTATTATCTTTTAGTGTCAAGCTGTGTGAAGAATTATACTGTCTGAGGTAATAAAACATACATTTTTCTCTGGAATATATTTCATAACTGTTACTAATATTACATAGAAAGTCAGCCTAATTTTTTTCTTCTAATTCTCTTCTAATTAATGCTCTGAATTTTTTACTATGTAAAAAAGGGGCTGGCTCAAAATTGTCAAAAAGGGTTAATGTTGCACAGAGATTAACAATTCTGGTACTGTATGCTGTGACATGCTTTCCATGTTTACTTAAAACTCTCACACCTCAGTGAGAGATGACAGCAATAAACACCACAAAGGGTTTCTGAATTTGTGAAAGAAACAGTACAAAACATGTTAATGCACTAAACGCTCTTATTTTTACTTACTTTACTGAGTGAGCATGTTAAGCCCACTAAACTGGATTTAAAGCAAGAAACGTTTCATCTGTAAAACAACTCTCCGGTTTGGTTTTTGTGTCCTCAGGCAGGACTCCAGTTCAACTCCACGGGTATTTTGGCCATACAGGAAGACAGGCATCCACACTGTCAAATATTCCCATTTCTGTGATATCTGTTCAAAAACTTTAAAAGCTGAGACAACTGATCTTGCTTTATACTTAGTGCAATTCAACTGATTTGAATAAAGCAACCGGTCTGCTCTGACCAATCTGGAAGTAAGCCCCTGAGAAATGCAATGGTAGCGTGTACCGTTCATCACAAGTCCGCTTCAATAAAATCAATTTTGTGTGCCCTCTTCCATGTTTATTTCTGAATACAAGTGGCAAACACCTTCTACAAATTCTCTAGGCAAGTGATTTCTCAGCTCAAGACTTCCACCTTGCTGAGGACACGCTACAAGAGCAAAGTGCGCCACTGCAGTGGCTGGCAAAGCTCCCCACTGGGGAGCCCCCCCCCAGCTGAGGGGACATCTCCACTCCTTTGAAGGGACAGACCCCTCCTCTCCACCAAGCAGGCAGGGGTGGCACAGTGACCCCCCCTCCAACCTTTGGCAGTATAACTTGGTCCCTGAAGTCACGACGCAAGCGCTGCACCCCCAGTTTGGTGGGTTTAATACACCTAAAAGCAGGTTTTGTTACTCAGAAGCCACTGAATAAATTTGTGTCACTGTATTACCCAGAGGGAAACAGTAGCAACCGCAGCTGATTATTACCTGAAAGAATTTTAAAATGCATTTTAGACAGTAAAACATTGAATTTAAAACTATTTTGTCAACAAAACGTCTGAAACAGGTCTATTAGAGTGGGCAGTTCCTAACCTCAGTTGGCTATTTTAGAGCCAGCATCCGGTTTAAGCTAGTTGTCTGGAACCTCCTGACAATTTGAGGGAGAAGACAGTTCCCCCGTCCGCACCTCCCCAGGGCCAAGGCAGTCCCCAGGAGCTCTGCGTGACCCAGATTCCTGCTTTGTGACTGCAGAGGAAGCTTATGGCAGCAGGACTTCCCAGCCCCTCCAGTTAATCTGGCCCAGGCAATCGTCCAGTCAAGCAACAATTAAATCAAAAGCTAAGCCCCATTTTTGTAATCCCAACACCAAATCTAAGTTAACAAGTCATAAAGAACATACTGAACTACATGCAGAGTGTGCACAATTACCATGAGCCCTGGTCATCCCAACAGTTGCTTACATAGTAAAGTGATATCTTCATTTTTCATGTAGTGCAATAAATCAATACATGCTGGTAGATGTCACCATAGAGCATGACTTAAAGAGAGCCACTGAGGAATAGCTAAGAACTGTCCAGCCAAAGAACCATTAGTAAAAACTCCCACACGCCAAAAAGAGTTACAGCATAAAAGGAGAGTATAAAAATACTTTTCTGGTATTGAAATGTTCAACAGTTTATACCACTGTACCACACTTGACTATCAGCATGCTTATCTGCACAGCAGTGTCTTTAACTAATCCGTTTTATACTGAAAATCAAATCTTTTCCTGCTTCTCTAGTGCCAGATGCCAGCTCTAGCACTTCACCATTTTATGGCATCACCTAGTGCCTAGATAAAATAAGTGAGTCTATCCTGGATTAAAGGTTCTGGCCTCACTCAGTTTAAAACAAAGACACATGTTTTGCAGCTGAAAATCCTAGTTTTCAACTCTCTTGATATAAATATTTAGCACTCCTGAGCTGAGAAGGAATTTCCTTTCTGTAATATTCAAGGGTGAAGGCTCGCAGAAGAAGCATGAGTAATGGGTCGCTCACCATTTCCCAGCTACGGAATTGAAACCGTCAGCGGTTCCAACCAGCTCGAACGTTTTGCTCTGCTGAGTCTGCATCAGCTTTTCCAGCACACTGAGTGGTTAGAGGCTACAGTACATGACCAAATCACCAACGGAATCTGCAAATTATTGCACGTATCTTGATTTTCAAAAATTCAAATACAAAAGATCATTCTTAAGTCCGCTGAATACTGCTTACTTGTAAAATCTGGCACACACATAGAAATTTGGATTTTAGGAACCTGAGCAAAAATTTAAGAACAGCCTTTACAGTTTTAATCAAATATGTTTTATTCTTCATCTTATTCTCCAGAAATTATGTTTCTCAATGAAGTAAAAAAAATTTTTGAAAATCCAGAAAAGTGTCAACCTAATTAAACAATTATAAGCACATGAAACAACTCTCCATAACAAAATGTTTGTGAAAAAGCCTGACTCGAAAGAATAGCTCTCAACAGTAGAATATATTTTCCTGATACAGTCCTCAACCTGTGAATATTTTTATGTATGTAATCCTCTCAGTCTGCACAATTACCAAAGCTACTAAAGTCAAGGGCAGAGCCAGTTTTATATCATAGCTTCAATCGTGCTTATTTCTTTTGTTGTGCTTCATATGCTTGTCCTCAGAATGAATGTCATCTGTCCTTTTCAAGATTATCCTCCTGGTTTCGTGTCACCTTCTTTTCTCCTTATGAATTCTGAATTTGCAAACACTCCTGAGCTCCCCTGAACTTACTTCTACTTTTTGACTCCATTCTCAACTCCAATACTATTTCTTCCCAGTAATATTAGTAAGAGAATTAGAGTCATTGCTTTGCACAGTTCTAAGCCACTGTTTCAGGATATCTGAAAACTCAAAAGATGTGGCAAATGTAACAGACTGATCAAGCTCTTCTTGTTAATGTATTCCTTACAAAAATGTAAAGATTTCAAGCACTGGCTGCTTACTTTCATTTGGTAAAGTATCACTTTGTCTACAGCATTACAGTAAACCAGTCAGATTTTTGACAGACCCATTTCTTCCTGTATTATAATTTCTGAGATAATTATTAGTTCATTTTCAAAAACTTTTAATCCCCATATTTCTCATCTGCATTGTGTAAAAGACTACTGCTTATTCCTTATGAATGATTTCAAAACTGTCATTCATAGAGCCAGAGGTGTGTGAAAGGGTACACTATCCCTTCTGTGAGAGTAATTTAAGGTTGGCATTTGAAAATTTAGTTGGATTTCACTTACAGATTTCCTGCTGAATATTTGCTATTATAGGGTAAGGGGATGTTTTTGCAGTCATCTTCCTTTTCACAGACAACATTGCAAGGTGGTTGGTCCTACAAGCCAGTGAGCTGTAAGCCTATAAAACTAAGGCTTCTCAATACTTAGGAAATATCTTCCTAGATTATGGAGGATGTACCTTTGCTGAAGATGCTATGGTAGATTAAACAGTAATTTTGATTAGGTTTTGGTCCCATAAATACCTATTCACACCTTAATCATAAAAGCATTTCCTCTCACTGAGATTTAGAACTGTAAATCCTTATTTTATAGCAATCTAGAGGTACATAGATACATTCAAAGGTGTAGATATATTCAGAGGTATACAGACTAAAGGGTAGCTACTCGTGCTTCATTTGCAATCTATTAAAAGGTTCGTAGAATTGTAGAATCATTTAAGACCTTTAAAATTATCAAGTCCAACCGTTAACCCGGGACTGCCAAGTCCACCACTAAACCATGTCCCTAAGTGCCACATGTACACATCTTCTAAATACCTCCAACGGGGGTGGTTCAACCACCTCCCTGGGCAGCCTGTTCCAATGCTTGACAACCCTTACGGTGAAGAAATTTTTCCTAATCTCCAATCTAAATCTCCCCTAGCACAACTTGTCCTATCACTTGTTATCTGGGAGAAGAGACTGACACCCCCTTGCTACAATCTCCTTTGAGATTGGTCTCCCATACAATAAGGTCTCCCCTGAACCCCCATTTCTCCAGGCTAAACACCCCCAGTTCCCTCAGCTGCTCCCCATAGAACTTGTGCTCCAGACCCTTCCCCAGCCCCGTTGCCCTTCTCTGGACACGCTCCAGCACCTCAGTGTCTGTCTGGCAGTGAGGGGCCCAAACCTGCACCCAGGGTTCGAGGGGCGGCCTCACCAGTGCCCAGTACGGGGGGACAGTCACTGCCCTGGTCCTGCTGGCCACACTGTGTCTGACACAAGCCAGGATGCTGTCGGCCCCCTTGGCCACCTGGGCACACCGATGGCTCATGTTCAGCCGGCTGTTGACCAGCACCCCCAGGTCCTTTCCCACCAGGCAGCTTTCCAGCCACTCCTGCCCAAGCCTGTGGTGCTGTGTGGGGTTGTGGTCACCCAGGTGCAGGACCCGGCCCTGAGCCTTGCTGAACCTCACAGAACTGGCCTTGGCCCATTGATCCAGCCTGTCCAGACCCCCCTGCAGAGCCTTCCTGCCCTCAAGCAGACCAACACTCCCCTCTTGGTGTCATCTGCAAACTCACCGAGGGTGCACTCGATCCCCTCGTCCAGATCATTGATAAGGACATTGAACAGGCCTGGCCCCAGTGCTGAGCCCTGGGGAACACCGCTTGTGACCAGCCGCCAGCTGGAGGTAACTCCATTCACCACCACTCTTTGGGCTCGGCCAGCCAGCCAGACTTTTACCCAGCAAACACTACACCCATCCAAGCCCTGAGCAGCCAGTTTCTCCAGAACGCTGTGGGAAATGGTCTCAAAGCCTTTACTAACATCTAAGTAGAGAACGCACACAGCCTTTCCCTCATCCACTGAGCAGGTCACCTTGTCATAAAAGGAAACTGGGCCAGGTCAGTCAAGCAGGACCTGCCTTTCATAAACCCCTGCTGGCTGGGCCTGATCCCCTGGATGTCCTGCATGCGCTGTGTGATGGCACTCAAGATGTTCTGCTCCATAACCTCACCTGGCACCAAGGTCAGGCTGAAAGGCCTGTAGCTCCCTAGGTCCTCTTTCTGGCCCTTCTTGTAGACAGGCGTTACATTTGCTAACGTCTAGTCAGTTGGGACCCCCCCAGGTAGCCAGGGCTGCTGGTCAATGATCGAAGGTGTCTCAGTGAGCACTTTTGCCAGCTCCCTCAGTGCCCCTGGGTGGATCCCACCTGGCCCCATAGACTTGTGTGTGTCCGAGTGGAGCAGCAGGTCACTGACCATTTCCCCTTGGGTTATGGGGGCTTCGTTCTGCTCCTCATCCCCATCTTCCAGCTGAGGGAGCTGGGTACCCTGAGATCAACTGGTCTTACTATTAAAGACTGAGGCAAAGAAGGCATTAAGAACCTCAGCCTTTCCTCCTCCTTTGGCGCTATGTTTCCCCCTGCATCCAATAAAGGATGGAGATTCTCCTTAGCCCTCCTTTTGTTGCTATTGCATTTATAGACATTTTTTTGATTGTCTTTTACAGCAGTGGCCAGATTAAGTTCTAGTGGGCTTGGGCCCTTCTGATTTTCTCCCTGCATAACTTCACGACATCCTTGTAGTCCTCCTGAGTTGTCTGCCTTCCAAAGGTTATAAACTTCCCTTTTTCCCTGAGTTCCAGCCAAAGCTCTCTCTTCAGCCAGGCCAGTCTTCTTCCCCACTGCCTCACCTTTTGTCACATGAGGACACCCTGCTCCTGCACCTTTCAGCTTTCCTTCTTGAAAGATGTCCAGCCTTCCTGGACCTTTGCCCTTCATGGCTGCCTTCCAAGGGACTCTTGTCAACCAGGATCCTAAACAGGCCAAAGTCTGCCCTCTGGAAGACCAAGGCAGCAGTTCTGCTGACACCTCTCCTTGCTTCTCCAAGAATCAAAAACTCTATCATTTCACGATTGCTATGCCCAAGACACACTCCAACCATCACACCACTCACAAGTCCTTCTCTGTCCACAAACAGCAGGTCCATCCAGGCACCTTCCCTAGCTGGCTCCCTCACCAGCTCTGTCAGGGAGTTATCTTCCACACACTCCAGGGACCTCCTAGGCTGTTTCCTCTCAGCTGTATTGTATCTCCAGCAGACATCTGGTAAGTGGAAGTCTCCCATGAGAACATGAGCTAGCAATTCTGAGCACTCTCCCAGCCACTTATAGAATATTTAATCTCCTTCGTCCTGGTTGAGTGGTCTATAACAGACTCCCACCATATCTGCCCTGTTGGCCTTCCCCCTGATTCTCACCCATAAACAATCAACCCTATTGTCACCACCACGAAGCTCTAGACAACCAAAACGCTCCCTACCACACAGGGCTTCCCCACCACCTCTCCTCCCTTGCCTATCCCTTCTGAAGAGTTTACAGCCCTCCATGGCAGCACTCCAGCTGTGAGAGTCATCCCACCATGTCTCCATGATGGCAGCTATGTCATAGTTTTCCTGCTGCCCAATGGCTTCCAGCTCCTCCTGTTTGTTGCCCGTGCTGCGTGCACTGGTGTGGATGCACTTCAGTTGGGTTATTGATCCCTCCGCCTTCCTGGGGGGAGAAGCTCTAATTCCTATGTGACCATACTCAGGCACTTCCATAGTTTCTAACACATCAATAACCCTTGTGTCTTTGTTGCCACACAGCTCTCCATCCCCTGTCTCCGCTGAGACAGCAAACTGAAGGATCTCATCCCTCAAACTTTGGCATGCTGCCCCCAGGCTTATCTCTAGTAGGCCTGGTTTTAGTCCTTTCCACCCTCAAATCTAATTTAAAGCTCTTTCAACAAGTCCTGCTAACTCCTCTGCAATGAACCTTTTCCTCCTTTGAGACAGGTGTATTCCATCTATCACCAGCAGGCCTGGTGTCATTTAAACCAACCCATGATCAAAAAACCCCAAATTCTGCCAGTGACACCAGGCTCAGAACCAGGTACTGATCTAGCGCCTCTTCCTGTTCCTTCCCTCATCATTCCCTGCCGCTGGAAGGACAGAGGAGAACACACGCTGCTTGTGCTCCCGGTCCCTTAACCGCCGTACCAAGGCCCTGCGGTCTCTCTCGATTGCCCTCGGGCTCTTTGCCGCCCACCTGGAAGATCAATAACCGATAACAATCCGCGGGCCGTGCCAGGGCAGGAAGGTTTCTGCTCACACCTTTAACCCAGGCCCCGGCGAGGCAGCAGACTTCCCTCAGAAGCGGGTCCGGTCTGTACATGGGGACATCGGGGCCATCCCTTCCCTGCAGCAGGGAGGCTCCTATGTCACGGCCGGTCTTTTTTCTTTGTGGAAGCAGCTCTGACGCAGGGCGTAGGCCCGCTTAACCTGGGCGACACTGCCATGCCAGATGAACCATCGTCCTCGTCATCGTTGGGTCCCACTGCCGAGCCTCACGCCCGTTACGCCAGGGCACCTGGGAAGGGGACGGTGGGTGGTCACAGAGGGGACGCGCTTGCTGCGCCAGGCAGGACCTTGTCACCGTGGCCCCTGTCCCCAAGTCCTGTGTTCAGCCAGGCGGAGAGAGGGAAGGGAATGCTCCGTACCACACGTCCCGCCTGCCGGTCTGCCTGTCCCAGGGCGGGTAGGCTGCGACTCCAGTAGCCTGTCTCTCCCTCGCCCTCCCTGATACTCCTCCACCCACCCACCCGCTCCCCGAGCTCTGTCACCAAAGTGGAGGATTTGCTTTACCTGGGTGCACTGCCACAGCTGCGCCCACTGCTGCTGTTCCTCACGTTACAGCTCGTGTCATACTACTATTAGACATCGCCCTCTGCGCAAGATTCTTATTCACCTCTACATTTTAAAATTAATGTCCTCCACACCTGGTCTTCAGAGATAAGCACGTTAATCTCAGTTCGAAATGCATTCTTATGTTATGAAAAATATTGAGAGTATCCTAAGTATACAATTGTCCTTTGAAACAGTACAATAGTCCTCCTTTATTTGGCAATGAATGTCTACTCTGGAGATAAACTGCTTGACTCTAAATTTACAAAGCGTCTCCAAGTGCTATTTACAAATAATTTACTATTATCGTGTCTCCTTTCAACAATAAAACTGAGTAAAAGACTTCTGAAAACAATGTGTTGTCTTTTAAATGTTTATGAATTGTCTGAATAGAAGACATTTGCACTTCTTACTAAAAACGAGAGATTTTCAGCATGTAATTCCTACTAGAAATCATAAATTGTCCTTTGTGAATAATGTAGTTTGTTCTGTGCTGTTTACTTCAGCTGTCTTTCTCCCCTCTAAAGGTGGAACTTCTCACTAACTTCAGCTTATGACAGGCGTCTTAACTAACCTTGCATCAAAGTTCTTTATGTAGGAAATATAAGAGACAGCAGAGATTATACACACTCTGCATATGTCAAACTGTTTTAGAAGAGGGTCAGCTATTCTCAGTAAAAGCCTGTTTCAGCTGCTATAAAAATAAATAGATGGGACAAATCTAACCTTAATCAATTAAAACTCTGACAGACAAAGTAGTCTGTATTAAGAAACTGACTATCCACAATAGAACTAATACTCAATGACAGAAGCAGCACATTTGCCTTTGGAGAACATTCACATTCAAGCATAGATATATGTAGCGGATTAATGTAAAACATTCACAAATGTAATCAATTAAACATTTGCTTTGAATGCAGTTATATAGTTTTATTTCCATATTTTAAGTAATTCAAAATGAGCAAATACACCAACCACATCAACACATCTCTGAGCTGAACTATAAAGATC
Source organism: Falco naumanni (assembly GCF_017639655.2). Classification (NCBI taxonomy): domain Eukaryota; kingdom Metazoa; phylum Chordata; class Aves; order Falconiformes; family Falconidae; genus Falco; species Falco naumanni. The sequence continues at coordinate 8,613,301 of NC_054059.1, forward strand.
CTATAATTGTTACCATTTGTAAGTGAAGCTAGTGTGCTTTGTACAACTGAAAGTTTATAGAACTTATTTTCAATTGTTGACATCTTTATTGATTACATTTATGCTGAGTGGAGGTAAATTACATGAGCAGTAGAGCTCAGTTATACAGTAATTCAACACAATTACACAGTAATTGTTGATTAGCACCGACCTAAAGCAGCAGTCTCAGCAAGATCAATTAGCTGCTTGCCAATACCGCCAAGGTTTAGGGGATGTATCCTGCATTGTAAGTCACAGCACCTCTGTGACCTCCAGAAACAATTTCTGCTACATTCTGCAAAATCCCTTCTTATGGAGTGTGCTTGCTTACTCTGCAATTCATCTTAAGACAATAACAGGTTTACTTGCAACTTGCAAAGGGTTGTTGTTGTTGTGTGGGTTATTTTTTTTAATGGCCTGAGTTAAAACCAAATCCACTTACCATTATAAGTTTCCCTTAGATCATTATAAAACATTTTCTTGTAAATGAGACCATATGATTGCTTCCCTTCCAAGAACATTTGACAGAGCTGCTAAAATAAGTGAATAGTGCTGAATTTGAAAAAAGACGAAAATGAAACTAGGAAAGATACATTAAAGAGTATGAAAAAAAATTAAATTGTGTAACACGGCCATATAACTCAGTAGTGTGAAGATCGAAAGCACCCTTCAGAAAATCTAGTCCACTGCCTCATAAAGAACAAGGAATTATGCTTCATCTAGACAGTTTCCAGCAATCCCAAATAAAAAAAATAGATTCAAACACTAAGGTTCCATAGAAACTATCTGACACCAAAAAGCAAGAGACAATGTGAAAACTGTTTGTCAACACCACACAAGGCTCCTCCAGCATCAAGGAACTGATCAGGATAAATATGTACAAGCAATCAGAGATAACAGATGAACACTCAGGCTGCAACACTGTGCTTGGAATGTTAATTATTCCCACACAAACACATCGCGGGCTTCTGAACTAAAGTTCAGTTTTATCTAAATCAGCCAGCGATATACAAAATGGGAATCTAGGAGAGAAAATTTTCTGAGTTTTCTTCAAAGAACTGATCCATTTGTCCACTTTCTGAGGCTAATTCCAGCTGTTGCAGAGGAATGAAATGCAAAAATCCCTCGGACAAATCTGATGCTGAAGACCATGCATCCCTTCAGGATACAAAGCCTACCGGCCTTCCAAAACAAATACCTTCTCTCAAAAGCAATAAAATATTAATCTAGCTTATCTTTCCCAAATATCTCAAAGTGTCACAGCTTGAACAATATGTATGTCAGGAGAACGTTCAAACAAAACCCAGACTGACCTGTCTGATGATGATTGGGCTTGACAGACCAGATGAGAGGTAATTTAGGCAGTGAGAGATGTTAATGCAGTATGTAGCAAAAGCATTCCGGTCCCACGTGGTCACTGCAGCTTTTCATATTGATACAATAACTACTAGGCACTACGGTGGTTTTTTTGTAGAAATGCTAGCATTAGTTTTCCTTTGTTTCCACCATAGTATTCTGAATTAATTAGGAAAATTAGTTATGTAAGAACAGACCAGCCCATGCACTTTTGCCTATCCATTTCATTCAAGCCACTGGGTACTGCATAAACACAACACAGCACAACCTTTAAACTAAATCAGGTGGCTGATACAAGGCTGATTTTTTGTTTTTGGTTTTGGTTTGGGTCATGTTGTGTTTTTTTTTACCCTTAGAGGGACTCTCCGGCACTAGAGAAAGATTTATAATAGCTGATATCTTCCTCCAGTCTGGTACGATTGCAAGAACAAGACAGATCAGGGATGTGATCTGCAGAATAACATAGTTAATTCACATTTTTAGGCAGGGCAAGGAGGAGAACCTACAGAAATGTGATTGTGCAACTGTAAGCCAGTCGGCCTAACATCAAGTTCCTAGAACGGAGTAAGCCACCCTCGATGCCACATCCAAGAACACCAAGGACCACAAGTTGTCCTGCACCCAGGCTCCAAGCACCCTATGCACCAGTGCAAGCTGGGTGCACCCGACTGGAAAGCAGCTATGCAGAAAAGCAGCAGAGAATCCTGCTGGGCAATGAGTCGCATTCCAGGGAGCAGCAGGCACTTCCAGCAAAGGCAGGGAATGCCATACTGGGCTGTATTAGCAAGTGCAAGATCAGCCTGGTATTAAAGACGTAATCTTCAATGTCTGTCTGTCTTGGTTTTCTAAATCATACTCCTTATGCGACTCACTTGTAATCCTTGTAGGTTAATACTAGAACTGGCAGTAGTTTCCAGCTAATGACTTTCTCGTCAGCGCTCACTGTCATTTCTTTCATACATTTAAACTTTTCAAGGAATTTCATTTAAAAAGGAATTAAAAAGGTAGGAGAAGAAAATGGATATGTCAAAGCCTGATGGATACATTTTTGTCTTTTTTTTTTTTTTTTGCTTTGAATGAACACTCTTGTGCTAAAGAATCATAACACATAACCCCTGTTCATACTGTATTAGTTCAAAAGAATAAAAGCCAAAAATAATTGGCATCGACAAGGATTTCAGATTGTAAAAGAGTGAGCACAATATATTCCTTGTGTTACTCCTCTGTACTGCATTAGGAACTCTGTAATATTCCATCATTACAAAATGTGCTTGTGAAAGAATATAAAAATAGGCAATGAAAATAATGACCAAAACACTCAAGCTCAGAACACACAGTGCACAAAGTACATTCCCATTGTATTTACTCAGTCATTAGCTATCTGTTTGCATTGTATATGGGGAAGTGCAAAGTAAACTAGAAAGCCTGCTTGCGTAGTCACTGACATCAGTATTGTAGGGTTATTAGACGCTGGATAACCTTTCGCAAAAAAATCTTTTATGTTTTGAAATCTTTCTAAAATAACAGACATGGATTTACTGTGAGAACTGAGATAGTTTTAAGCCCTCATTGCCCCGCTTTCCCTAATTAACACTCTTTGCTATGGTGGGCCCAGTTCCAAGTGTTGCATGACAGAGGGAGCAAACATTCATGCCTTCCACCGGCATCACCCCCTTGAATTTCAATATATGATAATTTAAAACCCATAAACACAGCGTACAATCAACAGCCATTACTTGCCTCCCATGACCATCCCCAAAGCCATGCAAAAATAGAAGGAAGAGTGGCCGTGGCTGTGAAAATATCCCCAAGATCTGTTAATGATCTTCTAGAGTGCTGCAGCTCACATTGCCAAGTGCAAATGAGAAAGTGGGGAAAACGGCCCAGAAGAACAGTAGCACAAACACATCCTTTTCAGCCCTGAAGAAACCATATAAGAATAATTAAATATGACCTTCAGCACCAAACAGACATGACTCTGTAACAGAACTGCTGCTATGTTTGTTTTGCAAGCACAATAATAAAAGAAGACTATGAAGGCAACATGCTTGCATGTCTTCCAAAAATTAGTTTTTCCTATTATTACTTCTTATCTAAAAAAAATGTTTTGTCAAAATATAAAAGGTGATTTTTTTTTCTTGTACCAGAAGCTTAATGCAATAACTGGCATGATTTTCCACGATCAATGTATACCAGCAGTTCAGCATCATTCATGTAACTTAATCCAGTAGAAACCTTGGGAAACCTTCCCAAAAACTGAGGAATCTTTTTACAGTTAAATTAAAAGGAATTCTTTCATTTGAAAGCGCACCAAAATTATATGTATTTCACTATTTATTTTCAAAACTGAAAATTGCCAGTAAAATCTACAGCTATGTTACTCCATTCTTTTTCCTTCTGATTTGTGTACCCTAAGGTTCCAGAAAACACAAACATGGACACTTCATTCAAAGGAGAAAAAAGGCATATTGCAATATGATTGCTTTTAATCATTTCAGGTATAAAGCCAAAACAGTAATTTGAAAACTCTTTATATCAGCCATCTTCCTCAACTGCTTTGAGTTTTTAATATATCTACTGCTAATAATTATGGCAAAATTAAAAGCAGACACAGATCAGAAAATTTTGCAAATCACAGGGAAAGCAATGATGAACGTGTAAGACTCCTAAGCAGTGGGGCTGCCTGGAATACAGCCAGGAATCTGCCTTTATGCCTTTGCATAAACTGTCAGTTACAAGGAATAAAGCTATTGCACAACGCAGCTATTTCCAAGCAAACTGTTAAGGCTCCAGCATTTGAAGTGGGTGTAAATGACAGTTCTTAAAGAAAACCAGGGAGGTTCCTTCTAGCCCTCAACAGATCAAAGGGAAGGAGGGAGAAGATACCACCTTTGGTTTTTGTTCAGAGATGCTGTTGTGCTCTATTCAAGTTAACCGCTTGTAAACTCAACATCCAGTACGACTCCATTCTAGCCAGTGGATTTGTACCAGAGGAGATTTTAGTTCTGACAGAAGAAGGGTTTGAGGTGTTTGAACAACCTTTTTTTGTCCTGTCATTTGTGGCTGTTCGGGCGGTACTTTCCGCAGATACTTTGTATCATTCCCTATGGACATATCACATAGGGACTGAATAAATTTACAGCGATTTGAAGAGGCTTTCCCCCCCTTGCTTGTGATGACTGGGAAAGTAAAGAGGAAACGTATGTAACTCGGTCACCACAACTGAAGAGCTTGCCACCTGCAAAACTATCTGTACATCCAGCAAACCACAAAACAACAGCCTACCCTAATGTTATCCCATGCTTTTAGAGCTTTTCTGTCTTTCTTCCTGATTGTTTCAAAACAGCATTTTAAATGCTTACTTTCACAGTGATCCTGGCTGTGATACTGTCAGGTTCCATCAAGAATAGAAGTAACCTACTCACTGGCCCTTATGTATTTCATAGTTTACTTCAGCTTTGTTTTGAAACAGTGAAATCACGATTTATGTATCTTTCAGTGTTACTCAACCTTAACCATCGCGGAAGCAGGAATGGATTAAGAACCACATTACGGAAGGTCTGTTAATTAGCATTCACACCTCTCATTTATAAGTGTCAGATAACTCCAGAGGCAGTCAGCGCTGGGCTCCCGACTGAAGCCAGCACAATACCTGTTAGCATGCAGATAGAGAACTGGGATCTCACACTTGCAATGAATTTCTAATATTGCAAAGGGCTTTTCAAATCAGATAAATCTGAATTATTTCCACAGGTGTAAGTGATCTCCATCATATTTTTAGCAAAACGCCCATCTAATGACTCTGAGCAGGACGAACAGAATCACATTCACAGTAAAACATTGCAAGATATGCAACCACATAGCTTTTTTTTCCTCAGAAAATATTTTAAAATACCGGGGAGGACTTATTTTTAATATTTATTTTAATAGTATAAAATATAGACGTAATTAATATTTTAAGGGATTATTAAAGGAACACTACCCACATAGTTATAAAACTTTGTAGCCTGTAAACTTCAACAGCAAACTAGGGTTTCATTTTATTTAACACTATAAAACTGTTTTAAGATATTCTGCAATTTTATTTAACTACCAAGTTGCAGTCAAATTAGTGAAGCGATTCTTCTTTCTCAGTACATGTTTACATGCTTAGAAATGCATTTTTTTCTAATCATAGTATTCGTTACTGGCACTGGAAGACAAGTTTCAATAGCAGATTATTTTTTTTCCGCTTTAATTCTGGTAGCAGCATGCATACCACAACTCAGACCAGAAATTCACTTTTGCAATATGAAGTCACTTGGTTGCTAGAGTTTCAACAGTTTTCATAGTAAACTCTAGTATGTTATCACTATAATTCTGTTTTCCACTTTAAAACCAGTATGTGGTATTTTCCTTGAAGTTATTAGCAGCTAATTTTATTATGCCATTTAGAGTGTATTTAGCTGTAGTGTTCAGAAGAAGCAATAATGAGTAACAGCCTCACCATGGGATCAGTGTGGAGCTTCAATTATTTCTGCTTCCTTTTTATTAGACTGCACACATTAAGTAGAAAATCTATGATCAGTTTAACATAAAAAAAACCCCCACAGTATTTTACTATAGTGGATATTCCACTGTCAAACAAATGTTATGTCACGGTAAAGATCATTATATTTGCATCCTTTAACTGAACCAGTTCCTGAAAAGGGGATGTTTTTAACGATAGAAATTATATACTCACATAATCACAGAATTCAGAAGACTTTCTACAAGTTAGGTCATTAAAAGGTGCATATCCCTGACGTATGAAAACTCTGAACTTACTAAGGAAAGATGCCTGAAACACTTTGCAATCTTGGCTATGCTTTTTTGCAAGCCATCCCACCTGTTAATGATGCTTGCTCAGGGGCAAGTTCAGCCCACAGATGAGGAAATAAATCAGAGAGAAGAAAACAGAAAAGTAATTTTTTTTCTGAGTGTTAATATTATTCTGATTTCAAAATAAATTCTTGATATATTAGTACAATAGATTGCCATAATACATGTGGCAAGCCAAGTACCAATCTGTCCCTTTATCTGCCTTGAAAACTTTAATTTGTAAACCATGTAACGCACCACTCCTGCCCATGAAAATGCTGCTGTCTCAGAAGACAGAAGATACCCCCAAAACTACAATCCACATTAAGAGAAGCTTTTAAACAAAATTTCTTATTTTCAAAGCACACTGAAATTTAGACGATGTTTTCAAACCAGTAAATAAATGGGCATACATGCATACAAAACTCCTTTTCAGTCACGGACTTATGAGTGCAAAGCTGCAGCACAAAAACCTGAAGTGTCTCCAAAGGTACCTTGCTAAAGATTTCAGTTAGCCTAGAAAAGCTTCTTTATAGAGTTTTGAAACGCTGGCTCTGCCTATGTTAAGTAATAGCTTGTTGATCTCAGTGCTTCAGTTACCCTAGAACAGAAAACATGAATACAGATGGCACTAAGTCATGATCCTTTTTTTCCTTTTTCTTTCAGTACTTTCCTATGAAAAAGTATCACTGTGATTATGTCCTTTTTCTCTTATCTCTTAATTAGATGGTTTATGGAATATCAGCTTTAAAAGGAAGAACTAGGAGATACTCAGATTACCTTTTCCATGTACCTGTTTTTCATGAATGAGAAGAGAAAAAAGCCAGCAGGAATGTTTCAGTAAGCTTCAGGAAAGATATGCATTTTTATTTTTCTTAAGTCAGGCCATATATTTAGGTAACCAAATACAGACTTCTTAGTCTAATTACATGTATCACATACAAAAAAAACCCAGACCCCTTTAGAAAGAAAGCTATGTAGAAGGACTGAAAAAAGGAAAACTACAGTCCCACAAATGGCTGTTAAGATCAAAGGTAAAAAAAGAAAAAATTCTGATTCTCCACATTAGACTCACTGTAAATTTGACCTGTTTTCAAAGGGGTTTGAGATGTCCCTAAATGCACTGCATACCCTTTCATAAATTCCAGCAAGACACTTTTCTAATAGTTAACTTGCATTTTTGAAGGACTAATGAAAAATAAGGATTCCTTCTTTACTGCTGCTTCTACCTTTTGATGTGGCATGGGTGCAATTTTGAACTGAATCACTGCATTGAGAAAAGTTGAGTCCTCTCAAAAAAATGCATATTTTGCCCAATACAGCTTAAGATGTGTCTGTTACATATATAACATTATATAACATTATATATGGGGTGTGTGTGCATATATATATATGTATAAAATGTAAGTTATATTAACTGCTGGCTGCTAAAGAGCTTTATTTACCTCTCTTAATATACAATAAGCTCTTGTTATTCATGTGATATAAAGTACAAAACCATATAAGGTTCTGATATGATATTGCTGAAATCAGCAAAACTAAAGAGAGCAAAACCATGAGACATTTCCCTTCTAGAAGTCCTGGTGACATTAATTTCTTTTTATAATATATCAACAATATTATTCGTAACACTGTAATATTAGGGTACATTCTTGACATTTTCTTTGCTCAAAGACACTGCACTTTTCAGGGATTTACTTATTTCAAGGTTATTCATTGATGCATAGCACAACTAATGTGTTGAACAAAAGAAGGTACAAAAAAGCAAAGCACTGTAGTTTGCTGTAAATTGTTTCCAATTCTACACACGTGCAACCAGTTAAAGAAAAAAAAATTAACAGGTGACACTTAAAGCCAACCATCCTTTCCACGCACTGACTTGTAAAAGTGGAATACCAAAAAAAAAAAAGGGGGGGGGGGGGGGGGTATTCAGAATGAAATCTTAATTCCACTGACTTCATCTCTTACATTTTTACCCTGGGTGACTTAGAGCCAAGTTGATAGTGTCAGAGACACTCTGGGAAGGGAGGGTACAGTATCCAGACAATGGGTCTGAAATCTCTGCACTTTGTATTTCCTACTAACTCCCTGCCAAGAGTTATAAAGTTTTTAAAGAAAGAGTGGAATGCCACGTTTTACCTATATTCCTTCCTAATCTGCATTATCCCAAATGCAGGATAGCAGTTTCTTTAAAATGTACGGGAGCAAGGGTACTTTTTCAGCAAATTATGAGAACACAAAATGCCTCTGCTCCTTACTTCTAACTTCCATTCAAGACCGTTAAACTCCTTAGACATCAGAGTTACTGCACTGCTACTCATTTGTTCGTGCCTAGTGCTTCAGCAAAATGCAGCTGAATGATCAGAACCCCACTTGCCCCAACACAGACAAAAGCCACATATTCAGTGATGACAGGGAGCAAAATATTATTTCCAAGCCAATGTATCTTAGGACCAATTCCAGCTACACAGATCAACTTTTCCAGAGTCAGAAGCTTCCATATATAGATTAATAAAAGATGGTTTTGGCTCTTTGTGGCGGAACCTTTTCAGTTTTAAAGGGTGTTTTATAAAATCACCGCTCCAGTGTTTGGTACAGTGGAAGCAGACCTTCCTTCCCGACTCAGTCACGTCCAGCATTAAGTTGTCATCATTTTTTGCTTCTTGTGAGCTGTCAGTAGAATAATTTGTGCTATGTGTGCCTGTAACTTCATTTCCTGCCTAGACGCTCACTGTTAAGGATGGTAACAGTCACAAACGTTTCTAGTGGGATGTAGACAAAATGCCTGTTACTGCTATTGCTCTTTCAATAAAGCTGCCTTTCAAAATCCCACTGTGATAGCAAACAACTACATAAAGCATCACAGCCACTGCCTAAATACAGCATATGAATCATACCTACAGCTAGGAGAGTAACCCATGATCATTCTCTTATGCTGCTGTTACAGTATATAATAGACCTTTCTCTCGCAGCCTAAAGCACTGTCACAGATAATGCCATAGGAACAGAGCGACACACAGGGCTCTCTCCCAGTGTTGTTATTCTTCTCGTGTAACTGACTGAAATTCGCAATTTTTTTCTTCTCAGAAACTAATTCCAGGTTTACATCTGCAACTCAGGAATTCTTAATTGGTTTTAATTGCTTTTGTAGCTTTTTAATTATAACTTTTTAACTGCTACATCCCGACGTGAGAGCCATGAGCCTGTGTCCATTTACATTCAAAAGGGCTACTGGACAAAAAAAAAGACTATTCCAAAATTTCCTTCTCTGTGCCTATCTAAACTATCATACAGAAACTCAGCACTGTTATAACTTATTCTACAATCCTATGTCCAGATTTGAGACTTTACGCCAGCTATGACAAGCTATGTCTGTCCCCAGGGAGAGCAGGCAGTTCCCTTCGAAAGGACACAGCAGGAGCTGCTAGACTAGTTTATTTAGGCAGTAAAACTGCAGCCTCCATTTTCTCCTCTGTATTAAAGATCTTACTGTAGCCAACAGCAACAGTACAAAATTCACGGCACTCTGGAAGGGCACAGAAGCTCAGAAAAGTTCAAGAGGCTCTTTTTACATTCTCTCCTATGAATACATTCAGCACAGAACTGAAACAATTTGATCTTGTGTGAATGCATAAAACACCAATAAATACACACCGTTTTACAGGTCTTTTATGTATTAATTAAAAGTAAACCTCCAAGAAAAGAAAACTTTGTCCCATACATATATATATACACACACACATATATATAGTATTTTAAAAGCTTCAGTGATCCATTAACATGCAAGCATAGATTCTTCTGTTTTGTAATATATTTTTTCCTCTATCCTGCAGAGATTTTTGTATCCCAGTGACCCCTCTTCTCCAGTCACGCTACACCGAACTGTCTGCTGCTCTAAACCGATGGTCTAGCCAGACCATTTCTAATGGCCATATCAAAATATGAAAGGCCAGGAAAAAACAGAACAGGATGTTTTTGTGAATCAACACTTTACAATCCCAAACCAATCCACTAAATTTCTAAGTAAATAAGACAAGCTACATAGCGTCTGCTCCAAAGAAATAAGCCTGACATACAGCACAAATAAAAAACCCCACGTAATTCTTTACCCTGACTTGCCAGGACACCTTAGTATGTATTAAGTTGCTATACTTGTGGCTAATGAAGGATTTCTAGCATCCCATGCAATTGTTTTGAGAAATGATGCCAGGGGTCGAGTGACTTCAGCCACCCAAACCATATTTTATAGCTCTAAAGCACTGGAAATTGGGAGGAAGGTCACTACCATGCTTTTACGGGGGACTCCTGGGCATGCCATAGTAAACTGCCGTTCAAAGCTCCACTTACTTGGAGTTCTAAAGCGACCCATAACTCATTTAGAAGAAAAGATAATGCCAAACAAAATAAAGCAAGTTAAACACAGTACTGTTAGGTTTTCAAATAGAAGTTAAATATCCTTGAGCTAGTAATTACTTTGCGGAGTTACCTTATTCTAGAGTCCTGCCACAGATCGTCTTTATCAGATTAGAGTCAAGAGTTTCAAAGCACTATAAAGCCTATTAAAATGGAAGGGATTTTTTTATATAAATTTGAATTAAACGATGAGTTAGCGATTTGACATGGTATAATATAAAGGCCTCCTCAGTAACAGCTTTAACATTTACCCAAAATTACTATAGGAAAGTTCCTAGTTTTGATGTTCTTCTAAATCATCATTAGTTATGTTTACATACCAGTTAAAAATGCTGATGTTACTGAACTCTAATATGGTATTAGAAATAAAAATGGAAAAATACAACCACATCACAGACCAGAAAGCATAGGATATGCAGTCCACGGAAGATTTTTTGCCCTCCTCACTATTTAGAGTAAAACCTTCTCGTTTCTATCAGCTCCATGGGCCATCAGAAATGTGATGTTAGAACACAGTTCTAATCAAAGCAGTTTGAATTAAAAATGTAACACTGTAACTTAAAGTAAGTATAAATACAAAACATCTCCTTCCACTAGAACAACAATTTCCAATAGCTAGCAAGATGAACCCGTGGACAGGGGGGAGTGCACAGCAAGGAAAACTTAAATTCTGCCTCAGTGCCCATGTTTTTGGTCTTTTTCAGAATTAGCATATGGAAGGCCAAACACATTGTTCGAAGTTATAAATCACAATGAATGAACACTGATACATCAGCAGGACAATGATGCTAGAGTTGAGCCTCAGGCGTATCGACATTTGCATGCCAAATTAAATATCAGAACATGATAAAAACGTCCACAGTAAATTCACTAAGAGCATACTTTAACACTATATACTCAACTGATTAAGGCGAATCCAACACCGAATTTGTTCAGCAGCCCAAACTTTTGATTTCACTGAACCACAATGACTCTCAGCATATTCTGCCACGTTACCACTTTGTATTGTCCCGGAATACACTCCTTGTGCCTCTTCAAGAATTTGCACAAAAAAAAAAAAATGAAAAAAGACTTGGCTGCACGCTTGCATATCCCACCAATGCAAGAAAACCAGTTTAGACAGAAGCAGACAAATGGGGTTTGGGGCATCTGGAAGAAATGCTGCCCTCTGCTTAACAGATGGTACAGCTGAAAGGAGGGCAGGAAAGAGTCATTTTGCTTCGGTGCCAAAAGCATTTATTCAATATATTACTTATTTTCAAGTAACTCTATAGAAAGCATAGAAGTTAATTACAAGCTCTAAAAATATTCTTTCCCGAGTTGAGTGCTTTCATAAATACTGCTTGCTTTTGCCAGGTACTGCCTACCACAAACGTCTGTCCGGACAAGCAGGCAGTCTCACACTGACCCATCTTCAGCCTTCCCTCCCCATCCACTGCGAGCTGTTTACTGGCACACACCTGTGCTACCCAGCCTTCCTGTGGGCGAACTGGGATCCCGCAGCAATAAAGCTAGCATCTGTAGCATACTCCAGGGGATAGGCATTTATTCTCATACACTGGGAACAGCCCCTCAACATCTTACTGGTGACCTTGTTGTCTCACTTAAAGACTCTTAATGAGGCAGCACTTACTGTCCCTTCTCCTTTAAGTGCCTACAGTAACTGCCAAGCTCCAGTCTCATTCTTACGTCTCTAGAAACAAAAAAAAAACCACAAAGGAGAAATAGCTTTAGCTCCTGCCAGCAGTGAGGATACTCCCAGGGTGCATGGGAGAAGCTTACTCCAACCCATGGGTTTTAGACCAGACAGACCCAAAGCCAAGTAGGCAGGACACACTCACTGTGTAGAAACCCACGTCCAAACCAGGGCCAGTGGGATTCAAGCTTGGGTTAATCATTTGCCATCAGAAGGATGTGCCGTGAGTGGCTGGTTGAGGCACTGCCTGCAGGTAGGGCAGGCAGGGCATTCGTTTTTGTCCCCCGTCATGCAGGGAATGAGACTCTCCCCAAAAAACAAGAGAAGCAAGGCTGCACGAGGAACCCTATGCTGGGACGTATCTTAGCACACGTTCCCGCTCCTGCATAGACCTTTTCATGAAGAGCTTCAACAGAAGCTGAAGAGACTTCAAGCTGAGCTGCAGATGAATAAGACATTTTGATTTTTCTTGTGTCTGGAGACTGGACTAATTGACATGTAAACACTCTGTGTTTACAACTTCATAGAGAGTGCATTTTGGGGCAGGTTTTACAAAAATCCACCACAATCTCTGAGCACTTCATTTTCCAACTTGAATGTTATTTTAGGATTTGGGGGTTGTTTGCTTGTTTTAAGAAATGTATTTAAGAGTCTTACACAGTACAGACAGATTACTGTGTGCCTCATTTAATATTTGGCAACATTCAATTCATTAAATCATTTTTCTCTTCTTAGTACTGAATTTTTTCCAACCTAGAGGAACACACTACATTCCCTTGTAGCCTGAACTGATAACACATGCCACTACTATAATGATTTTCTGTTTGCAATTTGCATCTTGGAGAAATTTGTTCCTCCCTATGTCCACCAAAAAATAAAATAAGCATGCATGAAGTTTCATGAGTAAATTGGACTTTATGACATGATAACATCAAACAAAACTTGGAAATCCATTCATCTCGTGCCGCATTTCTTACAGTTATAAACCAAGAATTCTGGATGGGTTATAGGTATCAGAATATAAGAAAGACGAAAATTAAGGTATTTCCACACAATGAGTCAAACTGTATAGTAAGAGACTCCAGTGTAACATCCAGAAGAATTTTGGCCTCAAAAAGTTCGTGTGGAGAAAGTACAGGCACTGTGTGTTAGATTTTTGGTTCCCTTTTAAAAAGTGATACAGACTCAGAAAAATACCACCTCTGCCAAACACAACCACCAAATCCCTACAGCTGGGTTCACAAGCCTCAGGTACTACGCAGGCACTGGAGCCATGAGGGTAAAGGTCTAGAAGGGGGCACATAGCAGAGTACAAGACTCAAAACTTGTTCTTCTATTTAAAACAAAACAGAAAATCTCAAGTGTTTACTGCTGTATCCAAGCTCTTTAGAAAGCTCTTTAAGATAGAGAATAGCTTGTCTTGATAATTAGTATAAAAGATTCACATTAAACTCACAAGTCAAATTCCTAACATCAAAGATTTTCTGTATTTATTTTACTGAAATTTTCATTATCACTAGTGAATCTTAATTTTTTTAACATTTTTGTACTACACTAATCTCAGTTTTTCTTGATGAATGACAGCTTTATTTTCTTTGAGAAATCTTGGGTTTAAAACATGTTGTTTTAAACATCCAATCTTATTTTCTACATTGCCTACCAAACTATGCTGATGACATTCCATACTATGCAAGATTTCACACTTGCATAGCAAAATTGCTTCTGTTTCATGCTGCACCATGAATTGGGGATTGCTGAACTGCCTATATTTGTATTTCATAAACACAAGGAACATCTTCATGCACCTTTCACATACACCTTTGCCTCAAGTCACTGAATGGCAATGTCATTTGTTGATGTTGATGTTGATGATACTTCCCTTACTACTCCCAAATACTTATTAAGGAAATAATTTTTTTTCCATTATTCTGGCTTATTTCTGTATGTTCTGAGTTTCTTTTCCTTCAAATCACTGCTCTTTTTTCTATGGTGTAACTATACATTTTATGCCCACCATGGATTTACTTCCCTGTGTTTATTCCAGCTTTTCTTTATATTCTATACCAACATTTCCTAGATCATAAAACTGATGCTGTGATCTATAAAACAAGGTTTTATAGCTTGCGATTCCTACTAGATGGGCTAAAAGAGTGTAAGTGGCAAAGTTAAATAGGACAGTAAATGAAGGGCTACATTGTGTCGATATTTCATCTCTTCCAATTGTATTGCCTATTGTGACTGTGTCAAAGCAAAGCTAAAAAGCATCCACTCAGATTTAATAACTTTCTTATGTCAGCTGAACAACCAGACTCCTGTACCTGCCTGTTTTAGCGTGCCTTTTTCTTAGGTATCCGTGTTACGTTTAGTCCAGAGCCTCTTTTATTTAACCATTCCATAAAACGTTACTCACTGAAAAAAAGTCTATCCTGTGGAAAGCTTCCAGGCTGGCCTGTGCTCAATCATCTTTTCTAATCAACTTGAAAAAATATGTTTGTTATTTCTCCAACTGAACAGGGAATTATTTCAAAATTCCTTCATTTCTGTAAATAAGTAGTTCTAACAATTTGTGCCTCAAACTTCTCCAACTTCTTCAGACATATACATTCCATTATACCTCAATGGTCAGTTCAAAAGGCAAATTTGCTTCAACACATTGTGAGAAAGCATTTAAATATAAATTAATAATTACACCAGAAGCATTCCTTTTAATAAAGACAGACTGTAATACATGTTTACAGCCAATTCATTAGAATTAGATTTTAAGTGGCACCAGCACAAAATCTGATGTTATTCACCATAATTTCAAAAGAAATCCCACAGACTAAATTATTAGTTAGTTCCTTTGGCACTAAGTACAGACACACAGATGCATAATCTGAAACGCAAACCTGGTCTCACAAAAATTTTGGAGTACTGCATTGCAATCACTTCCTCAAAGCACCACAAAGAGCCATGGAGGACTGCCACAGCTTCATTGGGAAATTCCACCTGAACTTCTGCTCATGAGAAAACTGGAACAATGAGACTGCTTGGTGTTATCTCAACATCCCAAATTCAAAAGACAGATAATGTAATGGCATAAAAAAAAAAATATTCAGTTCAAACATACTGAAAGCATTTTGTTATAAAGGTGAAATTTTTTCGTTAGGAGGACTCTAAAATAATAGTCATTTAAGACAGCTCCTGTCCAATATCAGCCTTAGGGCTATTTTACTTTAAATGTTCATACTGCTGAAAAAGTTAATTTTTTTGGTGGTGTTCCAGCTTTTTTTTTGTTTTGGCACGTTCTTTCTATGGTAAACTGCTTTAGAACAAAATTGCTGTGAAACTTACATCTTTGGTACTCCTGGACATGCCCACTTTTCCTGAAATGCTTCTCATAAAAACAGCTCATCTAACAGTTTCTCCTCATGTCATACACTACCAGGAAATTACACCACTTACTAGAGATCAGGCCTTAGTTTGCAGCAGCAGGAGGAAATCTAAAGCACCATCAATCCAAACAGACAAATATTATTATATCCAATTTTTAGATATAGAACTGAACAATTGAAAAAAAGTAGTATCAGGTAACTCAATCCTCAGAAACAGGTTATTCCACTGAATTTGCTAGGACCTATCCTCTGATTAATATCAACCTTTTGGAAGACAAACCCCTACGTAACACTGAGAAAACACACAGAGTCCTCTGGAAGGGCTCCTGAGGTCTGAGCTCTGGTTCACCTGTACATTTCTTTGGTAGCTGTTCCCCAGACCTTCACCAGGTGTAGCCAGATGCCCAGGGACAAAACATTTACCAGGCAGTAAGAAAAGAAACAGCACTACTAAAACAGAAAACTGCAGTTAAACCAGAATTGCTCTGTTCTTGCAAGAATGAAGAAAAAAAATGTTCCTTTTCACATCTGTGCAACACACTACAAAAAACACTGTGTCCACTTCTTATTTTACAGACAACAATGTTCTTTGCCAGGGCAGCACACACCTTGTGTTTTAATATCAGTACACATTTTCATGGTGTATCTGCAATAATGTTATTGATGTATACAAAGATCCAATTCCTAAAAGGAGTTTTAAATTCCTTGATTGAAAACATTCAAAATTACTGAGGCATTTTCTATTTTTCAATATTTTAGCCATTATTTATAGAGAATAGGAAGAAACCACGAAGACCTTCCTGTGACATACATCTTTTGTATTTGCAAGATCGATGCCAGATGGTACGTGCTAATTAATTCCCTACATCTATTTCAGCCCCATCACAAAATAGCAACCACGTTATCATAACCGTTACACAACCTTCCCACATATATTCCAATAGAAAGCAACAATGGTGCAACACACTTGATGTACAAGCCCTAAAAAACAGGAAATGAAAAATCAAGCCACTAGTCAGTACATCCTAATCCTTTCCCAACAGGCACGTCTTAAACAACAACCTATAAATTTCCCCAGCACTCTTACTTCTGTTCTTTTCCATTTCCAATTTCTAAATGTATTCTCCACCAAATTGCCTTCACTTCTCAGAACAACAGTATAGGTTTTGTAACACAGTTTGGATAAAGCAGGACAGGAAAGGTCACCTGACCAACAAGAACGAACACTATGTATTGTACTATGCCAGTTCAGTGGTGACAAAGCCTTGTGGCTAAGCACTTGCTATTTTTTGGACCCAAATGTGCCAGAAATTAAGTAGAATGGTCTTTAATGTTGAAAACAGGGTGCACATTCTATCATATACAGAAGCTACATAAAACCAGCAAATGGCAAGAACTGCATATTATATTTGTGACTTAAAAATTCAATTTTAAAGACAAAAGCTATGTTTCAGGCTTACATGAAATTTTTCTCAAAACTGTGTAACTGAAATTTTTTTTAATGAGATATGAGACAGCATTCTTTAGATTGCCATGAAATTTTTAGCCATACTCAAATTTCAAGAACTCTCTTCTAATACATTATGTACAAACAAAATAGGTGTTTGACATTTCATATGGAAAAGCCACCTACTTTTAGAGGAAAGAAAAAAGTTTCATTTAAGTTCTTTCTAAAACAGAATCTGAGAATTCTCTTCAAATCTGATCTCTTGCTTTCTAATATATTACATCCCAGAGTAAAAGAGAAATCATTTGGAAATAATATGAAGAGATGACAGAAATGACTTCTTAAAGAAAGATTACCTTTGAGTTAGTTCTAAGATGAGCCTGTCAATAACCACTCATTGCTGAAACTAAAATCTTTATAATCTACAGCACTTCCAAACGATGATGGTGGGTTACTGCAGATTACAGCTTTATGTTCGGATCCCTTACCCCTGTTACTCTGCAAACTCAACAGGAGTGCTCCATCCAGAAGGAACTCGACTTTCTACAAAGAGATCAATACAGCTAGGCTCAAAGGCACGTCCTAGTAAAAGTCAACCAGAATAACAATCCCTTCATTTGCAAGAAAAAGCAACACATTACAAGTTAAATCAGAGGGGATGACACAATAGCAGCTACAAATAAAGAGATCTGATAAAAGGGTTATCAACCTTTGCAAGCATGAAAGACTTCTAAAATCAAGGATTAGTTCCTCATGCAACTGAGTTCATTTTCCCTTGAAGAATCTACTGTTTCACAATCCTCTACTAAGTATTGCAACTTCTTTCTGAAATTGTGTCACACCCACCATTCACCTTCATTTTGTTGATACAAGAATGACAAGGAGGAAGTGGGATTGCAAGCTGCTGTTCTGTAATGTAGCTTTTTACCACAGGGGCACTACTGAAAGACAATCACGGATTAGAGTTTAACCTAATTTCAGAAACATTGCTTTAATTAGAGAAACAACATGCATCTAGGTTGGTCAACCTCAGCTATAAGTAGCTCTGGAATAGCAGACACTTAAAAGATGAAACATCACAAACTAAAATAAAGTGATTACAAGATTGAACAAAAGTGGAAGGTAGAATAATACAGCATGTACCTACATCACCCGGATACAAATTCCTAAGACCAAGATCCTCGATCTCTCCAGCTGCTGACACCTGCACACACGATTCCCTACTCACAGTCCCACTCCAGCTGCCGGGACAGACATCCACCCCGACTTACAGACCACCGCAGACACACGCACCCTGCAGATCCCTGCAGTTACTGTGCTTTGACACTGCTGTCTGGCCAGTAGCTTGCCCTGGATCCTTGATCTCCCTTATTGTCTCAGTCACCACCAGACACACACACCAACAGGTCTCTCTCTGTTGACCCCAGGCCCTACGGTCTCTCCAGTAGCTGGCTTGCTCGAAAATCCTGGTTCCTCCAGTAGTCAACTTGCCCAGTTGACTCCCTGAGACACACACAGACGGAGAGCGATGCACACTTGGCTCACTTAACCTACTCCAGACCGGTATCCGCTAGTGACAGACGCACTCGCACGCTGCCAGTCCAGCACCCTGGGCACACTGGCCCCCATGACTCCAGTGGCTGGCACTCAGACCTCCATACACACATGTGCACAAAGGATAGAAAGAGTCTCACCCAGGAAAATAGTTAGAAATGGAGTTTAATGAGAAGACAGGACATATGCTGATCAAGCACAGGGCACGGCCAGTCACGCCGACCAGCCTGCTTATGTGTGGCCAGTCCTTTTTACCCCTTCATCTCTCAATTTTCCCCTACCTATGCCTCCCCAAACCACCTTGGTCCCCACCTCTCCCCATCTTCGGTTCTTCCTCTAAACATCCCATAAATCGTGTATGATTTCAAAATGCTCCTCCCTGCATCCCATAATAAGTCCCAAAGTCTATCAGGCAGCAACCCCCCTCAGTCTGCACAGTCATCCAGAGTGTGCCTGACTCCTAGTGCTGGGGGTCGCCATCCTGGCCCACAGGGCTGATGCTGGGGACAGCCCTGGCAGAAGCTGAGTGTCAGGAGCTCCATTTCTTCACCGGGGTGCCCCTGCCTGAGGCTGTGCCTCTGGGCTCCTTTGTGTGTGTCTGTCTGTACGAAGATGAGCCTTTTATCACACAGTTTAACATCATCTACCACTTCTTCCCTCTAATCCCTCTCTCTTGAAAACTCTTGTTTCTCTCCTCCCTCCCCCCCTTTTCTTGTAAGCAGGGACACAAATGCTGGATTTACATTCTTTTCTATTACAAGTGATTAATGTACTGATGATTTCCACACCCTCATTATTTTGGAATTATTTTGAAAGTGACAACTCAGTGGGCCCTTCTCCAAGGCTTCCCATACTGTGCTCCAACTGTATGCCTTAAGCAAAGGCTTAGTGCCCTCTCTGCTGAGTATTTTGCAAGCTTTTATACAGAATATAATCAATATGAAGTATTGTGTACCTGTACTGAATTTATCTGTTGCTCACTTCAGAACACCCGTTGAGATCACATTTGAAGCATCAGCACCAAGGGTAAAGTCATACCACGCAGTTTTAGCAGCACCATTTCATCCTGTTCTTTGTTTCATATGTTTGAGAAAGAGTAAATGACTACTCAATAATGCGCCCCTTTAAAATATTCTGTATGACACAAAAACCTTATTTTATATGCTCTCCAAACACTGTTTTTAATCTCACATATGCAAAAAGAAGTCTGTTTCATATAGTTCATGAGCGAAAGCCATCATTTCCATTCGTACTGTTTCCCTTGAAGTGTACATTATTATGAAGTGTTTGGGACAGTTAACTTTTAAAATAACCTATGTACTTTTATTCACCTTATTTCTATGATGAGAGACCTCACAGCAAGGAAGGAATAACAATATGGAAACTAACCATCTAATCCAACTGGACACACTTTATTGAAGTCTTATTACTTCCATGTGCAAGAGGAAACTAAAGCCAATTGCAATCCCTGATTTTTGGCATTCTCAGTATGCATTGTGTCCAGCAAAAGAGAATTTCACTTTTCCTTTTTATTTTTACAGCACAGTGATACTAGACATATGGACTTAACTTGATCATTTAGAGATTAAGTGTTTTAACTGAATAAAAAAAGCAAAGTCTTTATTACGCCTAAAGCCATACTGTTTTGTAAAAAAGTTGTAATGCTTTGTAAATATTATTCTAATCTCTTTTGCAGTATGCATATTCTTAAAAATAACTGGTATCAGAATGTTAGTACAGATGACAGAATTGTGAAGAATGGATATAAAGAGTAACGACAATATGATTATAACACAGATTCAAGTCAACCAATTTATATGAAAGAAACTTGTCATAGACAAATTCAATGCCAAAGAGTTACAGTCCAGTTTATTCTGAGGTAGCTCGTGTGATAAATCAACTAATATTTCTCAAGATACTTATCCTAGTTTCCTAAAAAATACAAATATAAAATTAAGAGCTACTATCATGAAACAAGTATTTGCTTTCAACATTGACAGAAATAAGCAGCCCTTTATTAAAGCATTTAAAACTTTGTTTTCTAAATAAGTGCTATTTTTCAAAATAAATCTCATATGAAAAACAACTGCAAGATAGATCTACCAAGTAAGTGACTTTCTTAGTGAAGGCCTGAAGAGATTTAAAACTCATTTTGTAGTTTCAGCAATATATTGATCATCTCGTGCTTTTCCAATATATTTACTGATAAGGCTTTTTTTCTTTTTAACTCACATTTTTCTCCAACACATATGCGTTCCTTTGTTATGCCAATAAATTATGAGATGGCTGCACGGCTTAGAATAGTTTTCTCCTCAAGTGTTAATAACAACACAAGACACTAAAAGACAAGCTATTTTGGTTGAGTGTATTTCACATTTTTGTAAGAGTTTAAGAAAAATCATCACTTTCACCACTCATGGCTGGCAGTACCTTATGACTTTATTAGATCTATTTTAATTAAAGAGGTTACCTATAAAAGAAAGGAAGTCAAATACTAGTTACATAGGAGGTTTATAAATATTTGGTTCTTAACAGAGGCAAAAATTTGGTAGAAAAAATTAATGATCTTCATATAATTATAACAAAATGAATACAATTGTTCTTTAAAAGAAATTGTACCACAATGCTCAAGAAACAGTTTTCAGGCTCCTTATGCATATTTAATTCAAAATTACATTCCCAGAACTATTCCTTCCTACAAAAAGGCTAATTCCCAAGCTTTAACTAGTGCCAGTATGGTTTATCTTTTGCAAATTTTAGAATCCCTTTTCTCTCTAGTCTGATAATTTAACTACTCTAAGAATAGAACAATCGGAAAATAGCAGTCAGACTCTGATAGACAGTTAGTTTAGATGTTTCTGTAAACCAGTATCACTGAGGTGTGTAGGAAAGAAAGAAAAGTTAAGGGGAAAATCTGTATGCAAGTACAGATACAAAACACGTTAGAAAGCTCAAAAGGCTTTCAATAGAAGTTGAAGTGTAATGCTCCAGGTAACTGATGCTGATGTATATCTCAACCTTAGAAAGCTGTCTGTGCGTACAAACTCTACACGTGTGTGAGCATCACCACAACTACACATGAACCACCTCCACAGACTGCTTTCCCGACGAGATCTCTGAATGCTATGTCTAGCACCACATTATTCTCTACTGGACCTGTGTGCTTTTTCTGTGTCTGATTTCAACATTCCTAGAACGTATTTTTAAGAAGCTTTGAGTTAAAAATACGAGAAAGGTAAAAAAGTGCATTAAAACCAGACTATACAGACAGATTTTCCCTTTGCATTTGCAAGTGCATCCTCCCTGCTTTTCAGTGAAGGTTAAGCTTTCTAGCTTAGCACATGGTATACACAGTGCCTGGCAGGTACATGATTTCTCAGCTGTTCAGATAAGTTTTGTGGATGCTTGTGTTAGTTTAAGTTTAATAAAAATGTAGAAGACCTAACTTAAAAAAAATATTTAAAACTCTACTTTTAACGTAGCAATAAATATTCCTTCTATAGGTATCCATATTCAGCCATGCAAAACACTTAAACACAAATAACATGTGTACCTGAACTGTAGAACTGATTTCAGATGCAAATCCTCCTGTCAAGGGAGCCTCATGGCTAATCAGCAATCGCCCAGTTTTCACCACCGACTGAAAAGGAAAAACAAACCCCAAAAATGTAATCAAACTACAGCTCTTGTGATTTTTTTACTTGTACTAATTGTGGAATATATGAAAGATAGGAAATTATTAGCAGTGTTAGAATGTAGCTACTTTTCCCCTCTTGCAATTTCACTGAAAGATAAATCACCCTAAAAATCTATATGGAGTAATTAATAGGATGTTTTTTCATTTACTATAAAAAGTGTTTACATCTTCTGCTATTTTAAGCAAATATCAAGAATAAAAATTGATTCTGTTGAATATGAATTTACCCATTTCTGAAGAGGAGTAAGAATTTTCACAAGAAGTCAGTAAAAATACGGATCCTGAAAATACTAAGACACGCATGTGAAGAAATCCTTCACTGATACATATCTCTGCATAACCAGGTCCTAGATAAAGCCATGAATCACAGCTATTCAGAAAGTGTTAAATAAAAATTTTAGCAAGAAAGCGATCATGTGGATGAATGCTGCCTATTTAAATTTTACATGACAATTAAAAGCAACATTCTCTAATTTTAAATACTGTGCAAATATTGGGATTTATGTGATCTACTTCATAAGTCATTACATAGCACAATTTATACAGAAGGCGATCTAAGCATTTTTTTAATCAAAAAGCAAACTGAGTTCATTGTGAAACACAGCAATGAAAGCAAAATATTTTTAATCTGATGTGAGTACAAAGCTTTAGCACACCCACGTACTTCCATGTTTATTGCAACTACATGCTGAATTGCCTAGAATCTAACAATATCAGATACCTTTGGTCACAAATATGGTAGCCAAGTCTCCCTTTCCATAACACACATTTTATG
This sequence comes from Falco naumanni, assembly GCF_017639655.2. Taxonomy (NCBI): domain Eukaryota; kingdom Metazoa; phylum Chordata; class Aves; order Falconiformes; family Falconidae; genus Falco; species Falco naumanni. The sequence goes on from NC_054059.1 coordinate 8,636,470, forward strand.
ATTTCATAAAGTGCATTAAAAATTTCATGAAACAGGAAAAGTTTCATGAACTTCTAGAGACACATCAGGAAAAAAAGAATCAGAATAATGTGTATGCTCATCTTTCAAGAACAGTTACAGCCTGATTTTTAAGAGAAGTACATAGTGTACTGCTGGTGTACCCTTAGTCATCAAGTGGAAAGGCCCAAGACTGTGCTAGCTATCAGGTCAGATTTTCTTAATACTGTGATCTTCAATTTAACGCCTACACCAGCACATTATTCTCCAGTCAGGCAGCTCCATGTTGTCTGTGTAACAGAATACATAAAGGCAATGCTTTAATTATACAGTTTTCCTTCTGGTTCATGTACTTTTCCAATTCTTTTGCTTTTCTAGCAATGACTCGATCAATGGTTTTAAGTAGCCCATCCACAGATGTACTGGCAAGCCACAGGGCAATAAACAAGATGTTCCATATACTGTACTGTGAAGTGGTTTGACAACATTCAGAGCTAAACAAGAGAGTAGAAGGCATTTCAACAGTTGGAAAGTAATCCACCGTTATACAGGCTGTTTTCCTGAATTTCTTTTGCCAGCACTGGCAACTCATATCTAAAAGGCAGAGGCATTAACTGCACGATAAATCTGTCCAATACATCAAAATGACAGTTCAATGAACAAAATGTACAGTCCAGTTTTAAGTTGATATGACAAAACTGAAACAATCAGTTTTAACTTACTGTTGTAAAACTGATACAATTAATCAATTTTAAAGGGTTTTCTGAAATCTTTTTAAACAAACATTCTTTCGCATGTATTTGTTCTGAGAGGTTCACACTCTGAAACATTAGAGGCTACCATAAAAGTTACAGATTTGGTTTCTCAGAATGTAATAGTATGAAACAGACTCTTTTAGAACGCATGTAAGAAAATCCACGAGATCAGACAAGTAATCCAGCAGTCCAGTATCCTGTTTCCACAATGGAGATAATCTGATGTTTAGGAAAGAGTAAGAATAGGGCCTCTAACGTTTTCCTTCACTATTTCTCAGCCTCCAACTATTTTCACATCACAGGTTTCCCAAGTCCTATATGGCTTCTAGCTCAAAGTAACTGGTAACTTTTCTTGCATTAATTTATCTGTTCTCAAATTGAGCACACATAAACAATAAAAAGAAAAAAAAAAAAAGGGAAAAAAATCTTATTTTGGAAACCTGTTTCTGCCTGTACAAGAAATCCTTATTTTTACATATAATTCCCAAGGACTTCAAGGATTCCTTGCCTGTAGGAGCTTGTTAAGAGTGAGCAAGCAGCTGTGATCACCAAGTATCACATACAAGCATCTCAACGCTGCTAAAAAGCACTATATGCCACTCCTGGTGGGAAACCAGGTTAGCGTAACTTTGGTGGGTTTAGTACCCATCTGGTTTGTTCAGGGTCAGTGTGGATACTTGCACCACACTGCGCCACGTAGAAACACCTTAAAAATTCTCCTAATGGTTAAACCATAATTGAAATGAACAGAAATAAACATCATACTGCACTGCAAAGAGCCCTGGACTTTAAGGAAAGATGTGAGTATTGTGATCCCTGATATATTGCAGGCTCCCCTGCATCAATTTCCAGTTCACATTAACAACTGTTCCTAAGCTATAGTAAGTCCTTCAGAAAAACACACAATATTAATTATGTTCTTTCCAGTGTTTACAAACACATCACAGCTATTGGTAAGTTGTGTTTAACTGCCTTCCCTGTTAAAATTTTGCACCTTATTTCCAAATTAATTTGGCTGACTTCAGCTTCAAGCTGTTGGTTCTTATTTTACTGCTGTTTGCTAGATGGAGAAGCTTTTTATTATCACATTTCTGCTCACCACATGAATATGTTAAGATTATGATCAAATAACCTCTTAACAACACTTTTGCTAAACTAAACAGACTGAGCTCTAAATCTTTCACCATACAGCACACTTCCAATTCCTTCATCATTCTTACAGCCCTACCCTGAATTGTGTCCAGTTTTCAATGTCCTTCTCAAAGTACACCCATCTGGAACCAGCAATCGAGCCTTTTTCAGAACAATGCCAAATACAGAGACAATATAACCCCGGCACTGCAGCTCTTGGATGTATAAGGCCTTTTGGCCAAAGCATAACAACATGACTCCAGCTTCAACTGATGACTGTGATTCCCTGTTCTTGGGAAAGAGAGTTTTGTCCTTAAAAGATAATTGCTTCCTGGAACAAAGATGGAAATACAGTGTGCATCTATTATTTCAAGATACAAAATTATATTTGCATATGCTGAAAAAGATCTTGTGCCTGAACGCAACTCAATTAACCTATATTCTCTTTATCAGTGACTGTTTTATTTATTTCTCCAGCTGTTTGTTACCTCTAGCTTTTTATCAGTAACAGTTTAAAATTATTTCCGTATCTTTGACAGAAATATTAAAACACAGGTTAAAAATTCAACTCTAGGACTTTACTATTTGTGACTTTACTATTTCCATTCACTAACACTGCCCTTCTATGCCATACGGTTAAAATCAGAGCAGCACTAATGTCTTATTTCTCAAACTATGCTAGTTTGTTTTGTGAGCATCTATTGAAGTGTTCTCAAACAACATTAAACTGTTGAACATGTATTTCCAAGTTATTTTTGCTTAGCTGCTTCATCCTTGTTGATTTGTTCCTGGTTCTATAGACCATTATCCTTAACTGATTTGGTACACAGCTTTTTATAGGAAAACTGATCTGTAAGGTATCAAGACTTATAATAAATTCCTTGTTGAGACATACTTTGGTTCAGCAAACATATTGGGTCTCTTTATGCACCCTTCATTTTAATTTTGATTTTTTTTCCTCTTACAGATGAAAAAACTATACAGTAATAACAGCAGCCAATAGCAAGAGATGTAGGGTTTTTAAACAAAATTTTAAAATATATGTTACTATGTAAAAAATGTTTAGTCCATATAGCTTAGAAGAAAGCCATAATCCATGATGAAGATATAAGAAACATTTTCCTACATTGGTAGTGTCCTAGAATGGCTAACTTCTTAAATTTCTGTATCTTCATATGGAAATTTAATCTTATTTCTTGGAAGTACAATAGTTCATCAGTTAAAAGTGAAATTTTCAGAAGTAACTGCTCTAGAGTCTATAGGGCACGGTGGACATTGTCAATGATTATTTGACGATACCAATGCTCTTCTGCAAAAACATTAATTTCATAAGCCCGTTGAAGGAGATAATCTGATTTATCCTGCAGCAGTGTACAGTTAGGGCAAAGCAGCAGACACCGCCCCAGAGAGATTCAGAGATCAGAGGCAGATCAGGATTTGCTCACAGAAAGCTTCAGCAGCGCTCCCTCCCTCTGGAAGGCAGCTGGCACAGGTCATGGCACACCGCTATCACCTCTGCTATATCCAGTCACTACAGAAAAAACTCCAGGACTTTCAACTACTAAATTAAGCCTACAATAAAACCAGAAACCAATATTGACTATACTTTTCCACCTCAGTGTTGTTGTCAGGACTGTTTTACATCAGTGTCATCCACAAGGACTACAATTGATACTGCGTCAGAGCAAAAGGCTAGCTAGATGATCACCCTGATAATGAAATGTAAAAAAAAAAAAAAAAAAAAAAAAAAAAAAAACCACACACACAAAACCCTAATGCCTTTGCAAGACTAATGCTTTCAGACTGCAGTCTGAAGGTTTTCTGAACTGCAGCCCAGCATTTTTGCAGTGAAGCAGCTGAGTGAATTATTTTCAACCTCCCTGACCACACTCTTTATCCAAGAGTTTCTATAATCACTTTTCTGTTCAACTCTCAATTTGTCACGTTGGCCACTCTCTCCCCTCCTAAAGGCACCGATGACAAAAAAACCAACACAAGTTTGGCACTTCCAAGGACCTTGAAATCTAAGTGCTGACTCTACCAGTAACATACTGTGCCCTTACTTCAGAGAAAGCAGATAAACTAAAATGACTTTGATGGTAAACTGCATTTTACACTGTTACTCTCCACACATAGCAACACCACCACTTCCAGTGTAACCAGCTGCTTCACTAACACAGCAACTGCCTTTAAAAAGAAATGCTCAGTCAGAATTTTATTATAAATGGCTGTTCTTGTGTCACAGTGGCAAGTTGCTTATTTTCATTAAGAAGAAAATGCTGTTCTCAAAATAAACAGGTTTTCCATCTTTTACAGAAAAGGAATTGTTTTGATGTTCACTTTCACATTTAAATTTCTGCATACTTTTGATTGTGGTCTTCAGTGACTGTAAGAATTTGCTGCATAACCGAGAAGCTAGCTTTCCAAAATAACTTTACAGAAGCTGGCAAAAGTACTAAAATCATATTGATATTATATCCCATGCACTACATTTATCCCATTTATACATGCACTAAGCATGTCTAAAATTATAAAATCGTATAAAACTGAACATAATAGATACGTGCCTTTACTGAAAGCCAACCAGAATACAGAAGCTACAGAAGCTTTGCAAGCTTAAAGAACCACAAACTTGGTAGTTTCAATAAATAACTTGAAAAGTATTTTTTCTTTTTCATTTTTAGACCAGCTTTAAAGAATCTGTTTGGAAATTGTAAAACTTATGGGAAACTACTTTCCCCAACCCATTAGTTCTACCCTACTTTTAATGTTTCAGTAACAAATGAAATTGCATAGCAGCATTCTTGGTACTGAACAGGGATGGAAATAAGATCCCAGATTTCTATTCAGCATCTCCCACCGAGAAATATATAACATTATCTACTAGATGAATCACCGAGGATTATGTTTACTTAGCACCTACAGATCCATAGGTTGACACATCCCAGATAAGAATTGTTTGTGCATGTGCCACACTGACAAACTTAGCAAACGCAGTTATTATGTCCCCAGCTTCCAGACATCCCAGAGCCTTATTGGAGTGGTGGGATCTCTAGAAAACCAAATAGGTCCTCAAGCACCTTTTTTTATTAGGGTGCCAAAAGAAGTAATACAAGGGATGAGGAATAGGATGTGTCCTAATAGCCTGGACATGAGAAAGCCCTGTAACTTCCTAATGAGCATGATCTAGTTTGCCAATTCTGCCAATTGCCCTGAAGAACTACCTTCTCCTAGAAACAGTAAATACTAGGAATAGTATGCACTCTTTAAAGCTCCAACTGAAGAAAAAATATTAAATAATTAATGTGAATTAAAATAAAATAACATTATTTGGTGTGGATTTCAACAGTACTAAATTCCCAGAGAAGGAAAATGAGAGAGCGCCTTCAAATCTACTATATCATGATATCTACACTACATTCCCAAAAGTCAACTGAAACTCATTTATCAGTAAAATGAAGATGCAAAGACAAACAAATGACACGAAAAAACATTATTTCAGCACACACAGGTCAATAGCCCAAAGCATGAGTAAGATTGCTCAACTACTAGTAATGAGACAGTCAGCTTTACACTCATTCTGTTAAGATTCACAAGGTAACCGTAAGTATAACAAACATCATAGTATTGCAACAACATCTCAGAGAAACCCAGCTAAACACTGGCAAAAATGTATGTAGATCAAACTACTCGGAAAGGAAAATAGATCATTCTTATTCCATCACTTAGGAAGGTCATTGGATAAAAGCTTTAACAAAAACTTTTGAAACAACAAAATGAAAAAAACACAGGCAGTTCTGTAACGAATGAGTATGCTGATTAACAGCAAGGAGCAAACAAGAAATCTAATTGCGTCTTAACTTGACACTAATAACTAGTAGAGCTGTCAATCATTTTAACCAATCCGTATCAGCAGAGCACAAATCTTTGTCTTCCTGCTAATAGTTAACCAAAAAGGGAGGATTTTAATCCATTACTGCCTGCCTGTTCAGCTGATGCAGCCGAGGTTTGCGCTTTGTGACCTACAAGCCTGGGATTCACTGGCTGCAGATGGGACAGCCGAGGCTGCTGCCACAAGCTGTGGCCCAGGCTGAGCTCGGACCTGCTGCCAGCTGTGGAAGCACAGAATGAGTTTCCCCAAAGCAGAAAGGTCTGCAATAAACAAGTTACAGGGCAAGGCTGGCAAGGTCCGTTAGGGCTCCTTGACTGCAAAGAGCACAAAGATGGAGAGGCACTGATTCTGGTTTCTAACAGAGAAGCAAAGCATGGTCCACAGAAGGAGACAACACTAACAGGGAAGAGGGACAAGGGCAAGAACAGAACAGCCTTCCGCCAGCGTTCAACACAGCATCAGCCTTAGCTCCTTAGGGTAATAAGCGTGGGGGTCCTGCTGTGCAGCCCTCTGACACTGTGTCTATACCTTTACCTGCCTTCTCTGGAGCAAAAGGCACAACCAAAATCCCCTAAAACTAAAACCCAGAAGTTTTTAGTATAACCTTTTTTCCCATTAATTTCAAATCAAAGTAAAATGCCAGCTATTAGAACAAATAAACAAAAATATAAAAGTATAATGCATTACAACTCCAAGTATCATAGCAATGAAGTGCATATACATCCATAAGTCAACTGGCCCAAAACCAGTAAACACTTCTTTTCCCTTTAAGCATTTTTAAGCCCATACATGTGCACTACCTGTTGCTGGAGTTAGTGCACACTGTTCCTGTTGTCAGAAAAGTTGTGAATAACATCAGTTCGAAGTTTTGCAGCTACATCTGTGCTGATGGTCAAGAAATGAACCTGTATGTTCTATTGAGGAATTTTATGTTTATACTAGATGAGCTGGAGTGAGAAAACAAGTTAACAGCCTTGCAGTAATTTTCAAAACCTGTTCTCAGACAATTCTGAGAACTCTAACCATGCAGGAAAAGGAAAATTACCATAATAGGTAGAATACTGATTATTATTTTTAATAATCTTACAGTGTATAATTCTTACAGTGAATAATGAACAGGGAGTGTATTAGGTGTCCCTGTTGATAAATTACTAAAGGAGCCAACCAAGCTTTCAAAAAAACTACTCAAAGACTTCTCTTGCACTTTTTCAGTTTTAGTATGCATATCTAACTACCTGCATGCAGATGTATGTCTATACATTTATTTCCTTTGTTACTGGCTGAAACACAAATATTACATTGATCTGTCAGAAGATAAAGACCAAAACACATAAAACTCTGAAGACTGAGACAAATAGCTCAAATTCAAATAGCTCAAATTTGTCAAAGCAACAAAAATATTTTGCTCAGAAGTCATCAACTTGTTATGTATACTATGTGTCAGAACATCCAAGCTGTCTCAAAATAAACTATGTCCAACAACTAATTCCCATTTCTCTTACCAGCTTCACTTAAATAATTTACTACTGTGCTCCTCTTTAAACCTACACAGCCTCTTATGGCAGAATAAAAACAGTTCCCAGGAAGAAGTATGGTCCTTATACCTCAAATAGCACTGCATTAAGCAATTGTGGCTCTACTGTCTCTAATCAAGTGTGGTCCCTTCAACAGGTTTTCTCATTACAATTTCCTCCTATATGGAAGTAAATTTTCCAAGCAATGGATCTGACTAAGCATCTCCTTTTAATAAGAAGGGCTTTTATAATAAGAATTTTAATAAGGATTCTAAATAAAATCATCAGCACTGGTGTAACAGTCTGCCTGCCCCATTTATTTATATATCCATTTCGTCCTTTAGACTGTGCCCATCCACCTAAGGGCAAGGGCTCTAGCCCTCAACCATCCTGATGGCTCTCGCTCCACCTTTTCTTTTATCGAGGGTCCAAGACTTGAATAATGAGTAGAAGGGGACACCTTCTGCCTTCAATTGCCAGGCCATGCCCCTGCTCACACAGCCCAGGATGCTGTTGGCCCTCATTGCTGCCAGGGCCACTGCAGGCTTAGGTCACTTCACCACCCACAAAGGCTCCCAAGGAGCTTTGTCCGCTGAGTTGCTCCCCAGACAGGTACTCCCAGCCTGTATCACTGCAGGAAGCTCTTCCTTCCCAGGTGAAAGACCTACTATTATGAAATTCAGCAAGGGTCAGAAGTCAATGTCAAACCATTCCTTGCCAGCCCATTCCTCCAGCTGGTCTACGTTCCTCCAGACAGCAGCTTCGCCCTCAACCATACCATTTGCTTCCCCACTCCAAAGTTTGGTCTCGTCTGTTAAGCTTGATGAGGGTGAACTCCACCACCCTTCCATATCATTGATAATGATGTTTAAACAAGACAGGTCCTAGTACAGACACCTGTGGTACTTGCTTGCCACTGGCCTCCAGGTAGAATATCATATTCTACCCATTAACCATGGCCCTCCAGACCCAGCCACGCAAACAGCATTTTACTGCTCCAGCTGCCCATCTGTTCAGATCGTAACTTGGATACAGGAATATTCGGAGAAATAGTATCGAAAGCTTTGCTGAAGTCAAGGTAAGTGTCATCCATTGTCCACAGATCCAGACATTTTTATCACAGAAGGCAATCACGTTGGTTGAGCAGGAGTTAGCCTTCGCAAGGCCACGCTTACTTTCCTTCATCTTCTCCTTAATATGTCCAGAAATTATGGGAAACTTTCAGTCTGGGTGAAGAACACTAGTTTTAGTGATTAAAACCAGCATCAAAGCATTTACTGATAATTCTTTTATGACATAAGTCTTCCTAAATTTGGTCATGAAAAGGCAACTGAGCACTCATTGAAGCAAGAGACACGCATCTGTAAGCGGCTTGCTGCCAGTGAGATGACCCAGAGTAGGGGGCACCCCGGCAATCCCAATACACATTTGCAAAACTATATTCTATATTATTACTTGAAAGCTGCAACGGTGTTTTTCTTTTTCACACAGCTTCTGTCACATCCAGATGACGGGGCAGAGTGCACCCTCAGCAGTGTTGCAGATGACATAAAACTGGGAGGAGTGGCTGATAGGTCAGAGTTGTGCTGCCGTTCAGAGGTACCTGAACAGGCTAGAGAAGTGGGCTGGCAGGAACCTCATGAAATTCAAAAAGGGAAGTGCAAAGTCCTGCACCTAGGGAGGAACAACCCCATGCACCATTATATGCTGGGAGCTGCACAGCTGGAAAATGGCTTGGCAGGAAAGGGACATGGGCGTTCTGGTGGACACCAGGTTGACCATGAGCCAGAAATGTGCCCCTGCAGCAGAGGTGGCTAATGGTATCCTGGGTTGCATTAGCCAGTCAAGGAAGGCGATCCTTCCCCTCTGCTCAGCACTGGTGAGGACACACCGGGAGTGCTGTGTCCTGTTCTGGGCTCTGCAGTACGAGAGACACGGACATACTGGAGAAAGTGCAACAAAGGGCCACAAAGATGAATGAGAGACTGGGATTACAGGATCTCATCAATGTTTATGCATACCTGAAGGGAGGGTGCCAACAATACAGAACCAGGCTGGTTTTCAGTGGTACCTAGGGACGAGACTGCATAGCTGCTTTATGCTATTATGCTGACATTGCATTATGCGCTGGTTAAATCTCACCGCTTTGAAATCCACATCAGGGTGGATCTTTTCCCCAGTTTAAAGTGTACGCATGGCAAGAACAGTTCATAAAGAACTAATGTGACCACAGATGGGATGAACATATGAAACATCTGGCAGAGAAATGTTAACGCAACCATAAAACTTACTGCCTTAACACACCAGGATTTTATTATTCCAATATGTATCATTTTACACTACAAATGCCAAAAATAATTCTGAAAGACTAACACAGCTCCTTCCTGCATAGCACCAAAAACAATGCTGTAGTGTGAAGACAGTGGTGCAGAGATAATAAGAAATGAAAACAAGCACAGAGTAATGCAAAGAAGCCCAGAAAATTTTAAAAATTCCTATCAAAACTAAAACATTTGGCTACAGGACTAAGCGGAACATCCTAAGAAGCAATGAATGCCATAACTGCTTTATTATCTACTCTGTACATCCTACACAACATTGTCAGGATATGCCCGAGATGTTCAATGGGGAGATTTATAAGCTTCCTGCAAAGCCAGGAACAGATTCCCAAAGTGTTAGGCACCATAAAAATACAGGAGTAGCAGAGAACTCTTCTCCAAAACAACTTTCATTTTAAATAGCTGAGGTTGTGAAAAGAGAAGAGAGATACGACACAGTGGGGTACATCTCAATGAAGTCTGGGCTGCTTGATGTAATTTTTAATAGAAGACTGATTGTCTTCTGATGCCTTGCAGTAAACTTTTTTAAAATAACACTGCTATAAATCTTCTTGTAACACTTCCATAACACCATTTTATGTACCCTACAAGAGTTAGTTACTAAGAAAACAGTAGCTGCTATTAATCGTAATAGGATGTGAAGGCAATGGGGAAAAGTTAGGTTTTGTGCAGATGGATAATCCTGCTTAACCTAAAACTATTTAGGAACATATTAACCAACTTCAGTAAGAGACAGGCAAAGAAAAATTACTTCTGGAATTCCATAGCGTGACTTCTTGATATCCTTAAGGCATATTGCTACATATACACTGGAATCAATTGTTTAGGAAAAAACAGATTCAGAAGTCAAAAGGAAATTTGAAAATAAAAGCCAGGAGGCTCATTCTTATCACTTCATATATAGTATATTGATTTTACTGCATTCTTGTCCTTTACCTCTTCACATCTCATTTGTTTTCTGATACGGGAAGATTTCCTTAACAGTGACAATATTTTTAATATACATTTGGTGCAAGGAGTCCCTGTTTACTTCTGAGGACTCCACATACAACCTCGTAAAAAAAAAAAAAAAGCTTATTTTGACCAAATGCCTTTAAATCTCCCAGTCATCTTCTAGTAACAACTATGAAAAGATTCCTTAGTCTTTTTAAGTATAAAGGTAACTGAACTAGTGAAAAATATTCATGAATCCACTGGACTATTAACTATTAACTCATAATTCCTCAGTATTTTGAGCTATATTTTCCTACTTAACCATAATTAAATAAATCTAATAAAAAAAAATCTTTCTTTCTGAATGTGTAGTGTAAAACATAAAACTTAACAGCAAATGTTAAAACAAGAGTGTCAGTGGCAGCCTTCAAACTTCACCAGGCTTGCCAGTAGTTAATAATGCACTACGGAAAAATTTGTCCTTCCTTCCCCCACTAGACTGCTCTTTAATTTGCTGTTTATAGAAGCAAAATTCAGAAGTCTCGGCAAATACAGATGGACAATGCTGCACCAAAGCCATCCTTTTCACTAAAGAGGTCCTTTTCATCCCCAAAAATCTTCATGGACACATTATATGACCCTCTTCAAGCCTGTGTGGCATTACCACATTCAGTAAATGTTCCATGGAAAGAAGTCCTTTTCTGAGACTTAATATTCCCTTATCATTTTAATTACACTGTTAAACATACAAAATAGAGTTAACTTGCTTCTTCAGTTTTTCTATATTCATGCTCACAACTAACACTTCTTTTAGGTCTCAGAATTTGTAACTCTAATAGCAAATTAATATTTAAATCCCAGATTAATTCGCCCTCCTTTTGCCTTTCAGGAAGTATGTGCATATTGTTTATTAATAATTGCAGATTTTAAAAATTTCAGCCATCCAACAAACTCCTGGAATAATCAGGCTGTAATACTACATATCCTTTTCACTATAATACTTTTTTTTATTTTTAAAATCCAAGACTGTAAGTTTGAGTGTTTGTTGAGGCTCTAAGCCACTTTTAATGGAAGACTGTCACCTTCTACACCCAAATAGGCAGGGAAAATACCCACACTGCCTAAGATGCAAGTCCCAAACTCTTAGAGGCATCTACCTCAGGACAACCAAGACACCTAAACTCCTGAGACATTAAGAGGATGTTGCTAGCTTTATTTATCCCCTTCCTCATAACCCCCACCTTTCCCTTTTCAGCATCCTAGCTATTCCAGTTGCTCGAACTCTCAGAGTCATATGGAAAACTCAAACAGTGAAGCAGAGTCATAAAACACAATGAGGATGAACAATGGCTCAGATTCCTACAGGCAATTTATTCTTTTATTCTTTATAAAAGATGGGATCTTGGCCAGTTCTGGAATAGCTCCCATAGACAATATATTTATTTGTAAGATTCCCAAGTCTTCTGTTAGCCCAAACATACTACACTTTCTGTGCAGAACATGAGACAAACTCACTCCCAGGTATTTTGAAGGGTGCAAGAGTAGGCCAACTAATTCAGTGTCATACCCACATCCCAACACACACATGAAAAAAACGTCTGGAACAAGTTTTAGCAGTATTCATCCACAAGCAAAACACTGTGCTGCCAGATATGACCCACGTAACAGTCCTTAGAATGATTTTATTGAAGCTAACTATAGGTTTGGAAAACTCAAGTAAACAATTATTCTTAAAAGAAAAAAAAAATAAAAAGATCATCAGGTCACCAAGAAAATAAGTAAACAGTCTGAAATGTTATTGCTGAACCTATGATAATAATTCCATTCTCATCCATAAAATTGCTCGGTAGTTTCTAACCTGATTCAAATAATCATGTAGGACACACAATGGAGCGTCACAGCAAAAGTCTTGCATGACACAACAATAAAAGATGCACAGAAACTATAAATGTAAAGACAGTGGTTCAGATAATTACATTAAAACTGTAATGAAAAACTTAACAAAATATATAGCCAGTCACACAGGCTATCAGTCAATAAGAACATGCAGCATTTGACTGAAAGCCAGCAGGTAGACCAACAGGAGACTGATGCAAGATAGCCTGCAACTGTCATTTACTACCTAGCTACCTTTTCTATTTTCCAAACTGAAAACTTTAAATGAAACTGATGTTTCTTAAAGTTGTACATGAAAAGAAAGACTGAGAGAAGAAGGATATAAGAATATAAAACAGATAGAAGAAAAACATGAATTCTGGAAAATAAGTAGAGCAGAAATGTAGATGAAGAAAAGAACAAGAAAAAAAAACGGCCAAGGCAAAACAGATGCCAAGTTGCAGAAAGGACTTGGATGCAAAGATACAGAGAAAGGAACTGAGAAGTGCTGGCAATATCAGTTGTGGCATACCACGTGTCTTTTTTTCACCCTGGTTCACATTGCAGTTCTAGCATGACCAGGACAGCAATGAGACTGTTAGGGTATGAAAACCCACAGTTCGCCTGATGTATGCAGTTTGCTCTTTATCCCTATACAGTGGCTCCAAAGATTCCCTTCCATCTGCTTCTGCTTCGTTGTAAGACTCAAGCCTGATGGTCTTCCAAACCACAAATGTAACTTTTTACCTTTCACTTTCAGGAGGAAAAAAAAAAAAAATTACACCCACAATGCTCAAAGAATCCCTTCTAAGACGTAAAGTATCTTCAGGCTGCTACATTGAACTGATCTGACAAAGCACCTCACCAACCTTTCAACAGCAAAACACTGTGCCAAATATCTTCCAAACCTATGTTTTAAAAGTTACTATATCCCTTGTTTATGTTCTTCTGAATCATTTTTCTGTATTACTTCCCATTAAAATTAATTTTTCTAAAGCAACAACTAACTCCTCTTTTCATTCTTTCAGTGCTGTATTTTGTCCTATTTATTTTTTGTGCCTTCTTCATCAAAACCATCTAAGCAATCCTCAGCTCACTTCTTTAATCTCCATTCTTTTCTACCAGTTACACACGCTCCATATCTGACTGATGTCAACTTATGCAGGAATTAATAGTGATTTTTGAGGTATATACTAATTTTCAGCCTGTTAGCAAAGGAAAGGTGGGTTCTGCAACCTGATCTTATTTTTCCGTCCATTTGTCAGTCTCCTGATAGCCATTTTCGAGCCAAATGAAAGTCTTACAGATGTTAAGTTCCTGCAAACTTAAAAAAAGGAAAAAGTCCGTCTCTCCAGACGAGGCAGATTAGTACTCCTACTAACTTAGTAACCCAATAAAAAACAAGCTGTACTTAACACTATCTTTCCCACAGCTCTTTCAGCTGCCAGTAAACACCAATAAACTGTCTTTATTGCTACTTTTTGTCTAGCCAGCCATTAAAGGAGGAGTTGAGCATCCTAATGTAGGTAAACTGAGACTATGGAATGGTGAACAGTAAGAAATATGGAACATAAATCCATAGAAAAGCAGGCTTTGTTACTCATGCAATAATTATTTTTTATTCTTTATCATACTGTTGTTATCCAAACTAAAAAAGTACATTCATTTCTATGCCTTCATAGCATTGCACGGGAGGAGAAAAGATAAAAGTCAAATCCAAAATCCATGGAACCTGTATCTGAGAGTTCTCTGGGTTTTTTTCAGACTTTCAGACATGGAACTTTTCTACTATGTTGTTGGGATTTTAAAATCATTAACACAGTTATCATTCAGAAATTTGCCTGTAACATTTTAATTTCCATTAAAACAACAAAAAACATGAAACAATATGTTATTTTCTGTTTAAGTAACTACCCTGTTGCTTCTACTCCCATAGCTTTAGCTTGGTATTTTTGATGAGTCTCAGTCATTCCAGTAATTTGAATTTGCCTTCTTTTTCCCCAGAAGACTGACTACAGTTGCAATGCTTGGGATTGTTGTAAAACATTACTTCTCAAGATCAACTAATTAAGATCACATCACACAGCTTCAGACTTTTTGTTACATACAATTGGTTGAGAAAATAGGAAAAGTAAAAACTGCAAATTTATATAGACTGAGTCATCATGTAAACAGAGGTTGAGATTCAGCAATCTTTCTTTTATAAACTCAAGTTTTATAATCTGTTTTCTGGCAAATGTCACTATTGAGATCTTCCAGCACGTTCCATCAACATCTGTCTTGCATACCCAAGCTAAAACCAATAAAAAGATTAATTACACCAAAATAAGAACCTCTCCCGATGCTCAAACACATTAAAAAGGTTAATCATGCCCCTTTTAGTCCTATTTACTCAACGAAGTACATTCTTCATTTCCATTAAGTTTAATCATCTTTGTGCACAAGTCACATGCTACTTAGAGCTACAGTAAGCCAATGACATTTGATGGGTTAGCACAGGACAATAAAGCAGTAACATGCAGTAAAGTGACCTAGAAGCTGTCACAAAATATATGCATTTTCATTGACGTCAAAGGAAGCCTCTTCAGTGACAATCGCCAAATATGTCAAGTAATGTCTGAATTATCAGACTTCATAATGGAGCTACATTTAATTGCTACATTGAATCTTTTAGCCCAAGAATAACTACTTCGATCACTACAGTGATTTTAGAATGTACACAAAAGAAAAATCTATCTATTAACCAATAAATATATTATACTTTTAAATAGCCTCTCCTGATGAGCAAAAACATGTGTGAAAGTAACCTGGGAAAAACAGCGTGTTTTCATTAATTGATACAAATTTTTCCATTTTACTGATCACCATAGCACCAAAATGAGTCAGCAGCACAAACAAATTATCAGCATTGTTTATATATATTCCATATGTATTTAGCGCATACTCCTCAAGGAACCAATTTTTTTGTTTGTTTTATTCAACATGATACAGAGACATTAGCATTTTCACTTAGATCAACAGCTTAAAAGACATGTTGAAATGTTTACATGTTTATCAGCTAAAAGAGTCATCTTTGTACATGACAGAGTAAATCAAAGCCTGCAAATCATTCACTTCAGAGTTCTGAATATTGCTGAATAACGAAGTATTTGTTCCCTCTTTTCTTCTTATCATATATTAACATATCTGAGACACAGTGTTTAGAGCAAACACTTTGAAATGCAATCCTAGACTAAGTGTCACACAAAATTTTTTCTCCCAAATAATTTAGGCAGTTTTTATGTTCAGCAGCTGGCACGATGCACAAAAAAAACATGAAGCTGGCCTAAGAACCATACAAGGTGCAAATGAGCCCTTCTTATCTGAAGCTTTTGATTTCCTAATGTAATACTATTGAGTAACACTCGTTCCAAGTCAGAAATTAATTCTGCATCACTGTAATCATTGAAATGCCTGTAGAGATCTCCTCATTTACATTCTTTATATATGCAAGGACCGAAGAGAGAGACATTAAATACAGATCCCTAGAAATACCAATGAGCTTTGTACATCTTAGAGCGTGGCAATGAAAGAAGCATAACCAAACTTGTCAGCTGAGCAAAACTATACTGACCAGAACATCAATTCATTCTTGGAGAGCAATAATTAGCAGAGCTGTAGATGTTTTATGGATCTTTTATAAAACTTGGTTTGATGGAGGAAAGGCCAGAGGGAAGACCAATTACCCAGCACTGTAGGTGGTAAACAAGATGTTGCTTGGAGTAAGGAAATGGAGAGAACTAGAAAACAACCACATTTGCATTTCCTTACAGAAAACCACTGTACACTCCTTTTCACAGAAGCTCATCAACTTACTGCTCAGTAATAAAAATCTGTGTTCTCTGATATTCTTTGGACTCTTGTTTTTGCAGAATGCTTTTCACGAGCAAGTTTATCACAGTTTCTAGGTTTCTCAGGTAAATTTTTCTAGAGTAGAATGTAATCATGTTAGAGAGACTGTTGCTTAGCCTCTGTTGTCACTTATTTTCCTCAAAGGGGAACTGCTAAAGCAGATATTAAACAGCTAGCATGCAGAATTCAGAAAACTGGAAAAAGGGACTAAGTGGTTGTATTGTAGTGCCTTGAAGAAAATTAGACAAAATATCTAAATCTTTAAAAGCTACTGGAAGCCCAAAGCTATGAACATAGCTACATTAGACAACACAGGAAAAAGGAGATATTAATACATAATTTATAAATGTTAAGACCACAGCACAAAAATTAACTAACTTGCCAAATATCTTAAGTGGTACGTGGCAGAAAGGACTTGTAGAGTACTTGACCAACACTAATCACAATCTCTTCCTCTATACTCCTGCATTTTTAATGTTGTTATACAAGCACTAAGGCTCTCAATTATATAATTTTAGATTGTTCAAAGTCTTTTATTTAAATATCAGCATTTCTGTATTACCACTAAACACTTTATTTCTTTAGAAGTTTGTCAACATATACAAGATTCACAATATTTTAAGAACACGTATGGTGAAAGTTTAAAACCATCACAACAGCAATTTCCTCAGTATTTCCTGAATCATCAGCCTGCTCAATCACGTTGGTTCTGACATTAATTTAGGTGATAATGAAATAAAGATGAATAGAATAAAAAGTACAGGAGGGCGGGTGAGTCTTGACTTCTACTTTACAGTGACCTTTATTTTGATTTTTTTCCCAATACTGAAAAAATGGGGGTTTACTGTACTGTATTACAGGTCAGAAAAGTACTTAACACTATGATGCTTTAAGTAAACAAAGTTACAATCTTACTAAATATTTGACAACTACTGAAGTCACAGAAAAAATATAGCTGAGTTTATTTTTTGTAATAAGCAAATTCCAATGAAATACTAAATCGTTTCCTAAATAAGAAAGGTTCCATATATTAGTGTTTTAATTATGCCAAGTAATTGTCCCAAGAAAATCTCTACATTTTGCAACATTTCATTAGTTTCATTACATTTCGTTAGTGCAAGCAAATGTAATTAGGTAAAAACAAACAACATTTTTAAGGTTTAACTTCAAATCAGCTACACCAATTCATGATGATGCTTTTTAAAATCTATATGCATACATACCCAGTAGCATCTGCAGTAACTACTATATATATTTTTTGATTGTCCAGTAGAAGGGATAATTTACATATGAGTAGGTAGACAGATAACTCTGATTTTTATTTTTATTTTTTTTACGAGAAAATAAAACCATAAAACTATATTAACAAACTGCTGACAGTATTTTTAAGATGTAAAAATCACATTTCCTTCTAGTCAATCCATTATTTGAAACATAACTAAGCAAAAAAAAAAAAAGACAGCATAAAGATTTCTCTAACGTCAACAAAACACTGTAGCTGGTGATTAGAAATTAATTGTTTCCACAGCTTTTAAGTACATTTGTTGCCATCATATTGCAAATATTCAACACTAACAAATGGAAAACTAGAAGTCACATTGCCATGCTTAGTAATCCAGATTTATTTTTTTCTTCTCAAATCTAACTCTGTTTTCCTGTAAGGAGAAGACAGAGGAGAACAACACCTTCTAAATTTATTAAAGAATTTGAAATTTCTAAGGGAAACTTTCAAAACTTTGAGAAAAATTATAATTCAACTTTTGCTTTTAGTACTAAAATAATGAACCAGTTTACTGGCAAATAATAAAAAAATGCCACTTACTCTTTAAATTCAAAACACACTCCCCTTCTGCAGTAAAGCCATTTAAGCTCTTTTTCCTTAAGAAACGTGTAATCTTCCAATAACAGCACTATTGTGAACTTCAAAGTCTAGGTAACATGTCAGTAAATACACCACAAATGCCAGAGATGACAATATAGTGTAGATTAGTACTTAGTGGTAATGTTTGACCACGTGCCAAAGGAGTGGGTTTACAGTTCGTATTTGCAGACCAAGGGACTTAATAAAACTGGCAATATGGGGTTTTTTTCGCTAGATGGAGAAATCATAATGCACTCTTACAGCATGACCATTACATTGTAACTAAGTGGTTAGAAATTACCACTTACTGTTTTTCTCATCTGGAAAGTTTGATTAACATTCTCTATAAAGAACTGCAAGTCTTAAGCTACAAGACAAACCAAAGTACAACTCCAGCTTACAGCACACTGCACTGCTGATCTAAGTAATGCGACTACAGTTTAAACACAATATTGCTCAAGTGGATAAATATCTCACCTACAGTTCAAATGGAAGAAAGAATGAATTGCAAGATCTTAAAATGATATCACTGTAAGCATTTACAATGCTGGCAGCCTCCTCTACTCATGAAATTTAGGGAATTGTTTATCTGGCCCTCACATCACCTGATTCTAAGACATGATAAAGATTATTCTAATGATTAACATTGTTATTTTTCATTGCTTCAGATTAAGACTTTACTAATTCAATTTCTGGCTGCTTTTCTTTTAATATGTTATCCTTCATAGTCTATCTTCAAACAGAAAACATACTTCTATTCCTCATTATGAGGAACTAATTCCTCATAATGACTTATTTAAATTATATAAATTATATAAATAAAAACCTTACCTATTTTTAAATTAAATGAACTTGCAAAACAACAATATAACACCAGCACGTCTAGTTCACAAGCTACAATGTCAATTAATGGCAAAAGCATTTGCAGGGTAATCATACAGGTGAAAAAGTAGGGCAGGTAGAACAGCATGAACAACAGAATACAGGAAAAAAATACAGGAAAAAACCCTAACATTTACCAAAAGCAAAGTGCACCTGATTTCCCTGCATGCTTAGCACTGTTGTGAGATTCATTAAGCAATAATTAAAACCACACCACTTCCAAAATTATACAGATGGGTAGTTCTTTAGTCAAGTCATGGGCAGAAAGGACATGAATCGAGAATATGATTACATTCCAGCACTCACAATTGAATCTCGTGCTTTTTCTCAGATGACACTGGTCCATCCTGCTTATGCTACCACTGTGGCCCAACTTCTTCCATTCTTCTCAAAGTAATGATGACATACACCATAGCTTAGAAAACTTCCCTTCATTTTGCTCCTTGTCCAGCATTTATGGCTTGAAGTACAGTCCAGTTAAAGTACAAGGGCTAGAAATTAATAGAACACTTCCCTGAAAAGAGATACCTGAAAGATGAGAGCAACAAGAGCAGTAGCAAATGCTGCAACAGTGATTCCTCCTGCTCTTTGTGTTTGGAAAAGACAGACAACCACTACAATCAAAAACTATTATTCTTTTTCTTTCTTTTTTCCTCCGTGCCTCACAGAGAATCAAGTTGAACAGCAAAGCTTTCCTCTTTTTTTCAGCACAGAAAACAGAATACACTCAGGTGCCAATAATTAACTGGTACAAAAGATCTCCAGGGATAAAGGGCTGATATTAAAGGTACATTAGCTAAGCACCTTCCTAAAGATGGTGCCACATCATCACTAAGCTGCTCTAACCATTTTCTTCAATTTAAAGCAACTGCAACTTGAAATTTATCCCAGAATATTTTAAAACATTACACAGAAAAAGATACTGGTTACTTAAAAAAATATTTACAAGTACTTTTTAATAGAAGAATGAGATACTATGTTATGACTTCTCCCATATTAAGTAACAATTAACTATAAAGTAAATTATGCAAAATTCTGTTTCCAACAACATCACAGAAACTCATGGCCCCTTTCAGATAAGATTCCTCTAACTTGCCCAGAAAACTTAGTTAATCATAAAATTTACAAAGGAATATGAAGAACAATCCTAAGACGTTCCACATAGTCATTGCAGAGAACTATTAAAATACTGAGTTTAAGCTGCATGTAAGAAACATAACAGGTGAGTACAGGCGTTATACAGCAATGACACCTATCAAAGCTACACTGTCACCTAGGTAAAGTTGAGGTGGGGTTAACAAAAGTCACTAGGTAAAACATTCAAAGCGAAAAGAGGAGTAAGGTGACTGATATGCTGTTAAATGTGCTGCTATACATGAAAACTAAATCTAAATATAAGCCTATATTTGCTATGAAATGTTATACAATTCGTCTACAGACAGATGTCTGTATAAAATGGAGTAGTATTGTAACCTTCAACTATAATTCCATCACACAAGGAAGTGCAGCACAAGACTATAACACACATCCCTCTCTGTTTTGGAACTATTTTTTTTCCATATACCTAAATTCCTTCCACAAGGCTTTTTCCTCCAGGTGTTAGATGACATCATCTTCCTTTCATCTCCATCCTTAATTTCGCATTTTACACAGCTTTGCTTCAATGCACTCCCAACACCTTGCTTTAGCTTCACTTTTTTCAGCATAGGTAAAACGCCCTGAATAAATGCAGAGGGCTATACAGGTATTGTACTACAATTGCAGGTTCCAGCAATGCCAGTCGCAGTCATTATACCCCACCAAAAAAATAGTATGACTCAGAGGCTTCCAAACTGTGAAGCTAACAATTCTCCACCCAATAAATCAAACTGGTACAAGTGGTGTCCATAATCAATCAGCAGCTACCAACATAGCTAAGCAAACCAATTCAATCTTGCTGTTCTATCACAACATATGGGCAAGGTAACAAACACCTCAGCCAGCAGATTACATCATGCTTTGAGATACAGATGAATAATTTTAGCAGACGTAAACCTCCACAAAGAACAAACAAAAAAAACAGCTTTAGGTTGACACCCAATATGGGAAAGCTTGAGTAATTAAAGTCTGGCAATTTATATGGAACTAAATTTTTATAGGTCTTTTAGACAGTGTTAAATACAGGGCTACTACATTTCCTTTTAATTAAAAAAAATATCTATACACAGCTGAACTGGGAGCAAAGTTTCAAGCAGAACAGACAGACTAAGAATAAAAGGTAAGATTTGCCCCTTGAAATTCTCTCCTTATTATCTGCAGAAGAGTATTTTGCACAAGAGGCAGCTTCTTGGTTCTGTACAGTTAGTTCTATATATAAAAGATGACATTAAATCAGAGACAAGGTGGAAAAAATTGCTAAATACTTTGCTGGAATGTAGTACCATAGAAAAATATATAATTATTTTTGTAAAAAAAAAATTTTATGTTTAAATAAGTCTTCAGGAAGTTCTTAAATGTCAGTTTTAAGATTCTCAAAAACACACAGCAAATGAAACAATTTCTGAATTCTAGTAGTAACAGTTTTAAATATCAAAAGTTTATTTTCCAAACATGAAGAGATAACGGGGGAAAAAAGTAGCCTGATTTGTTTGGGGGGGGGGGGGGGGGGGGGGGGGGGGGAATGGCGGTGGGGTGTGGAATGGCACAAATTTACAGACCTGTTTTTTCCATTTTGACCACTATATAGTCACGCCATAATTTGATGCTTCTCATTTTAGGACATTTTTCATTACATTGTAGGACAGTAAATTTTTTTGTTTTCCTGTAAATACATGCAAAATTAAAATGTCCACCAAGCCCATGCAAATTCTGTCGTATTCTATCATATGGTTAAGTGGAATATTATCATAAATTTCAGGACAGTGCAAGTTGCATACAAAGAACAAATTGCAAAGTATTCAGATTGGTTCCATCTATCTGATAAAAACAATAATAACTTACTAACATATATAAAGAAAATCAAACATTTCACCATGGTAAAGGTCTTAATGTGTGTCAGAGCCTTCAAAAGGTGCGTAACAAGAAAATATAACAGGATAACACACAAGAAAATAACTTTCTTCTATCATAATGAGTCAATTAGATAACCAAATATTCAGAATTTCATTAATTAATTCAGCTCACCAGATTTGCAGGGGGAAACAGTTAGACTAAAAAAATTCAAGACTTGGGAGATTTCAGGAGTAATCCATAGAAGCTTAACAGAAAAAGTCACTGTAGAATATATTGAGTTTATTTAAAAGAAACCATTGATTGTGGTGAGCATTGTTGTGTGGCAGACCAAAAATGAAAGCAGTCCATAAGTACAGGCTTTTTAGCACAAAACAAAGATAGGAGGAAACAAATTGTTTGTCCCTTCCCACATTAGTAGTATTGGGAAAGGTAACAGCATAATGAAAAGTAAGTCCAATCAATAGATCTATCAGGTCAGCGGTCAGCCTGTCATCCTACTAGGTACAGCTCTAAGATCTTTGCTAAATATCTTAATGAGTAAATACCTTAATGAAAAACAAAGATCTTTTCATTAAAAAAAAAAATAATCAAAAAACATTTACATTTGGAAATGTCCTTAACCTACGTAATCTATGCAGTGTATGTTTGTATTACAAGCATTTCAGCTTGCCTTCACAGGAAGCTCACTGAAAAGAAAAACACAATAAGCCAAATACAATCTATTATGCTACTAATAAGTGCATATTGTGCAATAGTTCAGTAAAAAGCAGAATAAATCTTAGCATCACAAATTTCAAGATTATCTTAAAAATTACAAAATTATTTCAGAAATACTTAAAAATACATTATCTCAGGATAAAGGTTAACAATGCACAAATAATAAGAATCTACAGCATCTGAATCCTAAAAAAGTTTTTTAAAAAGTAGCTGGTTCAACTAAGTGATAACAGCAGGATAAACAGCTACAGACATTTAAAGAAAGGCAATACTGTAGAGAAGTAATAATTATCTCTATGGAAGAATGATTTCTACATGATTACCATGATGAAACTTCATCCCAACTTCCATTAGAAGTCAATCAACACCACTTGCAATGGAAAAAAAAACAAATACATAATGGAGCTAAAAAATAGCTTCTAACTATAGACTTCACACCACTATTTATTTGTCTAAATGCCGTTAAATTTGAAGCTTGTAATAAAGACTGTGGGCAGAAGGGAAAAGGTTTTATGAGGTATTCATGGACCACATCAGCACTATTCTCAGCCTTAACAGAAACTACACAGAAAGGCCTTTTCTCAATTTAATCGAAGTTTACAATAATTGAACTCAGTTACCACTTTTCAATACATACGTGAAAACTAGACACAGGAATTTAAAGATTGAGAACTACTCTTATATTGGGAGGAAGAAAAGGAGAAAACAGAACTATTTTACAGAAACACTTCGGCACTGAGGTACTTCACTGAAACAAGATGGACAGGAAGAAACAAGGTTTCCATTCAAAGCTTTCTTGAAATATAGCTAACCAGAAAAAGCAAAAAAAATGGTTTCTAAGATGGTTATATATTCTCACAACCTTAAAATGACTGCCTGCAAGCATGGGTCCAGTGTTGTGCTTCTGGAATCCAAGCTACAGCCCATGGAATGCTCTAGCAACCTGAAACTACAAGACCAAAAGACGTAAGTTTCTTACGGAAACAATGACAAAGTTAACTGTCATCATGCAAGCAGTACAACTTTAATCACATTTTATAGGTACAAGATCCATTCAGTAAGATATCCAAGGAGCAACATGTGAAATGGCAAAAGATCAAGATCTGATAGCCAAGAAACATAAATCTGATCCCAAGATCCCTGTGCTACAATTTTACTGTCCAATGCCTGGTGAGTGCAGTTAATCCATAACAAACCCACACCAGGCTCGCTGATCTTGATTAGATGAAGTAAACTTAAAGGAATGGGAACAAGCAGCTGGTAGCCCCTGCTAGTACATGTGGCCTATTATGTACAGAAAATCAAGGATCTACTGCTGGCTGTTACTCAATCACTTTGATGACAAGGGCTGACAAAAATGCCACCTGCACATGAAGGCGAAAGCTCTAATAGACACTGTAGAAATGGCTCCCATCAAACAGCTCTCACTGACAGCTCTCACAGTCCTGTAATACCTTTATCAATGATCTGGACGAGGGGATTGAGTGCACCCTCAGCGACTTTGCAGATGACAACAGGTTGGGGGGGAATGTTGGTCTGCTTGAGGGCAGGAAGGCTCTGCAGGGGGGTCTGGACAGGCTGGATCAATGGGCCAAGGCCAGTTCTATGAGGTTCAACAAGGCTCAGGGCCGGGTCCTGCACTTGGGTGACCACAACCCCACACAGCGCTACAGGCTTGGGGAAGAGTGGCTGGAAAGCTGCCTGGTGGGAAAGGACCTCGGGGTGCTGGTCAACAGTTGGCTGACCATGAGCCAGCAGTGTGCCCAGGTGGCCAGGAGGGCAACAGCATCCTGGCTTGTATCAGCAACAGTGTGGCCAGCAGGACCAGGGCAGTGACTGTCCCCCTGTACTGGGCACTGGTGAGGCCGCCCCTCGAACCCTGGGTTCAGGTTTGGGCCCCTCACTGCCAGACAGACACTGAGGTGCTGGAGCGTGTCCAGAGCAGGGCAACGGGGCTGGGGAAGGGTCTGGAGCACAAGTTCTATGGGGAGCAGCTGAAGGAACTGAGAGAAACAGGGGCTCGGGAGGACCTTATCACTCTGCAACTACCTGAAAGCAGGTTGTACCAATTTGTGTGTGTGAGTCTCTTCGCCTAAGTAAAAATAGACAGGACAGGAGGAAATGGCCTCAAGTTGCACCAGGGGAGGTTTAGATTGGATATTAGGAAAAATTTCTTCACTGGTGGTCAAGCAGTGGAACAGGCTGCCCAGGGAGGTGGCAGAATCACCATCCCTGGAGGTATTTAAAAAGCACATAGATGCTGTGCTTAGGGACATGGTTTAGTGGTGGACTAGGCAGTCCTGGGTTAACAGCTGGACTTTATGATCTCAAAGGTCTTTTCCAACCTAAGTGATTCTCTATGATTCTAAGCAGCCTCAGTGGAAAACAGGCACACAGTTTGCCTTAATCTACTCCCCAGTGCTGTACTGCATACTGGTTCCCACTGTTGCTTCTTTCCTTTTGCTCAGATTTGCTCTTTCCAATGACAGGACAGATGTTTTTTCAGCCTGCTGAGCATTTATGCTGACCTCCATGGGGAGATGTGCAGAATCTTTCCTATAAAAGAGCAAGGCAACACCAAGTACCCAGAAAATACATCCCTTCACTGGTCTGTAGTACACTGTCCCAAAGAAGCAACTTCAGAATTACCGTCGTTGATAATGTCAATACACAAGCTATGCTTCTGCAAAGACACTACTATGTTTTTCAAAATTCAGTTATCCAGGCTCATATTAACCCCAAAACCCTTAATGCTGTAGTTCAGTTTACAGTGATTATATTAATAAGTCATGAAGGAATAATTCTCCACATTTATTTACACTACAGCAGCAACACTTCAAAGACACTTAGGGTGACTAATTAGGTAATAAATGAAAATCACCACTA
Source organism: Falco naumanni (assembly GCF_017639655.2). Lineage (NCBI taxonomy): Eukaryota > Metazoa > Chordata > Aves > Falconiformes > Falconidae > Falco > Falco naumanni. Next base: position 8,662,134 of record NC_054059.1, read on the forward strand.
TGCATGGCAAATACTTGCCTTCTAAATAATACAAAAGCACAAAATCATGCACTTGCAAATTTTCACTTGCAAAAGTGACAATGGCAGATTAATACTAATCAATTTGAAGTTTAAATAACATGCTCAGCTCAATTCAGGGTGAATAAAATACAGTAATTCGCACAATTGCTTAAGAGTACTTAATCCTGTGCTAGATTTCCTACTTCCAGTAACACATGCATTTCAATATAAAAAAATCCTACAGCCACAGAATTTTACCCTGAATATGACCAGCAAAGTACTGGGAAGTGTGCCATTTGCTTTTTAATCAATACCATACCACCCAACAGTTCATGTACAGAAAAATCCACACAGCCTAACTTCTCCAAAGCTTCTGAGCATGTCTGTTAGGTATAATGAAGGGGAAAAAAAGTTTTATCTGAAAACTTAATTTCTAAAAGGGAGAAAAATTATCTTTATAACAGTTTTAGGTTATAAAGTGACAAATTTTATAGACATTTCATACATATATATATATAGATAGATATCATGTTTCAGGTTCTTGAGCAGCACCCTTCATGATAGCTTAGCCTTCCAATTATAACACAGCTGATCAAATAGTAGGAAAGTGTTACCTGCCTGGATAGAAACTGACATCTTTCCCGTTGCTGCACTAATGAAGATGTCTGCATCCACATGCAGCAGCTGGGGAGTCAGCAGAGGCAAGGCAGCAGTTTCATTATTAGCAGTGTACATTGAGAAGCGCATTAGTTTCATGTGTTCATGTCTACAGTTGAAGGTATAAAGGGGAGAAATAACTCCCGATCCCAGCTCCCTCATACATGAGTAACACACAGATGCAGGATGCTGATGTTGGAATAAGCACAGGGAATGCATTCTTTCACTCAAAAAAAAAAAAAAATCCACTGTGAACAGCTAACTCCTCTCTCTTTGAATCATAACCACTGTATCACTCATATTCCAGCCCTAGGGAATAAAGCAAGAGCTTTAGTCAAAAATCAGTGAAGATTGTCAAAGTAAACAAGTGTCTTATCACATTTTTCACTGGCCCATGAAATGACACAGTGCTTTGAGAATGTACATATAAGCAAGAGGCTCAGTAATCTAGAGACAGCCTTCACTGTCACATTTCTTAAGGAAGCTAAGGCAGCACATACTCTTTAAAACAAGCTTCTGTCACTTTTCTAACACATAACACCACAACTTTTTATGCTGATCTATTCAGCTACATATGGGAGTTAATACTGGGTTTCACTTTCAATCATCTAGAGGTAAAGCACAAAGAACTGCATTTTGTCTCATTCAGGAGCACTATACCAGAGCTCTATGCACACACAACCTGTACGATCCGTTCCGTTTTTTCTGTGAAAGTCTTAAGAAAGATTATAGACCAGTGTATGTTTTCATGTATATAATTTTTTTTCTGCGCTCAAAAGTAAACTGCTGATAGACTTGCCTTGCAAAAGGCTTGCTTCCACCTCCGTAAGGAAAATCTCCAACTTCTATCATGAAAAAGGAATTATAAATAAAACCATTTTTCTTCCTTTTAGGACAACCGTATGATACTACTGAGATCTTGCATTTCTTTCATGTGGCTGAAGTGGCTATGGTGACTGAGCAAGAATATCCTAAAAAAAGTTTAAAAAACTCGCTGAAGTCAACAACCTATAATAACTACATGTAACCACCCAGGTACTTCACAGGACATCACATCACACTGCAGTGTTACGTAGAGCGCAAAAAAAACAGATCACAAAGACAGGAAGGTTAGGACACATGTTGCATCAAGTCTGCAGTGGACCCAGACTTCTCAACTAAGGCATTATGCAAGGCTTGCTTACTAACCTAAACACACAGTTCATACATACTTTAGGATGTCCTTTAGGATTCACTGCCCAAGCAACCACCAAAAATTATATCCTTCAAAGACTGAAGTGTGCTTTGAGCACACTGATAACCTGCTAACACTGAACTGACAGCAAAGTATCACAGCCCTGGGGACAAAAGCTTGAGCTACTCAGCTCTTCCATTAGATATGGTGGTAAGAACGCGCGGTCAAGAGGAACAAGACCTGGATTCAATGCCTTGTCAGCACATGGGTTCTCCAGTCCAATCTTCCATCTCCCTGGGGTGTGACCTTGTTATCAAATTACAGGATAAACTGGAGACCAGCCTGCTCATATTCTGTTGCTGTTGTTACCCTAAATAGCACAGAATAAGCACCAGAAAACTTCCTGTTGTATGAGAGAAAACAAAAGGGAATGTGATTGCTCCTGTAAGGAGGGCACTCTCCAAAAGGAAAAGATCCTGCCCATTCCTACCTTTCTCTTCAGAATACCGTGTTTTATTAAAAGGCTTTACAGCACAAAAGGCATCAAAATCGGGCAGATTCAACTAGTGACACTTTCAGCATGATCTGAACCTTATGAGAACAGTTGAAGTTTCAGTGATCATGACATACAAGCCCACTAGCTCAAACCCACGCATATAACCACAAAATAATATAGTAAAAACAGTCCTTGGCATCATAAAAAGAAAACAAGTAGTCAAGTTTTTAGAAAAAGTTTCTCTGGTACAAACACTTCATAAAATTGAGAAAAATAATCATTTCAGAAGTTAGTTTTCTAAGCACATAAAAACTCAAATATAAAGCTCAGAAGAGACGTAACATCGAACTTCCACAGCATTGAGCCTATCAAACAACACAGGCACAGCAGTCACAACTTCAGCAGTTTGAAATACGTTCAAAGTGACAAATTCCAATTGAATACAGGCAACTAAGGAATATACTGCATTTTATGTAGTTCAACTTTTTTACCTGCCCAGATTCTTGTGAAAAGCAACAAAGTATAAAATGCAGGTCTAAACTTTTTCCTGTGTGCCTTTTTAAGCTGTCAGCCTGTAAAATCAATTATTTCTCCGAGAAGGAATGCCTTTAAAAAAAAAAAAAAAAAAAGATTGCTAAACAATCTTGAAACAGGCTAGATCAATTTTCAGGGGCAAGGGATTGTTTGTATCTATAGCCTTTAAGTAAGGAAGGATGTCATTCCCAAGAAGTTTTCCCAAATTAAATAGTAATGAAGCCTTATGTAAAAAAATATATATGTATATTTATAGAAATATACACACACACAGATTTTTTGCTTTTATTCTAGAAAAGGGGTGTCTTTTTTTTTTTTTTTTAAACAGGCCAACTACTTGCGTCCTTTCTGTCAGCAGTGGGTGTCATCTCTCAACCACACAATGAGGGTGCAACTTATCTCTCCCAACTTTACACTACTCAGTCAGGGCTCCCTTAACTTTTTTTACTTTAAACTTTTAAACCAAGACATTTCCAGAGACCAGTCTATCTCATCCCAAAATAGCCTCTGAAATAGCTGGGATGAATGATGCTCAGGAGATATCCTTTCTCTCAAATAGCTCTGAGCTACTGTAACTAGCTCAAACTTCAATAGTCATTCTTAGATTCTGAAGATTGACAAAAGAAAAATCTAGCCTCTGTTTGCACATTTACCCATCTCAGGAACTGTACTGAAAAGAAGTTTCAATTACTGCTGGGATCCATTCAGTGCCCATGGCAGTCTGCTCCAGGCAGGTGTACTCTCATCTTCTCATGCGGATTACAAATTTCAACCTATTTCAAAACCGAACATAACCTCAAAATCTTAGAAACGCAAAGAAAATATCTGTAAAATTAGGCAGCAAATGTTCACTATGTTTATTATTTATCTTTATTTATGCTTCACTCAGAGCTATCTATATATTCATAAACATGCTCATAAGAGCAATGCAAAATCAAAGCAGCTGCCTAACTTGGTTAAAAAGAGGCCTCTGGTGGCAGTTGTGAAGTATAACTTCTCACAGTTTTAAGAAATATGTATTTTGATGACAATTTTCTACATAAAAACAGCTACAGAAAGCAGACTAAGCAGTTAGATTTGCAGTGAAAATTCTGACATATTACTGCTCATCTCCAAAGTACTAACCATGTCAGCCAATTCTTCTTCATGCCTATACCACAGTTGTCAAATTAGTCTTAAAGTTGCATATATTTCCACTTAAGTAAAGCATCTCATTCTTAATAGCTGTATTGAAAAATTCAGTATTAAAGTTAATTGTTACTATCTTTAGAAATGAGTTAAGTTAAGGTTATGAGACCTGCTCATACCCCAACACCAACCATGAAGGCACCTTGATTTTGCTTAAAAGTTACATAGATTGACATGGAAAATTCACAGAAGTATTCAGATATAATAATGCAGCATTTCTTGGGTAAGCACAATAATAAAATAAGCCTGCAGAGTAAAACACACCAGACTGGCAAATGCATACAACTTCTGTAAAATTCAATTCCTTTCTCCTTTCTATTTCAATTCCTGACCCATATGCAACAACATAGGGAACCCAAATGTTAGGCACATGATTAAGAACAATTACATGGCCTACAAGAAGCTAAACAAGGCTCCCGGCCTTCTAGAAAGAGCTAGCAGACAAAAGAACCATAATAATAAAGAGAATTGTAACAAATACGTTAGGGTTGGCATAAAAGATACATGAATGGAGACACGTGTACAGAAACTGAAAGCAGCAGCAGGCCAACAACTAAAATAACAGCCTGTACTGATCACAAAGGACACCACGGGGTGTGTTTTAACATCAAAACCCAAACTCCTGCTCTCCAGTAAGATCACAGGACAGACTCCCATCAGCAGAGGACCATGCATCCCGGCACCAATGAAATGGCAATAAGGTTGCAGTGTATCTCATGCACCATCCTTTTCCTCTGCATCCAACAGGAGAAGATGACAGACATACTTCAAACATGTAAGACAAGGAAAAACAAAGAGTTGGCCTGAGACCTAAGGAGGCCGATTAATAGTCTGAGGCAAAGGGCAGCCTGTCACAGCTGATGATTTGCTTATTGGTTGGACTGCAGTAAAAAGCAATCCTGTTATCATGGAAGAGTCCACAAAGAGGACTTCAGCAGACCAATGGCCAACCAAGAACTTTCTCCGGCACGACCAGCTTTCTGCCCTTCTCTTGATCCTTGACACTGGCATCTCAGGAAGAGAATGACAAGTCCCATCCCAGAACTGACCCTGTAAGCCACTGTTTTCTGCAACAGCTGCACCAAGCAGTTCCTCTTGGGATGAGGCTACAGCAAGCAGCTACAACTATCATTTCCATCCTTCTATTTATGCTGGCTATTACATTAAAAGCTGTTCAGGATGCAAATTAAGTTAAAAAGTTTCAGTGTTGCATACTACAAATGCAAACCATTAACTATTTTCAGCTGAGCAGAACAGACAAGATCTACAGAAGAAGATAATTTAACATTTCTCCCATCAGACCGGCCAGCCTGCAGCCACAGGAGCAGTGCTAAAAACATGTATTATTTGGTATTTATTATAATCAATAGCTGAACTGCCTAGCCAATGTGTACTATATTTCTCTTGAAATAACTCTTAATTCTTAAACTCATTAACAAATTTAAAGCAACAGGTCTATCTGTTCCATCTGTTTATGCCAGATACCTTAAAAGATGTTCACGACTGAACATAAGCTGAAAATCTTCATGGAATATTTATTTTTAAAGAACAGATTTGCAATACATTGTACAACTAAAGCTCTGCACTTCCTATGCGCAGCTATATTTTTTCATGACAGCATTTCAGTGCAAGTCCAATCCAACAAAACAAACTTAACTGCTCTTTCTAAAGAGATGCTTTGTTTTCATAGAATGACAGCTCAAATCTTTGAAAAAAGAAAAAAAATTTAGCTACAAAAAATATTGAATAATTTCACTTGTCAGAAGGGATTGTAAAGGATTTATTACTGCCAAAGTTTCTCTTCATATTGATGACAACAACTCAACATGTTTCTCTTTTTTTTTTTACAGACAGAAAGTACATCCAAGTAACACGAAATATACTGCAAACACTGAGAACACTTCAATGGAGAAGATCAAATTTTTATGAAGTAACACATAGCTATGCGTTGAAGTATCAACTTTTTACACATCCACAACCAGACAACAGGACTCCATCCAAACCCACTGGCAGTGCCTCAAACAAACATAATAAAATTCATGCTACGGAGCTTTGCCATGGTGTAGAAGACTAATGGTTCACCTTTCCCTTTATCACAATCTGTTTATGTTTTACCTGACAAAGAGAAAGCCCCTTATTGAGCAACTTCAGAATGACAGAACACTTGTCTATGCAATTAAGATACTCCACATACATGTATAGTCAGATAAGGAGGTGTGCCTGACCTGCCCTGTTTAAACATCTGTACAATCTGACTTAGTTGTAGATACACCGTATTGCCTTAAATTAAAAACTGCAGGCAGAGAAGGTAGAAGATAGAATCACAGGACTTAAGCCCATGGCTCTTGTCATCCTTATGGTTATCTTACCTCAGTACACTACAGTTACTAGGCCTGAGTTAACTAAGCTGCAGACATCTCTCAAATTTCAGAGTAACTTGACCAGCAGCATAAAATAAGCTAGTGTACAGCTATTTAATTAGGACCAGAGTTGTTAGTCACAGTCCGGCAGGAATGGATTTGCCAGCTTAAGGAAGCTCACAACTCTAGTAGATGCAGCAAGCATTCTGCTAACCCACACCACTTGTCTGAGCTTAAATCAAGGAAGCCGAGTGAGGGGTAGACCTTCGGCAATGCTCTAACGGTTAATGTTGTAAATAATGAAAGGATAAACACACCTGCAAAACCTTTTGGAGCATTACAGTCCAAAAGCATGTTCACCAGCATGTGTATTGTTGGATGGCCGTCAGGTAACAGCTCTTCTCTCATAGTTCTCAAGTAGCTTGACAAAAAATGGTTTCATGGAAGAGACTTCAGGCTAATTTTCATAAGGTAGCTATGGAAAAGACCCGTCTATAAGTTCTCCCAAACCAGCAAAACTATTTATATTGCAGAACTTAAGTTTAACACTATAAATACGTGAATAAAGTACCTCAAATGGGTAAGTGAAAAACTAAGGGGAAAAAAAAAATACAGGCACTGTAAATAATGCACACAAAAAATTGCTATTTAAGGACAACGGGAAAGAGTTAGACAATAAACCAGGAAGGGGGGCAAAAAATCAAGTTTTCTAGATACAAGGTTTCATTTCAACGACCTCCAGTTTGTTTGGTGGTGGTTTTTTAATTTCCCAAATGACACTTAAAAAGCATACCTTAGGATTCTTTCTTTACATTTACAAAGGCTTCTGGGAAATACTCCCCCTTCCATTTCCTGTAAGGGCTTTCCTCCCAATAACTCTTAGCTGTTGAAGACAAAGCAGTACGGGGCAGAGGGGAGAGAGGGGTAAGCAGACCAAGGTAAATGTAAGTACAACAACAATAACTTCCCATGTGTTCTCCGTATATGGAAATTCAGATTCCAGTTTCAGCTGCCTAGTGCTTTGAAAGAAGTTTTTTGTAAAAGTCAGACTCCCATGGAGCTGACAAGGACTTCACAGTACACATGAACTTCAAACCAGATAGTCTGAGAATAGTAAATGTCGCCTTTTCTCGCCAGCCCAAGAATTCATATACCTTAAATCAAAACATTTACTTCTGGAAGTACGGATAAACAAAACTAAGGCACATCATTGTAGACCTAAAACTAGATAAAGGTCTTGGTATAGAACAGCAGAAAGAAAAAAAAAAAAGCTTAAGATTTCACCTGATCTTTTCAGACCCAAAGATGGCAAAGATCATAGAAAGAGCCAGAAAAGCAGTTTCCAAGCACAAGTCTGATTAAATCCTGCCCCCTGCTTTCGTGCAAAGAACATGCAATTCTAACATTATTTTGAACCCTGAAGCATGTTTCTCTTTCAATACTAAAGCAAACGTTTGGTCCATGTAATGTGCATTTACTCTTCACATATGATACAGAAAAATATATACAATCAGAGCAAAACCGTAGGCCTTTAAAAAAAAGAACAAAGTCATCATCATCTGCATTTAAGCTGCTGTTGTTAGTGGGACTTTTTTGTTTGTTGTGGTTTTAAATTATCATGCATTATTTCCTTACCTTGCAAACTGTCTCTGTATCCCAGGGTAAGATGGTCCTCAGATCAATAACTTCACAGGACACACCAAGCTTTTCTTGAGCCATTGCTGCCACCTCTTTGATCACATGTACCTATAAAGGCAATATATTATCACCAAGTAAACATTTAATTCCTGTTTAAGATGTTCTAAATTACGCATAATAAATATAAGCAACGACTTAGCATATTGCCTGTATGTTTAGCAGAAACATTTTTATTCTGTAATCTAATCAGCATTTATTGCTCAGTTCGTTGTTCTTATTTACTAACACTATCCCTAATATTTCGGCACCACTTCAAAAACTAACTTCAGATAAGGATCACTAAAAAACACCCCAACTGTTGCTTTCTACAGAAGTATCTTTCAGAGAACAGTATCAGGTCTCACCATTTTGTATTTGTACTCAGTTTGGTGTTTAGGATAGGGTTTTTCTAGGACTGTAACTGAGCTAAGACCCAAATATACCAGAGTAATGTATCTTGATGTAGCAGTCACGTGATGAAGCATTATGTACATTCAAAAAAATATTCCTAACCACACTCACTACAATTTACTGGAAGTGCAATAGATTACAACGTGATAATCTCCAATGCATTATTTTATGAACAGTTGGGAGAGAGAGCAAGAACCATGTGAAACAACCTATAAACATCCAGTCCTGACCCCCACAATCAAAGCATATTGGCACTAATGCGACCATTCACTGGCCTTCCAACAGAGCTGGAATATACATATATATATATACACACACACACACACCACAAAGTATTCCCCTCTAGCAAGAGGCTTGTAGTGAATTAGAATACACACTATTTACTATCTACCAGTAAGACCACGTATTTAGCAGCATATGTAAGTGCAAAGTAGATGTAAAACTATCCATGTCTATTAGAAACTTTCTCATAAGGTATGTTATGATATGAACAGAAAAGAAGAGATTATATATAAATTACAAAAAATAGTATGTTATTATACATACATTATATATATTATATACATTCAAAACTGTATCTTGACATTACATTATACAACACTTAAGCAAACTTATTGCAAGTATTGGCTTCCCTAAAACAAACATCAGCAACCAAATGCTCCAACATGGAAAACAACATGTTGACAACAACTCAGATTATCCTCCACAAATACCTCGGCAAAAAGTATTTGCTCATGAGATACGAGGGTAAAAAAAGAATTTCTCAATATGATGTTGTCAATAAACTCTGATGTTTTCCTTACTGTTAAAATGTTTCATAATACAGGTTTGGACTGAGACAGATGGCCTCCACTGAGCAACTTCTAGGCACAGGTAAGGGGCTAGAGGCCAAGGTCCATCCCCAATAAGCAATGTGGATGAGGTCATTTGGCCTGGAAGGCAACAGAATTTAACAATATGGACATGGTTAGGCAGTGTCAGTGCCTGAGGGTCACAGAACTGAGCAAATTCTACAGAGAACAAAAATTATGCTGAAACAACATTACTAAGGATTTAAACACGCATCTACATAATGCAAATATGAATAGCTCAATACCAAAGGGCTATTTTAAGAGGTAAAAAGATATAAGCATTGTAATAATAAAAAGAAAATACAGCCCGCAGTATTTTTGTTTAAGCTTCTAATACATCTGTGACTGTAATAAGAGGGTTTGAGAATTTTCAACATGACACATCAGATGGACGTTTTTGACGTTTCGCTGGTGTTTAAGTGAGAATGTTTACCTAGCTGACAGAGGATAAGAATTAGTTGATGACAACAAAAGACTGCGCACAACTGGAGAGAAACTAAAAGCCTTTGCTGTCTCTCATTAGTACCACCCAGAAAAGCAACCATCAGGCAACCTCACCAGAGCAGCAGCTGCCACGCAGCTACTTAACATCTAAAATCATATGGTAAGTAACCAGTGAGTACGTGCACTCTGCCTATTGACAATAAACTCTGGATTAGTTGCACATTTAGCAAGCAAGTTCCAAGTTTACGTCCACAGCCTGCAAACACTCTCAGCCCAAACTCACTGAACATACTTGATCTGCAGAAGCCTGACACATCCAGAGCACGTTGGATTTACTGCATATGCACTAAGCATCTGTCCCCACGCTGTATTATACTGCCACACCCGTGGTTTGGTCAGCTCCTAAACTTGAATTAAGGCTGCACATCTGCCCTATTGCTATTCACATCAAAAGAACCGCCTGTCTTAACACTTGGCCTATACTTTTCAAGCTTCAAAGCACACAGGTTTTTTGAAGGATATCGCTCCAAGTCCTGTCTGTAACTACTGTCTACTGGGTCAAGTCAGGATATTATTAAATCTCCACAGCCAGATTTCAAGCCATTACTTTATCAGTTCAATTTCTGGGAATACGAAGAACACCAAGATTTCATCCAAATGGAGCAAAAAACTTGCACTTTCCAAAGGAAATATGAAGAGCTATAGGAACTCTCTTCTGCAGGAGAAGCTAGTACATGTAAAGATACTGAAGGAGTGCATAATTTAACACCAGTGCAAAGTATCAAAGGTTAATAGAAATAACCATAGATAAAGGTGATCAATTAGTCTGACAAGGAAGCCTATCACAGGAAAACACTGAAGATTACAGATTTCAAACTAAAAAAAAAAAACAAACAAACACACAAGAGGCACAACCCCAGCAATCAGTTCAATACTCTTGTGATGAAAGTTATAACACACCGCTAAAAGCTTCTCAGATATAATTAGACAAAGAAAACAGCAATTCCTTGATTATAGATTAAAGGTAATGAAAAGAAATGGTAATTCCAAACTAGACTCAAACTTCTTTAGTTCTTGAAAACAAATACTTGTTTTCTTACCAAATATTTCAATATTTGCACATCTTAATTTGGGGAGGGGTCCAATCATGTTTCTGCACAGCTTTGAAATCTATCTGTTAGAATCAATATTATATCAGTTCCTACTTGTATTAAACGTTCAGTGAATTTTAACTCTCTGTATAAAGGGAACCCCAAAATGCATTTTTTAAAATCATGCAGCAAAAATTTATATTTTTCTTTCAACACACTACTTTGAAGTCTCCCACTGCCTTCCTCACATTCACATCTCACCACTCCACTCTTAAATACAGCACTTTCATAATCATGGATAAATTATTAACCTCCTGTACAGGTACATCTTACATTTCCCAAGTCGGCTTCAACTAAAAATTAGTAAAAACTTACACAATAAAAAACGAGTTTTGTATAAATATAAACATTGGTAATCAATTTATTCAAGCATATAGTGATGGAAGACACACAGAGTTTATTGTCTGGGACTTGAACCTGAACGCAACACTATTCAAACATCACCTAACCCTTAGCTTAGGCTTTGCTGGATGACAGCTACCTTGTAAGAGCCTTACCGACCTGAGTGCCCCAAGCAACCAGTGTCACATCACTGCCAGTCTGCAGCACCTCAGCTTGAGACAGTGGGATGTTGTACGGCTCCACAGGAACTTGTTCCACTGAATAAATAAAAACAAAGGAAAAATAAGCAGTAGATTCCTTTATTTAGTATCGCCCCATAAAAGTATACACTAAAAATTTTCTTCAATGTTAATGTCATCTAAAAATCACATTGAGTATTAGGCTTATTTCAAACGTAATTAAGAATCTTTTTAATTATACTGCTAAAAACACATTCAGTACAGTCTTTAATTTATGTTACATACCACAGCAATAAGATAAACATATATACAATAACGATAGTAGTAAGTCCTGTACCCTAAATCAAAATATCAGCTTCAGCTATGGAGAAGGACACTGCTACAATGGATAAAAAAATTCTCAACTAACTGCTGTAGTTAATTCTAATAAGCATCAAGACTTGAAATTATACTTCAATACTCAAGACGAGAAAGAAAAGCTGTGCTAGTTCCCTCCTGATATCTGTCAGAAGAATGCTTCACAGTTTTTTATATCTAAATAGAGAGAAATTTTCAGAACCTACACTGAAAGAGTCAGCAAGAACTTGTAATTATAGCAGTTTTAAATTAGGCTAAATATTTTTACTATCTATTCACCAAAAGTACATCACAATTAGAAAGAGTAGACAAAAATTATGCATCTTGTCTTCTCTAAGACCTTTAAGGTAGCTCCACTCAACAGAAGACCCATTTACTATTTTTCAGACGGAAATGTTAGGTCAGTTGTGCTAGTTTTGAATCAATACTCCAATGCACTATTCGTTGAGTGGTTTAATGATTAACACTATGATAAAAGGCATTCATGTATAATATTTTAAATGAAATATTGTTCTGATGTAAAGGTGAACTTGTCTATGCACCAGAAGGACATGCTCTGGACACGCTCCAGCACCTCAGTGTGTGTCTGGCAGTGAGGGCCCAAACCTGAACCCAGGGTTCGAGGTGGGGCCTCACCAGTGCCCAGTACAGGGGGACAGTCACTGCCCTGGTCCTGCTGGCCACACTGTTGCCGATACAAGCCAGGATGCTGTTGCCCTCCTGGCCACCTGGGCACACCGATGGCTCATGTTCAGCCGGCTGTTGACCAGCACCCCAGGTCCTTTCCCACCAGGCAGCTTTCCAGCCATTCCTACCCAAGCCTGTGGTGCTGTGTGGGGTTGTGGTCACCCAAGTGCAGGACCCGGCCCTGAGCCTTGCTGAACCTCATAGAACTGGCCTTGGCCCATTGATCCAGCCTGTCCAGACGCCCCTGCAGAGCCTTCCTGCCCTCAAGCAGATCAACATTCCCCACCAACTAGGTGTCATCTGCAAACTCACCGAGGGTGCACTTGATCCCCTCGTCCAGATCATTGATAAGGACATTGAACAGGCCTGGCCCCAGTGCTGAGCCCTGGGGAACACCGCTTGTGACCAGCCGCCAGCTGGAGGTAACTCCGTTCACCACCACTCTTTGGGCTCAGCCATCCAGCCACTTTTTACCCAGTGAAGGACACACCTGTGCAAGCCATGTGCAGCCAGTTTCTGCAGGAGAATGCTGTGGGAAATTGTGTCAAAGGTTTCACTGACGCCCAGGTAGACAACATCCACCCCATCCATATAGGCAGGTCATCTTGTCATAGGAGACAGTCAAGCATGACCAGCCTTCCATAAGCCCATGCTGGCTGGGCCTGATCCCCCAGGGAAGGGGAAGAAGGCACTCTATTTGTTAATGTATTTCATAGCTCATAAAGTAGGTATTGAGATCCTGCTGCACAAAATTTCTTCTTGAAATTATGATAAAGAATCCTACCTAGTGATACCAGCAGAAGAAATTAAGCATTTTTTATTTTTCCTTCGTTGGTATGGCAGATCCAGTAGAAGTAGAATGATCTAGGTTTTTTTCTGGCTTACAAATCATAAATGTAACATTTCAATAAATCAAGTAGTCAATTATTTTTTTTTTTTTTTAAATTACAGTATTATTTTTTTTTTTGCTAGTAGTAATACATAAATGCTACAAGTTTCACAGAATCACAGAATGGCTGAGGTAGGAAGCAACCTCTGGAGAACACCTAGTCCAAGCCCCCTGCTCAGAGCAAGGTCACCTTGACCTGGTTGTTCTCAGGGCCATGTCCAGTCAGGCTCTGAGTATTTCCATGGTCAGGGACTCCACAGCAACTTCTCTCTGTGCAACCTGTTCCTGTGTTTGACAACCCTCACAGTAAAAATGTTTTTGCCTGTGAAGTGAGAGGTATCTCACTTCACCTGAACAGGCACTGAGGAAACACATATTAACTAAATTATTCTTCCTAAAAACAGAACAGGAACTTTTTTCCCCCCCAGCATAATTCAAGAACACATGTCCATTCAATCCAAGAAAACAGAAAAAAACAGAATTTTAAACACAAGATTCTTTTAAACATATCACAAAATCAGATCTCTTTATAAACAATTATTTTTCATGTACTAAAATATCACTGTCTTCCTGTAATAATTTCTTTGAGTGGCTAAAGGAATACAGGGTGAGGAAAGAAAAAGGGGAAAGGCACATCCAGCCCTTGCTCACTCCACATTACTAGTTGACAGTAAAGCAGACCAGGCTTCTACGGCTTTTGCACATTATGAAACCCTCTGGCAAATGAAAGCAGAGATCCTAAAAGATAATTATGAAACCCACAATTATACTAATTGGCACTGCATAGCTGCCTTTTTGATGGGAAGGTCACCTACATGAAACCTGGAGAACAAGAACCTTATAAAGATGCCACAGAACCTTCAAGTAGAAACCCAGGCAACTGACATGAACAAGAAGGTTTTGAAGTGACAGTGGGATGCACCAGAGGAAGAACTGGACAGTGTACATGATACAGACAGCTCCTTCTCTGTGTAATAGTTTTACGCACTCAGGGGAATTAAATATAACATCCAATTACACAAATTAACTGATTTCTTATTATAGCTAAACCATTCTGTAACAAGATGTCTATTGGATGAGCTCATCTAGAATTCTTGACTTTATTAAAAGCAAAATTCAGCTTGTCAAAAATTCTTAGGGAAGTCCAGATTTGGCAGGATTTTATTCAAATGCCTTCCTTCCTCCACTAGCAATGGTGAAAAGCAGCATATGAAATTACGCTGTGCATATTCTTCCATAATAATTAACCAAACCAGGATGACAATGTTTATATACGAAGCAGTCCATTCATCTATTACTGAAGATATAAATATTTCAAATACAGATTTCAAATAAAGCGATCAACAAACAGTTGTAATTATCAGAGAGAAAAGGCCATCACAAGTTAATTTTAAGAGGCTGCACCATCTGTTGCTTTTTCTGGAAGAGAAGTCTGAACACTAGAAGGAAAACATGTTTTCTCATCTTACCTGTCCTGTCTCTATAACAACCACTGATGCAAGTCATATTTATTTCTACACCACCGATGTCATATATAGTACAATTAAATGAAACTGAAAAGGTCAAAAAACATCAGAGTAGGTTCTCCACAAGATGTCTGAACCTGATAATGTCAAGGTGACTCATCTTCTCCTTTGATTCATAACTATTATGTGCTCTTGACACTGCACAGGCTGTTAACTACTTTTTGTAAATCAAAGCTTCCTTTTTATTTTTAATTCAGGTATTTTCTTAGTATCTCTGACATTTAGGGGGACATCACCATGGCACCTTCACTAACATTATAATCTAAGTTAACCAGTAACAGAATTCTCTCTATATATGTGTACTTGTATATTTCACTCCGGGCTTTTACCCAGAAAGGCTTACATTTCTTTGCTCCTTTCTGATTTTATACATGACAAATAAACATACACAAAACTGAGGACCACTGTAAGGTTATGTGGGAGAAGTAAGCGTTTGCTCCCTTAAGGGTGTCTGGACATGGATCTTTTCTACGCAAAAGGGGACAACAGGAAGAGGGAGAAGCCATAAGGAAGAACACACAGAGGCACAAGCCTACCCAACAAACAACGAGGAAAGCAGTAACAAGAACCAAACCTGCTCAGTCCCACTTATCAGTAAGGGTATGGGGAATGTGGGAGCGTTTCTTTCAGTAATATCATCTGACAGATGACCTTGTCAAACAGGATGATAGAGAAAAAGGAGAAGCTATAAACAAAATATACAGAGACACAAATGAGACAAACATAACAGAGACAAAGACCAAAAACAAACGTGGTCAGGAACACTGAGTGAAGGGCCATCAAGAAGCTATGGGCAAACCAGGACTTTGCAACTGGTAAGCACACAAACCTGAGGGTCCAGGGTTCTGGGGGGTGGGGTGTGTGCATGGAACTACACCAGCTGATGAAGGCACGTGAAGGTGAAGGGGACTGGGGACGAACAAGGTGGGGAAGAAATAGAAAGGGTTATAAAGGGGCCAGTTGCACATAAAATGGGGCCAGTCAGCATGTAGCCTGACTGAGCCCTGTGCCTCACTACGGTGGTCAGTCCTAGCTTCTTTTGAAATCTTGCCCTGTGCAGGTGGTGTGTGCTGCCAGGACCAAACGCCAGCTGCTGGTGAGACCAGCACGAGAAGACAAGACACTGGGCCACCAACAGCACTCAAACCAGGGTGCAGGCACGCTGGGCCTGTGGTATTGTCTTGGCCACCAGCTCCTGGGGTGGGAACAGCATGTCTCCCAAATACCAGCTGCTGGAAGGGACTGGAGTGAGGCAACTAAAAGGCTGTTCTATCTCCTGTGGGAACCATGCAGGGCTGCTAGACTGGCCAAGATCCTCCACTCAAGAGTTTTTAAAGAAAAAGAGCTATCCGGGGGAGAAAAACACTGTCATTTCCACTCCACATATGTACAACCAAGCTGGTAGTGGCACTGCCATAGCTGTCCAAGAAAGTAAATAAGGAGTAAGGGTGAGCACTCTGAAGAACCCAGGCACAGGCAGGAACAGCAAATCCTCTGCTAAACAAACTGCTAGTAAGAGGGGTGACTCTGCAAGAGAAATATGCAGTCCTGACTGTGGGCTTAGCCACAGACACAGCACTGTACTGCTTCAGAGTATGGGAAGAAGAAATCTGCAATTATTGGCTACAACTACACATACTAAGTATACTCCTTTTCCAATCTAATTACCACTTTATATGTTTTGCATACAGATCTACACAAACATATACATATAGCTAACATGTTATATATACACCTATAAACAAACACATGTATCTGTACATAGGGACTATTTCAAATTGGTTGCACATTAAAGCTAATGCATAATATGGAACTTAACAATTCTATTTCATTCAAACAAAACAGATAGTTCTTTTCTGTAACTTTCAAAACCTACTATTAACAGACACTGAGGCAAAGTTTAAGATCTTGGCTTTAAGTCCACTCCCTGTTTTTGATGTTACTAGGTCTCTTGGATATCTAAGGTGTGAGTTACTTTTTGAATGAACTGGAAAACGTTTTCAAGATGTTCTTGCAAAGCTATTCTTCACTTAGGACGCTGCTTTTTCTCCTCGGTTCGTCACAGTGTGAATGTGGTAAAATTAAGACAATGCTGCTTCAACACCCACCTTTCTCCCAGGGGTGATTAAGGTGAAGATTTAAGGCCTAGTTTTATTCTTGTATCTTGCGTGGGCAAAGGCATGTTTGGATAGCAAATATTCACATGGAAACAACTGCTCACTTAATAACATGGTTAGTTTTACCTCATGTCTGAATAGGCATACAACATACTTGAATAAGCACATCTGTGCTCATTTGGAAAGACATCCACCTAAATGCATTATTCAAAAAAACCAGCAAGCAATCACAATATCCATGTGATTGTCGCATTGAAATATTTTGTGCTACAGCTCTGATCTACCTTGGAGACCAAGCAAATGTCAAAACATTTATGAAGATTATTTTGTACAATGTCTTTACTGTTGGGGGCCAGGGGGGTGGGGGGGTGGGAATCTATGCTTGCATCTTGAAAAAACCTGCCCTGTCATCAACAAGCAAAAAAACCCCACACCCAAACCCAAAAAACACCTTGAAAGCAATTGGTAAGCCTATATATAGCTCCTTGAAGGTATGCATTAAATGCAGAATCACAAGGTTGGTTCTGCACAAGAGCTTTCATAAAACAGCAATGACCTGGCACCCTGCCTAACATTCTCAAAAAGCAACTTCAGTATCGATCTACCTTAGGATGTATAAGCTATCTTCCATCACTAGCATCCAACAGCTAATTTCAACAGGAACAGCAACACCTGGGGCAGAAGCAGAGGGCATAGGTTTTTGTTTGGTTGGGATGTAGTAGTTGTGGGGATTTTGTCATTTTTTGTTTTGTTTGTTTTAAACAAAGCATTAGTAGCTTCAACCCACACGAACAAGGACAGACATCCTGTGTTTTAAAGGCTATCCCACCTACAGCCTATTTTCAGCTGAAATTTCAAAGATATTAACAACTCTGAATAAAATATTACAGATAGCTGTTTAGAGCGGGGTCCTAAAACTTTTTAACCAGGGGGCCAGCATGCAGATGAAGTGGCAGGAGGCCATCTGCGGCTGCTTGGTTTCCCCCCCAACCCCCGGCAGGGGGGGGGTCTGTAAATACCGGGGGCCGGATTGAGGACCCTGGGGGGCCGTACCCGGCCCGCGGGCCATAGTTTGAGGACCCCTGGTTGAGAGGCTCAAATGTCGACATTACTTTTACAGACAGAAAATACTACTGTTCATTATAATCTTCAAAACCTAATTTTTCAATGAAGTCTTTACACACACCCTGTAACATCAGTCATGACATCATCCGCAACAAACACATCTGTTCACATGAAGCTAGAATGAGAAAAGAAATGTATGGTAGGGGCAATATAATTTCATTATTCAATGCCTTAGCCATCGTAGAGGAAATAAAGAAAATTAATTTTTTTTTGTCCGGAACAATGAGGTCCCAAATCTTGGATGGGGATTTATACCTTATTATACTACTAATATACCACCTTTCTCCTAAAAAATATATCAATGTCAAACTGGAAGTTTCTGGTGGAAATCAATGACTAAAAAAAACACAGGTAATGTCTCTGAAAAATCAGGCTATCAGAATATAGGAAGAAACCACAGTCTTTCAGAAATTGCCAACATCATCTTGCAGCAACACCGCAGTTAGTTATCAACCAAAACAAATAACATTAACCACTATTTCAGCACGTCTTTTACTCAAGATTTCAATCGCAGGGTTGATTTATGTTCACCAGATGATCCAGCAACTGCTTTCAAGTTAATTTCCTCAAACAAAAACCTCCCTATATTCTCAGTCTGTATTTGTGACTTGTAAACACTGAGGTAAAAAAGGGCTGTTTTAAAGACACAACAAATTTCAGCTTCCATCTTTTTCTCTAATAGGACTCTAAGACTCAAGTTCCTTTTACAAACTACTTCATCTAAACAAAGGGTCGGAGGTATTTATTGCTAAATTTCAGTAAGCTCTCAAAACACACTCAACTTAAGAAATGCAACACTCTCTGGGTACATCACACCACAATAAAAATAGCAGCACTTTACAAATACATCGCTAATGGAAATTCTGGACTTTTTTTGAAAATATAGAAGCAAATAAGCCATTTCCCTGGTAAAAATCCTATTTGTTCCTGAGTTACTCTGCTATTTTTTGTAGCTTTGATGTCTGCTTTCTAAATCTTTCCCTTGATATTTTTTGGTTCTATTCTCTAGGAAGAAGATAAATTTACTAACAAACAAAATGGATGTACTGATGGAAAAGTGATGTTAAGAGGTCCCAAGTAAAATACAAACATTTTGTCCTTCACTCATCACCAGTTCACACAGTCAACTTATAAATTGATTAACGGATTCAGCCATAGTTGGTATATCAAGCTGTATGACATAGAAATGCTGGAGGTAAGTGATGGCTTGAGTCCTGTTTTACCAGCTCATCCACCCACTCTGCCTGCCTCCACATGCAATATTTGCTTTCATCCATTATCTGTTCTCAGTCCAGTTTCTCTAGTCCAAAGTAATAACAAACTTTTTTTTTTAAATGACCTCAAGTACTATCATCATCAAATTACTCTGTTCTTGTATGTTATGCATAATAACTGTTAAAACTGCTATTAATCAAAAAATGCACTATGACTGAAACAAATGAAAAATAATAGCACTTGCACCTCCTTCTACCCAAGATTAAAATCTAAGGGGGCAGATTTTCACGACTGTTAGAAATCAAGCCCTCAAAAGAAATTTTAACTTTGGGATGGTGAAGTTCAGTTCTTTTGGAAATAAACATCTGGAAACTTCTTTCAGTAACTAGAGTTATCAAAAAGAAAGCAGTTTAACTTCTATCAAATTTATATTGCAATTTGATCAAGGATAATGCTCTTAGTTCTGGGGTTTTTTTTAAACCATGACTGTACAAAGCATTCCACTTCCAAAGTTAACTGAATGTTATGAATGAATATGAATCAGACTGTAAATGTTCATTTATCTTTGCAGCCAAATTTAGAGATCTTACTCAGTTTTCACAATTCCTCTAAAAACACAAACTCCAAACATAGCTAGAGACAAAACAAGTCAAGACTTCTGCTACATTATTGTTTCAATTGTGACTATCAACACATATGCGCAAAAAAAGCGTGTTCCTTTATTGGAAAATACAGGATATAAATCTTTACCTGCGGCTCTGTAAAGTATTTTAGGTTCAAAGAATATGCATGGATTTTTGTCCTCTATGCATGACAGCAGCAGTCCTTTGGCCTGAAGAGGACTCCTTGGAATAACAATCTGTAAAAATATTTTTTAATAGTTTACTTAAACTGCAATTCTTCTACAAGCTTCCTCAATCAAAACCTCATATCAAAAACCAAGCAATTATTCGCTTTAAATAAACTTATGTACAGATTGAGCAGTTCTTAAAGTGAATTAACATCAGTGCTATATAATCATATACCCCAATTTTACTTTGTTCATTGAGGAGGCTTGAATAGCTCCCCTCTACACCACGATTTAGATACTAATGCACTTCCCTCCGATAAAGTTGAACTAACATTTTAACAATAACATTGAGGTAAACGGAACAAAAGAAAATCGGTTGGATTTAAAAAAAAATACGTTAGTTTAGTAAAATTAATGTAGATATATGACAAAAAAAATTCAATGAGTGATCCTCACTTGGTTGGATAAAGATTCATCAGAGCAGGACTGGAAGATATTCAGACTTAGTCCAGTAAATTTTGAAGACAAAAAAGAAAACAGCCATTTAAAGTTGACTTCCTTTGCTTATGGTGGAAGCCTGAAATTTTTTGTTCATTTTGGAAATTAACAAATACCAAAAAAATACCTGAAACTATTATCAAGCAAAGAGAAAACTAAGCAAGGCTTCCTTCCAGATGCAATCTGAAAACTTGGAATGAAAAAATATAATTGATTTCCCAACAGAAGAGTCAATTTTGGATGACCTAAAAGAATGTTGGTTATGCACAGGAAGTTACGAAATTATCACAATTTAAATGAAAATACAACCAAAGAGCTCAATTCCCTCAAAGCAGAAGGACTAGCTAATTTACATTCCAGAGATCAAAAAAAGCTGATACATGCACCATGTCTACTAGCAAACATTTTTATAGCTGTGAAGTTAGAAGTGGCCCCTTCTGACTGAAAACATTTTCAGCACATTTTTAAAGAAAAAAAAAAAATCCATGTAACTACAGACATGTTAGCTTACTGACTCCAGGAGTTTCCAAGGTTTCAAAATATTTTTGAGATTAAGAACATTTAATTATACAAAAGTAACAGAAAAGAGTCCAAACACCACCTAAATCTGCTATCGCATCAAATTAACTTGATAAGTGATTCTTCTAAACAAGGAAGAAGTAGTCTATTAATATTTCACCAAAGCATTTGGTAACAGACACATGGGAAATTACCAAGCTGATGGATGTTACTAGTGCAGCTTCTTATGGGTCATTTTTAGAACAGACTTTATTTACCTTATTCATTTACAATGTTAAGTTGAAATATGGTAATGAAAACTATTCAAAAGCTGAGTCATCACCGCTGCAGAGGATGATACCAAAAAGACCTAGTTAACATTGAGAATATGACTGACAAAAGCAAAAGCAAACCAAACAAAACATACTGAGAAGTCACACATTTAAGAACTACATTTTTGTGATAAATTTAGAAATCAGCAGCAAAAATTCAGATTTAAGTTTATTATCTGCTGAAAGGATGACTATGACGCTATGCAGTACAGCCCTAAAAATGTAAAATAACATAGCCAAGGAAGCGTTAATTCTAATGCAAAAATCACTGCTAGAAACTCAGCTGGAATACTTCATGACTATATCAACTGTTCTGGAAGAAAATGAAACAGGTGCCAAAAAAGCTTCAGAAATTGTTAACACCTCTTTGATAGTCTGATTTGTTTAGCCTAACAAAACAAAGACTAAAGGGAAAACAATTGTTCTCTTAGTATATTAAAGGGAAGA
Organism: Falco naumanni; assembly: GCF_017639655.2. NCBI lineage: Eukaryota > Metazoa > Chordata > Aves > Falconiformes > Falconidae > Falco > Falco naumanni. Next base: position 8,684,079 of record NC_054059.1, read on the forward strand.
TGAAGAACAGGTAAGTCAAATATACAAGTTAGTCAGGAACAAATTTATGCTGGAAACGAAAAGAAAGCTTCTAGCCATGACAGCAAATATCCAGGAGCAGTCTTACAATGGAATGAAGAGTGTCAATACAGTAATTTTGGAAGACTGTCTGATCCATTAAGATATACATCCTCACCACAGTACACAAAAGATACAATCAACTAGCAATGTCCTTGTCACCCCAACAGCCTTGTCTTAAGTACTAATTGATTACAGTCCTTCCCTTGAACAGCCAGGGTTGTACAAACTCCCTTTTGCTTGGGAAATCCAAACCCCACTTTTCACTTAAGAAAAACACAAAATAAAGGTCTTAAGTCAGGAACCTGCCACAGCGTTTAATAAGAGGGCAGTTTTGAATATCCCTCTCCCCAAAGATCAATCCTACCCTTCCCAGATTGTAATATATGGTCTTTCCTCCAGCACTTTGGAGAAAATATGCAGAGATACGGGATTTTTGCAGGTGCATCTGAACCACAAGTTCATTTGCATTTCTGGATTCATATGTCAAGTGCTGGCATTGGATTCATTCAAAAAAAGACCTGCAACCTTGAAGATAAGGCCTTCAAACATTAATAACTGCATTAATGAACAGCTTCACCAAAAAAACATTGAAGGAACAATATTGTTTTCTCAAAAATACAAAATTCTAAAGATAGTCCAAAATACCTGTGCATCAAAAACTAGCATATTTTTCTACCAGATCCACGGAATTTAATGTGCCTTTTACCTTTAACTGAGATAACAGCTGTTAGTGATAGCAACCTATTTTAGACTTCACCCAAGAAAAAGTGAAAGAAAATGAAAAAACAAGAAGAAAGATCATAGATGAGAGAAAAGTAATTATATAAAATTCTGACTAACTTATTCAGAAAATTAAGCACAGTAGCACTAGGTTGCTATGAATTAGAAAGAATTTTGATCATTAGAGTGGACCACTAAATCTCAGCACTCGGTTCAGTATAAAATGATTTGGGACTGACCAAGATGATCAGCATAAATTAGCTAGACCTGGCATCAAGTATATTAATCTGGTAAGTTATCTTGTGCTTCCATATGGTAATAAACTACTCTGGTTTTTAAACTAGCTCAAGAAACCATTTGATTCAATTAGATGGCAAAAGACTTTGTAGATTGCATTTGTCTATATTAGGAAATATTTTCAAGTTCAGAACAGGAACACATCAAAGATCATAAAGAACACCCAAAGACAAAAATACATTCTGGTTCTCAAACATCATGAAATAAATAAAACGTGAATAATACAAGATTTTAAGTCAAGAGAAACAAGTAGGAGAAATGGCCACAGCCTCCCTGTAAATGAGTAATACCAGAGGCTTTAGAACACCAAAATTATATATAGACAATAGATTAAACAGATAAACAATGAACATATGTCTTAAGCAAAACCAGTAATTGTGTGCTGAAGTCTTCCATGCTAATCAAGCTATGAGTTGTTTCGCAATGGCCTGGATGCCTACTAACCCAGAAGTGCAAGTCCATAGACAAAAAATTTGCTCAGAAAAAAATGGAGAGCTGGCTGACATTGCTCCCTTAAACCTAGGATGACTAGATCCCATCGCTCCCTCTTCTCCAGGAAAGCACCAGGAATCTTAGCTTCAAGGGATGCCACTGTCTCATACAGCAAGACAGTTGTCATGCAGAGCATCACAGAATATTTAAGGTTGGCAGGGACCCCCAGAGGTCACCTGATTCAACACCCCTGCTCAAGCAGAGCCACCTAGAACCAACTGCCCAGGACCACGTGCAGACAGCTTGTGAATACCTCCAAGGATAGAGGCTCCAAAACCTCTCTGGCCAACCTGTGCCAAGTGCTTCCTTATACTCAGACAAAACCTCTCGTGTTTCAGTTTGTGCCACTGTCTGTCACTGTCATTCATATAAGTGAATTCAATAACGCACTTAAGACAGATGCAAAAAGAAAAAGGAAAGTACTATTCATTGCTGTTAGTTTTTAATTTCTGTACTATACTGGACATAAAACATGCAAAATGCATGCTTTTAGTGCAAAAAGCACACAAATACAAAATGCTATGTCTGCTAAAGACTGCTCCAATAATACCTATACATTCTCAAACACTTAATGCAGTTTAAGAACTGCTAGAAAAGTTTTTAATTAGCATAGTCAGATATTTTGTTGTGGACTGACTTCCATTCTTCTTCCCCTGCCTGTACCCAGACTAACTGTAGTCCATTAAAAAACAAAACCCAAACAAACAAAATTAAATCTTCATAGAGTAAGAGCTACTGTACCTTTATTCCTGGACAGTGAGCAAAAAAAGCTTCTGGACTTTGAGAGTGATATAGTGCACCATGACCCACACAGCCCCAGGGGGCTCTGATGGTGAGGTTTCCACAATTAAACAGATCTCCAGAGCGGTAACGGTATTTTGCTGCTTCGTTAACAATCTGGGAAGATATACACAAACAAGTACCATTCAGTCCAATACCTTTAGTTATGGATCACCAAGCCTCTTAAAATACATGAGATGTAACTCCATCTGCACTATGCATAGAATTCAGAGGACAAAGAAGAAAAGAAATCCTGCAAGTCAGTGGAAAGGCAAACATTTTCCAAGGTAAATGAAGCAATAATTTAGCATGTTGAAGTTAGAAGCCTAGGGCTCCAGAGTAGCCATATAACCCAGTTTCCCCTTTCCCATACTGTCAACCAGCCCAGTTCAAAACTGTAGTTTGCCCTGTGGACACTTGGCAAGCTGCAGAAGCATAGAGAAGTAAATGGGAAGACACAGCTGAGGAATTTAAGGCTGCTGAAGCCAACGCAGCCACAAAACCAAAAACAAAAACAGAGACATTTGCTTCAAACACATCTTTAATTTCCATTATTTAATGAGCCCTCAAACTAGCCCTGGCACCTTCCTGTTTACTTAAAGCATGCACAAATATTAGCAATACAGCTGTGGATGTATTAGAAAAAATTACAAATTCAAACCAAGTATTAATGCTAACAGAAGAGTAATTTAAACAGTCATAAGAACCCTTTTTACTTCTCTCAAAACTATTAGTACAAACCTGATCAAATGCTGGAAAAATATAATCTGCAAACTGGATTTCTGCAATGGCTGTAGCACCAGCAACAGCAACTCCAATACCAAAGCCAACAATTCCTTGTTCACACAAGGGGGTGTTGAAAACTCTGTCTTTACCTATAAAAAAAAAACAACACACAAAACACCACACACCACACAATTCCTTTAACACACCGTCTCTAAGTGGAAAACACAGCCCGAAAAATATTCAAGTTATAAACAAGTCACTTGCAATTAAGCATTAGGCTCTTTAGATGGGCTTTTTTTAGGTGTAGAAACAATAAGCATCCATTACAGGTAAAGATACTTTCATTTTAATTTGTACTAGGTCAGAGATGACAAGGAGAAACAAAATGAAAGGTAAGAACAGTTTCTATAGCTTACAGTGTTCTTAACACTTCAAGGACAACAGTATGTTCTTATGTATATACAGATAAGCATTCATATCCCCCCTCATGCTTATATGGGAAAGAATACTTACAAGCATTCAAAAAAACTTACAATACAGAAAAGTATTGTTACTTTCCAGGCAGTCAAAACTAACTGTCCATACTCAAAGGCAGATGGATCTACAAGAGCATCTGTACGAAAGTATACTGCCTTTTGCCCACATTCTCCATAAGCAGTGCCCAGTCTTATCAGTGTCATCTTTTGTAAGGTAAGGCTGCACTTGCTACAGATTTAGTTTGTCTCCGCTTCTTGTTTAGAAATAAACTTTCAAAAAAATTTTTGAATTCTTGTGACTTAGTCCTATTATTGCCTCTGGAGATAAAAAAAGTTACCACAGCTAGCCCAGTAATTAAAATTTAATTTCAGATCAACAAAATTATTGCACAGCTTTTGAAAGAAAGTGGGGGGGTGTTGTCTGGATGTCAAACACACCCAACATTATCTTGATCAACTCTGAATCACAGCAAAGCACCTGGCAGATTAGAGAACATTTTACAAGTAGAAAAAACTGCTAGCTCTCATTTCCAAGGTGTGTTAGCAAGCTGATCTCACTAATTTCCAGATGTGGGTCATCTGTACTTTGTTTCATATCTCCTGGAAGAAAAATAATAATCTCTGATGGTACTATGCTCAAAAGGTATTCAGACTGAGTATGTCTTAAGTGAGGATGTGAAAATGGCAGTAGCTTCGTGGCGCTGCCATTTATTCTTGCTGGGCATTTATTTTGCCAGCATGCTACAGTAACACTACTAGCCTGCGTATTTCTGTCCTTTCTTCCCTAGTGCTACCGATGTGTCTGGCACTGCCATTACATAAAAACAGCCCCAGCCCTGAAAAATTTTCATTCCAAGCAGCAGAAAGACAGAATGCTCTGGAGAACCCTGAACTGAGGAAGATATTTATTGAAGATGTAACTTGTTTCCATTGTCCTCATAATTCAAGTTATACTCACTTCTAACAGACATCAATTGTGTCTTGGCTTTACTGCCAAGAATTAACAAAAATCAGTTCAAAAAGCTTCACACAGGAATCATCTCGTCTCTTAAAAGCTGACTAGAGAATATTTTAGTCACATCAGTACCATGCTCCTCCCATGCAGAGTAAGAAGCTTTGGCTTTCAGGCCTATTTAATCCCATTTCTACAGAGTAAATAGATCAGTAAACTAATCCATAGGATGGAGCAGGAGAATAACGCCACGGACAGATGAAAGAACTTCTGTAACAAGGAGAATGCAAGATTATTTGAACCTAGAGAAAGCATATGCTGCGTAAAATGTTCTCATTCCTGAAGGATGGCTGTAATCTCAGTTTCCAAGCTATACAGCACCCTCTGGTGCACTCCATCCACTGACAGGTATCATGGTCAAGGAAAAAGGAATGTAAGTCGCAAACAGGCAGTTGCCCCAGGCCTTACCACCATCTGTGAAGGTGGGGAAGCCCTGCTTCAGACGCAGCCACAAGAGCTGCCCCTGTACCTGTATCCACCTGTAACACACAAAACACTTGGCAAACATCTCCTTCCCTTTTTTTTTAAATTTCATCTAGGCCTCTACGAATTGGGCATCTTGTTACCCTTCGCCTTTTACTGATGCATTTAAAATTTTAATTTAAAAGAACTCTCATTTTAATAAACTAAAAATGCATTAACATTACCAAGACGTATTACTTCCCTACTTCTTAAAAGTTGGCAGTTAAATATATTTCACTTCACTTGCTTACGTGATTTTGATATAGGATACAACCAGCAAAGAAAACACTGAAAAAAAAAAATACTACAGAAGAGACCAAAGGAAAAAAAGTAACAGTAAGTTTTCACAGTAAATTTTAGAATATGGCACTTTTATAATGAAATCAAATATTCAATTAGCTTTTTTTCCTTCACTTGAATTTCTATTCAATTTTTAACACATACCAATTTACTGAAATGCAGGTAAGTCTGCTTTAAAACTCTACCACATAGCCTACGTAAATAGACAATAAATAGTCTGATCAGAAGAAAAAAAATCCAGACTTTGAGAAGTGCCCAGAAGTCAAATCATATTAAACCTACCTAATCTTATTCTTTATGAACATATTTTTCAGATTACACTGGAATATTATAACACATTGGTCCCCTAAATAATTTTATATCATCACACAAATTGAAATATATTTGAACAATCCTGTAAAATAAGCTTTTAACTAATAATGGATTAAAACTTCAAAAATAATTCTTTAATATTAATTTGAGGTAGGTGAATTTAAAACATGTTGGAACCCCCACATTAGTATGCCACTCTGATTCAAACTACATAATACATCCTAATAAAACTGCAGAAATACTATTGAGATATTAAATTAGCAACATGCTGCTGCTATCAGTGGAGCATGATGAAATAAAGTGAGACTCAATAAAAGCAAATGTGAAATATAACATGAAAGCTATAACATGATCAGCTTGAAACACCTAATTTGAACTTTCAGATCTAAAGGCATAATCCTGAAGCATTATGACTTAAAACATTAAAGAAAGAGCCAAGTAATTTCTTATTCAATGACAATTACTCTGGAATAGTTGTGATTGTACAGTTAAAACAGTAATTCTGATCCATTAAAAGCACTTTACTGTTCATTAGATGAGAAAACAAGATAAAGAGTTTCAAGAGGTAGGGTCTTGAAGGACTTGCTTTTATAAAGGAAACAAAAAGATATACATATCATTAGCATAAAACAAATTATTAACTTCCCTGAACATCAGAAATTTCACAGCATCGCTTTAACCTTCTATTTTTATTGATATATGAAAATCATTACTAACATAAAATATTTAAACATTCAACATTTAAGGGCATTAAGCCTACATATTTTTATCTATTTCATTTTTTTTTCAAAATGTGAAAAAGGCAGTCAATTTTGAAAAACAACCATTCGTATCATCCTTTGCAAACCAGCTGAGTCAAATTTCAGCTGAAATCACACTGAATCAGACAAATAACCCAGAGATACTTTGTCTTTCCGTATTTTATTTCCATACCAATGAAGAAATGTTTCCTAAAACGCACTCTTCCATTACCTGTATCGGCCACGCAGCTCAAAACAAGCTAACACAAGCTCCATGAGCTGACTTGTCACTCCAGGTGAAAGTAGTACTTCTACATTATCTGAAACCAGATGCATCAGCCTCTGAAGACAGACATTATGCTGGTGTCCTTTTCAATT